>NW_027362764.1:691487224-691497224 GCF_046119375.1 Phyllobates terribilis
AGGGGGTGGTTCCTGCTAAGGCCCTGAAATAATAATAAGACAGGCAGGAGAGTCTGACGCATGGTGGCGGAAAAGCTGCAGGTGCAAATAGGGAATGTGGTCTCGTGCGAGCAACTTGTGCATGCTCGCTGTGTGTGAGTGTGCGCTTCCTAGGTACGGCGCGCTGCAGACAGTCAAAATGGTTGCTCCCTTTCATTAAAAGTTAATCCCCGGCTGCAGGCTATTAGAAAGCAACTAACCGCGCTCTACTCACCCTACCCAGGTCTACCGGTGAGTCTCGCCGCTGCTCCCGGCCTGTGGCATTGGCTGCGACGCTGACGTTCCGTCGACAGCGCGGCAGCCGATCAGTGAGCTCAGCGGCTCTGAGCGGGGCGTTCTGTCTACAAGACCTTTTTAAGGAGCCAGCAAAAAAGTGAAGAGAAAGGAAAGCACAAAAGCACCTTATCTTACTAAGCACTGGAAAGGGCAGCCGGCAACCGGATGTCAAAGTGGAAAAGCTGCAAGTGAGAGGGCTGTCTCTGCCTATGGCCACACCACACTGAACACACCCGATCTCGTCTGATCTCGGAAGCTAAGCAGGGTCAGGCCTGGTTAGTACTTGGATGGGAGACCGCCTGGGAATACCAGGTGCTGTAGGCTTTTGCTTTTTCTTACTTCCACCAGCAGGGGTCAGTCTCCTCTATGCCTTTTTTCCATTCCTTTTTTCACAAGCGCACACATGCTCCTTTCTTCTTTTCATTTGCTTTCTCTCTTGCGCTATTTAATCCTTGCAAAATACCAGCATCCTTCTCATCACCGTGGGCCTCCAGCATTGTTGCTTATTTACTTTTAATACTAGGCTTCTTTTCACCAGGACCAGCGACTCCCGCATGACTGGAGGCAACCACCGCTGACCTGGAGGCAACCACCGGTAACCTGGAGGCCAGTTTACAGCACAACCCAAGCAAAACACCTTTGCAGGCCACACGACCCCCCCGAAGAGCAGCTCAAATTCACTCGCAACCATCTCACCCTCTTCCTTCATTCACTCCTGGGCGTTTCGCTCCACCCCAAGTTGTGGGTCCAGCTCGCTCTTTCTGTCACATCCCCGCGATGAACAGTTTAGCCTGCAGGAGACCCTGCGCCGAGCCATTTTTAAACACATCTGATGCGGCAGGTGTTTCATTGCTCAACAAACAACACCTATAGGGACGGCACAGCCTATGCATTGGTCCTTCGGAGACCGCCCCAGAACGGCCAGAGTTCTCGTCCCCACGCGAGCCTGAGGAAGGCTGGACGGGCGATGGGCCAAGCAGCGTCTACTGGCCATACCACCTTGGATACGTCCGATCTCGGAAGCAAAGCAGAGATGGGTTCGAAAATACTTGGTTGGGACACCTTCTGAGAACACCAGGTATTGTAGACAATTTTGATGACATTTTGCCATCTTGCCCAGCTCGGCTAGCATTGAGTGGCGCCTTGCTGGACACCGACCTTACGTAAAGTAGAGGCTGGAAGTCCCAAGCCTCCCAAGCCCCCCAAGACCTCTAAGATAAGGACGCAACCCCGCCGCCTCTACCAGGCCTCACACCGAGCTCCTTGCCACGGCTAGGAGTGCTTATTGACCCCGCAGCCGGCCGTATGCAAATGATGGCGTTAAAAGCATCTCGAGCTGTGAAGGGGCCAGGCTTTCAGCAGCTGCCCAGGGGATGGTTTTAGAGGGCGACCGCCTAACGAGGGCCAGCAGAAGTAACGTCTTCTTCTTCAAAGAAGCTTGTGTAACTAACCCAATCAGACAGCTGCCCAGGAGCTAACCTCAGTGCTAGGAAGGAGCGGGAGGGAATTGAGGGGGTGGTTCCTGCTAAGGCCTTGAAATAATAATAAGACAGGCAGGAGAGTCTGACGCATGGTGGCGGAAAAGCTGAAGGTGCAAATAGGGAATGTGGTCTCGTGCGAGCAACTTGTGCATACTCGCTGTGTGTGAGTGTGCGCTTCCTAGGTACGGCACGCTGCAGACAGTCAAAAGGGTTGCTCCCTTTCATTAAAAGTTAATCCCCGGCTGCAGGCTATTAGAAAGCAACTAACCGCGCTCTACTCACCCTACCCAGGTCTACCGGTGAGTCTCGCCGCTGCTCCCGGCCTGTGGCATTGGCCGCGACGCTGACGTTCCGTGGACAGCGCGGCAGCCGATCAGTGAGCTCAGCGGCTCTGAGCGGGGCGTTCTGTCTACAAGACCTTTTTAAGGAGCCAGCAAAAAAGTGAAGAGAAAGGAAAGCACAAAAGCACCTTGTCTTACTAAGCACTGGAAAGGGCAGCCGGCAACCGGACGTCAAAGTGGAAAAGCAGCAAGTGAGAGGCCTGTCTCTGCATACGGCCACACCACCCTGAACACACCTGATCTCGTCTGATCTTGGAAGCTAAGCAGGGTCAGGCCTGGTTAGTACCTGGATGGGAGACCACCTGGGAATACCAGGTGCTGTAGGCTTTTGCCTTTTCTTACTTCCACCAGCAGGGGTCACTCTCCTCTATGCCTTTTTTCCATTCCTTTTTTCACAAGCGCACACATGCTCCTTTCTTCTTTTCATTTGCTTTCTCTCTTGCGCTATTTAATCCTTGCAAAATACCAGCATCCTTCTCATCACCGTGGGCCTCCAGCATTGTTGCTTATTTACTTTTAATACTAGGCTTCTTTTCACCAGGACCAGCGACTCCCGCATGACTGGAGGCAAACACCGCTGACCTGGAGGCAACCACCGGTAACCTGGAGGCCAGTTTACAGCACAACCCAAGCAAAACACCTTTGCAGGCCACACGACCCCCCCGAAGAGCAGCTCAAATTCACTCGCAACCATCTCACCCTCTTCCTTCATTCACTCCTGGGCGTTTCGCTCCACCCCAAGTTGCGGGTCCAGCTTGCTCTTTCTGTCACATCCCCGCGATGAACGGTTTAGCCTGCAGGAGACCCTGCGCCGAGCCATTTTTAAACACATCTGATGCGGCAGGTGTTTCATTGCTCAACAAACAACACCTATAGGGACAGCACAGCCTATGCATCGGTCCTTCGGAGACCGCCCCAGAACGGCCAGAGTTCTCGTCCCCACGCGAGCCTGAGGAAGGCTGGCCGGGCGATGGGCCAAGCAGCGTCTACTGGCCATACCACCTTGGATACGTCCGATCTCGGAAGCAAAGCAGAGATGGGTTCGGAAATACTTGGTTGGGACACCTCCTGAGAACACCAGGTATTGTAGACAATTTTGATGACGTTTTGCCATCTTGCCCAGCTCGGCTAGCATTGAGTGGCGCCTTGCTGGACACCGACCTTACGTAAAGTAGAGGCTGGAAGTCCCAAGCCTCCCAAGCCCCCCAAGACCTCTAAGATAAGGACGCAACCCCGCCGCCTCTACCAGGCCTCACACCGAGCTCCTTGCCACGGCTAGGAGTGCTTATTGACCCCGCAGCCGGCCGTATGCAAATGATGGCGTTAAAAGCATCTCGCGCTGTGAAGGGGCCAGGCTTTCAGCAGCTGCCCAGGGGATGGTTTTAGAGGGCGACCGCCTAACGAGGGCCAGCAGAAGTAACGTCTTCTTCTTCAAAGAAGCTTGTGTAACTAACCCAATCAGACAGCTGCCCAGGAGCTAACCTCAGTGCTAGGAGGGAGCGGGAGGGAATTGAGGGGGTGGTTCCTGCTAAGGCCCTGAAATAATAATAAGACAGGCAGGAGAGTCTGACGCATGGTGGCGGAAAAGCTGCAGGTGCAAATAGGGAATGTGGTCTCGTGCGAGCAACTTGTGCATGCTCGCTGAGTGTGAGTGTGCGCATCCTAGGTACGGCGCGCTGCAGACAGTCAAAAGGGTTGCTCCCTTTCATTAAAAGTTAATCCCCGGCTGCAGGCTATTAGAAAGCAACTAACCGCGCTCTACTCACCCTACCCAGGTCTACCGGTGAGTCTCGCCGCTGCTCCCGGCCTGTGGCATTGGCCGCGACGCTGACGTTCCGTCGACAGCGCGGCAGCCGATCAGTGAGCTCAGCGGCTCTGAGCGGGGCGTTCTGTCTACAAGACCTTTTTAAGGAGCCAGCAAAAAAGTGAAGAGAAAGGAAAGCACAAAAGCACCTTGTCTTACTAAGCACTGGAAAGGGCAGCCGGCAACCGGACGTCAAAGTGGAAAAGCAGCAAGTGAGAGGTCTGTCTCTGCCTACGGCCACACCACCCTGAACACGCCCGATATCGTCTGATCTTGGAAGCTAAGCAGGGTCAGGCCTGGTTAGTACTTGGATGGGAGACTGCCTGGGAATACCAGGTGCTGTAGGCTTTTGCTTTTTCTTACTTCCACCAGCAGGGGTCACTCTCCTCTATGCCTTTTTTCCATTCCTTTTTTCACAAGCGCACACATGCTCCTTTCTTCTTTTCATTTGCTTTCTCTCTTGCGCTATTTAATCCTTTCAAAATACCACCATCCTTCTCATCACCGTGGGCCTCCAGCATTGTTGCTTATTTACTTTTAATACTAGGCTTCTTTTCACCAGGACCAGCGACTCCCGCATGACTGGAGGCAAACACCGCTGACCTGGAGGCAACCACCGGTAACCTGGAGGCCAGTTTACAGCACAACCCAAGCAAAACACCTTTGCAGGCCACACGACCCCCCCGAAGAGCAGCTCAAATTCACTCGCAACCATCTCACCCTCTTCCTTCATTCACTCCTGGGCGTTTCGCTCCACCCCAAGTTGCGGGTCCAGCTTGCTCTTTCTGTCACATCCCCGCGATGAACGGTTTAGCCTGCAGGAGACCCTGCGCCGAGCCATTTTTAAACACATCTGATGCGGCAGGTGTTTCATTGCTCAACAAACAACACCTATAGGGACAGCACAGCCTATGCATCGGTCCTTCGGAGACCGCCCCAGAACGGCCAGAGTTCTCGTCCCCACGCGAGCCTGAGGAAGGCTGGCCGGGCGATGGGCCAAGCAGCGTCTACTGGCCATACCACCTTGGATACGTCCGATCTCGGAAGCAAAGCAGAGATGGGTTCGGAAATACTTGGTTGGGACACCTCCTGAGAACACCAGGTATTGTAGACAATTTTGATGACGTTTTGCCATCTTGCCCAGCTCGGCTAGCATTGAGTGGCGCCTTGCTGGACACCGACCTTACGTAAAGTAGAGGCTGGAAGTCCCAAGCATCCCAAGCCCCCCAAGACCTCTAAGATAAGGACGCAACCCCGCCGCCTCTACCAGGCCTCACACCGAGCTCCTTGCCACGGCTAGGAGTGCTTATTGACCCCGCAGCCGGCCGTATGCAAATGATGGCGTTAAAAGCATCTCGCGCTGTGAAGGGGCCAGGCTTTCAGCAGCTGCCCAGGGGATGGTTTTAGAGGGCGACCGCCTAACGAGGGCCAGCAGAAGTAACGTCTTCTTCTTCAAAGAAGCTTGTGTAACTAACCCAATCAGACAGCTGCCCAGGAGCTAACCTCAGTGCTAGGAGGGAGCGGGAGGGAATTGAGGGGGTGGTTCCTGCTAAGGCCCTGAAATAATAATAAGACAGGCAGGAGAGTCTGACGCATGGTGGCGGAAAAGCTGCAGGTGCAAATAGGGAATGTGGTCTCGTGCGAGCAACTTGTGCATGCTCGCTGAGTGTGAGTGTGCGCATCCTAGGTACGGCGCGCTGCAGACAGTCAAAAGGGTTGCTCCCTTTCATTAAAAGTTAATCCCCGGCTGCAGGCTATTAGAAAGCAACTAACCGCGCTCTACTCACCCTACCCAGGTCTACCGGTGAGTCTCGCCGCTGCTCCCGGCCTGTGGCATTGGCCGCGACGCTGACGTTCCGTCGACAGCGCGGCAGCCGATCAGTGAGCTCAGCGGCTCTGAGCGGGGCGTTCTGTCTACAAGACCTTTTTAAGGAGCCAGCAAAAAAGTGAAGAGAAAGGAAAGCACAAAAGCACCTTGTCTTACTAAGCACTGGAAAGGGCAGCCGGCAACCGGACGTCAAAGTGGAAAAGCAGCAAGTGAGAGGCCTGTCTCTGCCTACGGCCACACCACCCTGAACACGCCCGATATCGTCTGATCTTGGAAGCTAAGCAGGGTCAGGCCTGGTTAGTACTTGGATGGGAGACTGCCTGGGAATACCAGGTGCTGTAGGCTTTTGCTTTTTCTTACTTCCACCAGCAGGGGTCACTCTCCTCTATGCCTTTTTTCCATTCCTTTTTTCACAAGCGCACACATGCTCCTTTCTTCTTTTCATTTGCTTTCTCTCTTGCGCTATTTAATCCTTTCAAAATACCACCATCCTTCTCATCACCGTGGGCCTCCAGCATTGTTGCTTATTTACTTTTAATACTAGGCTTCTTTTCACCAGGACCAGCGACTCCCGCATGACTGGAGGCAACCACCGCTGACCTGGAGGCAACCACCGGTAACCTGGAGGCCAGTTTACACCACAACCCAAGCAAAACACCTTTGCAGGCCACACGACCCCCCCGAAGAGCAGCTCAAATTCACTCGCAACCATCTCACCCTCTTCCTTCATTCACTCCTGGGCGTTTCGCTCCACCCCAAGTTGCGGCTCCAGCTTGCTCTTTCTGTCACATCCCCGCGATGAACGGTTTAGCCTGCAGGAGACCCTGCGCCGAGCCATTTTTAAACACATCTGATGCGGCAGGTGTTTCATTGCTCAACAAACAACACCTATAGGGACGGCACAGCCTATGCATCGGTCCTTCGGAGACCGCCCCAGAACGGCCAGAGTTCTCGTCCCCACGCGAGCCTGAGGAAGGCTGGCCGGGCGATGGGCCAAGCAGCGTCTACTGGCCATACCACCTTGGATACGTCCGATCTCGGAAGCAAAGCAGAGATGGGTTCGGAAATACTTGGTTGGGACACCTCCTGAGAACACCAGGTATTGTAGACAATTTTGATGACGTTTTGCCATCTTGCCCAGCTCGGCTAGCATTGAGTGGCGCCTTGCTGGACACCGACCTTACGTAAAGTAGAGGCTGCAAGTCCCAAGCCTCCCAAGCCCCCCAAGACCTCTAAGATAAGGACGCAACCCCGCCGCCTCTACCAGGCCTCACACCGAGCTCCTTGCCACGGCTAGGAGTGCTTATTGACCCCGCAGCCGGCCGTATGCAAATGATGGCGTTAAAAGCATCTCGCGCTGTGAAGGGGCCAGGCTTTCAGCAGCTGCCCAGGGGATGGTTTTAGAGGGCGACCGCCTAACGAGGGCCAGCAGAAGTAACGTCTTCTTCTTCAAAGAAGCTTGTGTAACTAACCCAATCAGACAGCTGCCCAGGAGCTAACCTCAGTGCTAGGAAGGAGCGGGAGGGAATTGAGGGCGTGGTTCCTGCTAAGGCCCTGAAATAATAATAAGACAGGCAGGAGAGTCTGACGCATGGTGGCGGAAAAGCTGCAGGTGCAAATAGGGAATGTGGTCTCGTGCGAGCAACTTGTGCATGCTCGCTGAGTGTGAGTGTGCGCATCCTAGGTACGGCGCGCTGCAGACAGTCAAAAGGGTTGCTCCCTTTCATTAAAAGTTAATCCCCGGCTGCAGGCTATTAGAAAGCAACTAACCGCGCTCTACTCACCCTACCCAGGTCTACCGGTGAGTCTCGCCGCTGCTCCCGGCCTGTGGCATTGGCCGCGACGCTGACGTTCCGTCGACAGCGCGGCAGCCGATCAGTGAGCTCAGCGGCTCTGAGCGGGGCGTTCTGTCTACAAGACCTTTTTAAGGAGCCAGCGAGAAAGGAAAGCACAAAAGCACCTTGTCTTACTAAGCACTGGAAAGGGCAGCCGGAAACCGGACGTCAAAGTGGAAAAGCAGCAAGTGAGAGGCCTGTCTCTGCCTACGGCCACACCACCCTGAACACGCCCGATCTCGTCTGATCTCGGAAGCTAAGCAGGGTCAGGCCTGGTTAGTACTTGGATGGGAGACCGCCTGGGAATACCAGGTGCTGTAGGCTTTTGCTTTTTCTTACTTCCACCAGCAGGGGTCACTCTCCTCTATGCCTTTCTTCCATTCCTTTTTTCACAAGCGCACACATGCTCCTTTCTTCTTTTCATTTGCTTTCTCTCTTGCGCTATTTAATCCTTGCAAAATACCAGCATCCTTCTCATCACCGTGGGCCTCCAGCATTGTTGCTTATTTACTTTTAATACTAGGCTTCTTTTCACCAGGACCAGCGACTCCCGCATGACTGGAGGCAACCACCGCTGACCTGGAGGCAACCACCGGTAACCTGGAGGCCAGTTTACAGCACAACCCAAGCAAAACACCTTTGCAGGCCACATGACCCCCCCGAAGAGCAGCTCAAATTCACTCGCAACCATCTCACCCTCTTCCTTCATTCACTCCTGGGCGTTTCGCTCCACCCCAAGTTGCGGGTCCAGCTTGCTCTTTCTGTCACATCCCCGCGATGAACGGTTTAGCCTGCAGGAGACCCTGCGCCGAGCCATTTTTAAACACATCTGATGCAGCAGGTGTTTCATTGCTCAACAAACAACACCTATAGGGACGGCACAGCCTATGCATCGGTCCTTCGGAGACCGCCCCAGAACGGCCAGAGTTCTCGTCCCCACGCGAGCCTGAGGAAGGCTGGCCGGGCGATGGGCCAAGCAGCGTCTACTGGCCATACCACCTTGGATACGTCCGATCTCGGAAGCAAAGCAGAGATGGGTTCGGAAATACTTGGTTGGGACACCTCCTGAGATCACCAGGTATTGTAGACAATTTTGATGACGTTTTGCCATCTTGCCCAGCTCGGCTAGCATTGAGTGGCGCCTTGCTGGACACCGACCTTACGTAAAGTAGAGTCTGGAAGTCCCAAGCATCCCAAGCCCCCCAAGACGTCTAAGATAAGGACGCAACCCCGCCGCTTCTACCAGGCCTCACACCGAGCTCCTTGCCACGGCTAGGAGTGCTTATTGACCCCACAGCCGGCCGTATGCAAATGATGGCGTTAAAAGCATCTCGCGCTGTGAAGGGGCCAGGCTTTCAGCAGCTGCCCAGGGGATGGTTTTAGAGGGCGACCGCCTAACGAGGGCCAGCAGAAGTAACGTCTTCTTCTTCAAAGAATCTTGTGTAACTAACCCAATCAGACAGCTGCCCAGGAGCTAACCTCAGTGCTAGGAAGGAGCGGGAGGGAATTGAGGGAGTGGTTCCTGCTAAGGCCCTGAAATAATAATAAGACAGGCAGGAGAGTCTGACGCATGGTGGCGGAAAAGCTGCAGGTGCAAATAGGGAATGTGGTCTCGTGCGAGCAACTTGTGCATGCTCGCTGTGTGTGAGTGTGCGCTTCCTAGGTACGGCGCGCTGCAGACAGTCAAAAGGGTTGCTCCCTTTCATTAAAAGTTAATCCCCGGCTGCAGGCTATTAGAAAGCAACTAACCGCGCTCTACTCACCCTACCCAGGTCTACCGGTGAGTCTCGCCGCTGCTCCCGGCCTGTGGCATTGGCCGCGACGCTGACGTTCCGTCGACAGCGCGGCAGACGATCAGTGAGCTCAGCGGCTCTGAGCGGGGCATTCTGTCTACAAGACCTTTTTAAGGAGCCAGCGAGAAAGGAAAGCACAAAAGCACCTTGTCTTACTAAGCACTGGAAAGGGCAGCCGGAAACCGGACGTCAAAGTGGAAAAGCAGCAAGTGAGAGACCTGTCTCTGCCTACGGCCACACCACCCTGAACACGCCCGATCTCGTCTGATCTCGGAAGCTAAGCAGGGTCAGGCCTGGTTAGTACTTGGATGGGAGACCACCTGGGAATACCAGGTGCTGTAGGCTTTTGCTTTTTCTTACTTCCACCAGCAGGGGTCACTCTCCTCTATGCCTTTCTTCCATTCCTTTTTTCACAAGCGCACACATGCTCCTTTCTTCTTTTCATTTGCTTTCTCTCTTGCGCTATTTAATCCTTGCAAAATACCAGCATCCTTCTCATCACCGTGGGCCTCCAGCATTGTTGCTTATTTACTTTTAATACTAGGCTTCTTTTCACCAGGACCAGCGACTCCCGCATGACTGGAGGCAACCACCGGTAACCTG
>NW_027362764.1:691509724-691514724 GCF_046119375.1 Phyllobates terribilis
CTTTTTTCCATTCCTTTTTTCACAAGCGCACACATGCTCCTTTCTTCTTTTCATTTGCTTTCTCTCTTGCGCTATTTAATCCTTGCAAAATACCAGCATCCTTCTCATCACCGTGGGCCTCCAGCATTGTTGCTTATTTACTTTTAATACTAGGCTTCTTTTCACCAGGACCAGCGACTCCCGCATGACTGGAGGCAACCACCGCTGACCTGGAGGCAACCACCGGTAACCTGGAGGCCAGTTTACAGCACAACCCAAGCAAAACACCTTTGCAGGCCACACGACCCCCCCGAAGAGCAGCTCAAATTCACTCGCAACCATCTCACCCTCTTCCTTCATTCACTCCTGGGCGTTTCGCTCCACCCCAAGTTGCGGGTCCAGCTTGCTCTTTCTGTCACATCCCCGCGATGAACGGTTTAGCCTGCAGGAGACCCTGCGCCGAGCCATTTTTAAACACATCTGATGCGGCAGGTGTTTCATTGCTCAACAAACAACACCTATAGGGACGGCACAGCCTATGCATCGGTCCTTCGGAGACCGCCCCAGAACGGCCAGAGTTCTCGTCCCCACGCGAGCCTGAGGAAGGCTGGCCAGGCGATGGGCCAAGCAGCGTCTACTGGCCATACCACCTTGGATACGTCCGATCTCGCAAGCAAAGCAGAGATGGGTTCGGAAATACTTGGTTGGGACACCTCCTGAGAACACCAGGTATTGTAGACAATTTTGATGACGTTTTGCCATCTTGCCCAGCTCGGCTAGCAATGAGTGGCGCCTTGCTGGACAACGACCTTACGTAAAGTAGAGGCTGGAAGTCCCAAGCATCCCAAGCCCCCCAAGACCTCTAAGATAAGGACGCAACCCCGCCGCCTCTACCAGGCCTCACACCGAGCTCCTTGCCACGGCTAGGAGTGCTTATTGACCCCGCAGCCGGCCGTATGCAAATGATGGCGTTAAAAGCATCTCGCGCTGTGAAGGGGCCAGGCTTTCAGCAGCTGCCCAGGGGATGGTTTTAGAGGGCGACCGCCTAACGAGGGCCAGCAGAAGTAACGTCTTCTTCTTCAAAGAAGCTTGTGTAACTAACCCAATCAGACAGCTGCCCAGGAGCTAACCTCAGTGCTAGGAAGGAGCGGGAGGGAATTGAGGGGGTGGTTCCTGCTAAGGCCCTGAAATAATAATAAGACAGGCAGGAGAGTCTGACGCATGGTGGCGGAAAAGCTGCAGGTGCAAATAGGGAATGTGCTCTCGTGCGAGCAACTTGTGCATGCTCGCTGTGTGTGAGTGTGCGCTTCCTAGGTACGGCGCGCTGCAGACAGTCAAAAGGGTTGCTCCCTTTCATTAAAAGTTAATCCCCGGCTGCAGGCTATTAGAAAGCAACTAACCGCGCTCTACTCACCCTACCCAGGTCTACCGGTGAGTCTCGCCGCTGCTCCCGGCCTGTGGCATTGGCCGCGACGCTGACGTTCCGTGGACAGCGCGGCAGCCGATCAGTGAGCTCAGCGGCTCTGAGCGGGGCGTTCTGTCTACAAGACCTTTTTAAGGAGCCAGCAAAAAAGTGAAGAGAAAAGAAAGCACAAAAGCACCTTGTCTTACTAAGCACTGAAAAGGGCAGCCGGCAACCGGACGTCAAAGTGGAAAAGCAGCAAGTGAGAGGCCTGTCTCCGCCTACGGCCACACCACCCTGAACACGCCCGATCTCGTCTGATCTCGGAAGCTAAGCAGGGTCAGGCCTGGTTAGTACTTGGATGGGTGACCGCCTGGGAATACCAGGTGCTGTAGGCTTTTGCCTTTTCTTACTTCCACCAGCAGGGGTCACTCTCCTCTATGCCTTTTTTCCATTCCTTTTTTCACAAGCGCACACATGCTCCTTTCTTCTTTTCATTTGCTTTCTCTCTTGCGCTATTTAATCCTTGCAAAATACCAGCATCCTTCTCATCACCGTGGGCCTCCAGCATTGTTGCTTATTTACTTTTAATACTAGGCTTCTTTTCACCAGGACCAGCGACTCCCGCATGACTGGAGGCAACCACCGGTAACCTGGAGGCCAGTTTACAGCACAACCCAAGCAAAACACCTTTGCAGGCCACACGACCCCCCCGAAGAGCAGCTCAAATTCACTCGCAACCATCTCACCCTCTTCCTTCATTCACTCCTGGGCGTTTCGCTCCACCCCAAGTTGCGGGTCCAGCTTGCTCTTTCTGTCACATCCCCGCGATGAACGGTTTAGCCTGCAGGAGACCCTGCGCCGAGCCATTTTTAAACACATCTGATGCGGCAGGTGTTTCATTGCTCAACAAACAACACCTATAGGGACGGCACAGCCTATGCATCGGTCCTTCGGAGACCGCCCCAGAACGGCCAAAGTTCTCGTCCCCACGCGAGCCTGAGGAAGGCTGGCCGGGCGATGGGCCAAGCAGCGTCTACTGGCCATACCACCTTGCATACGTCCGATCTCGGAAGCAAAGCAGAGATGGGTTCGGAAATACTTGGTTGGGACACCTCCTGAGAACACCAGGTATTGTAGACAATTTTGATAACGTTTTGCCATCTTGCCCAGCTCGGCTAGCATTGAGTGGCGCCTTGCTGGACACCGACCTTACGTAAAGTAGAGGCTGGAAGTCCCAAGCATCCCAAGCCCCCCAAGACCTCTAAGATAAGGACGCAACCCCGCCGCCTCTACCAGGCCTCACACCGAGCTCCTTGCCATGGCTAGGAGTGCTTATTGACCCCGCAGCCGGCCGTATGCAAATGATGGCGTTAAAAGCATCTCGCGCTGTGAAGGGGCCAGGCTTTCAGCAGCTGCCCAGGGGATGGTTTTAGAGGGCGACCGCCTAACGAGGGCCAGCAGAAGTAACGTCTTCTTCTTCAAAGAATCTTGTGTAACTAACCCAATCAGACAGCTGCCCAGGAGCTAACCTCAGTGCTAGGAAGGAGCGGGAGGGAATTGAGGGGGTGGTTCCTGCTAAGGCCCTGAAATAATAATAAGACAGGCAGGAGAGTCTGACGCATGGTGGCGGAAAAGCTGCAGGTGCAAATAGGGAATGTGGTCTCGTGCGAGCAACTTGTGCATGCTCGCTGTGTGTGAGTGTGCGCTTCCTAGGTACGGCGCGCTGCAGACAGTCAAAAGGGTTGCTCCCTTTCATTAAAAGTTAATCCCCGGCTGCAGGCTATTAGAAAGCAACTAACCGCGCTCTACTCACCCTACCCAGGTCTACCGGTGAGTCTCGCCGCTGCTCCCGGCCTGTGGCATTGGCCGCGACGCTGACGTTCCGTCGACAGCGCGGCAGCCGATCAGTGAGCTCAGCGGCTCTGAGCGGGGCGTTCTGTCTACAAGACCTTTTTAAGGAGCCAGCAAAAAAGTGAAGAGAAAAGAAAGCACAAAAGCACCTTGTCTTACTAAGCACTGGAAAGGGCAGCCGGCAACCGGACGTCAAAGTGGAAAAGCAGCAAGTGAGAGGCCTGTCTCCGCCTACGGCCACACCACCCTGAATACGCCCGATCTCGTCTGATCTCAGAAGCTAAGCAGGGTTGGGCCTGGTTAGTACTTGGATGGGAGACTGCCTGGGAATACCAGGTGCTGTAGGCTTTTGCCTTTTCTTACTTCCACCAGCAGGGGTCACTCTCCTCTATGCCTTTTTTCCATTCCTTTTTTCACAAGCGCACACATGCTCCTTTCTTCTTTTCATTTGCTTTCTCTCTTGCGCTATTTAATCCTTGCAAAATACCAGCATCCTTCTCATCACCGTGGGCCTCCAGCATTGTTGCTTATTTACTTTTAATACTAGGCTTATTTTCACCAGGACCAGCGACTCCCGCATGACTGGAGGCAACCACCGCTGACCTGGAGGCAACCACCGGTAACCTGGAGGCCAGTTTACAGCACAACCCAAGCAAAACACCTTTGCAGGCCACACGACCCCCCCGAAGAGCAGCTCAAATTCACTCGCAACCATCTCACCCTCTTCCTTCATTCACTCCTGGGCGTTTCGCTCCACCCCAAGTTGCGGGTCCAGCTTGCTCTTTCTGTCACATCCCCGCGATGAACGGTTTAGCCTGCAGGAGACCCTGCGCCGAGCCATTTTTAAACACATCTGATGCGGCAGGTGTTTCATTGCTCAACAAACAACACCTATAGGGACGGCACAGCCTATGCATCGGTCCTTCGGAGACCGCCCCAGAACGGCCAGAGTTCTCGTCCCCACGCGAGCCTGAGGAAGGCTGGCCGGGCGATGGGCCAAGCAGCGTCTACTGGCCATACCACCTTGGATACGTCCGATCTCGGAAGCAAAGCAGAGATGGGTTCGGAAATACTTGGTTGGGACACCTCCTGAGAACACCAGGTATTGTAGACAATTTTGATGACGTTTTGCCATCTTGCCCAGCTCAGCTAGCATTGAGTGGCGCCTTGCTGGACACCGACCTTACGTAAAGTAGAGGCTGGAAGTCCCAAGCCTCCCAAGCCCCCCAAGACCTCTAAGATAAGGACGCAACCCCGCCGCCTCTACCAGGCCTCACACCGAGCTCCTTGCCACGGCTAGGAGTGCTTATTGACCCCGCAGCCGGCCGTATGCAAATGATGGCGTTAAAAGCATCTCGCGCTGTGAAGGGGCCAGGCTTTCAGCAGCTGCCCAGGAGATGGTTTTAGAGGGCGACCGCCTAACGAGGGCCAGCAGAAGTAACGTCTTCTTCTTCAAAGAATCTTGTGTAACTAACCCAATCAGACAGCTGCCCAGGAGCTAACCTCAGTGCTAGGAAGGAGCGGGAGGGAATTGAGGGGGTGGTTCCTGCTAAGGCCCTGAAATAATAATAAGACAGGCAGGAGAGTCTGACGCATGGTGGCGGAAAAGCTGCAGGTGCAAATAGGGAATGTGGTCTCGTGCGAGCAACTTGTGCATGCTCGCTGTGTGTGAGTGTGCGCTTCCTAGGTACGGCGCGCTGCAGACAGTCAAAAGGGTTGCTCCCTTTCATTAAAAGTTAATCCCCGGCTGCAGGCTATTAGAAAG
>NW_027362764.1:691524724-691534724 GCF_046119375.1 Phyllobates terribilis
TTTTAAACACATCTGATGCGGCAGGTGTTTCATTGCTCAACAAACAACACCTATAGGGACGGCACAGCCTATGCATCGGTCCTTCGGAGACCGCCCCAGAACGGCCAGAGTTCTCGTCCCCACGCGAGCCTGAGGAAGGCTGGCCGGGCGATGGGCCAAGCAGCGTCTACTGGCCATACCACCTTGGATACGTCCGATCTCGGAAGCAAAGCAGAGATGGGTTCGGAAATACTTGGTTGGGACACCTCCTGAGAACACCAGGTATTGTAGACAATTTTGATGACGTTTTGCCATCTTGCCCAGCTCGGCTAGCATTGAGTGGCGCCTTGCTGGACACCGACCTTACGTAAAGTAGAGGCTGGAAGTCCCAAGCATCCCAAGCCCCCCAAGACCTCTAAGATAAGGACGCAACCCCGCCGCCTCTACCAGGCCTCACACCGAGCTCCTTGCCACGGCTAGGAGTGCTTATTGACCCCGCAGCCGGCCGTATGCAAATGATGGTGTTAAAAGCATCTCGCGCTGTGAAGGGGCCAGGCTTTCAGCAGCTGCCCAGGGGATGGTTTTAGAGGGCGACCGCCTAACGAGGGCCAGCAGAAGTAACGTCTTCTTCTTCAAAGAATCTTGTGTAACTAACCCAATCAGACAGCTGCCCAGGAGCTAACCTCAGTGCTAGGAAGGAGCGGGAGGGAATTGAGGGGGTGGTTCCTGCTAAGGCCCTGAAATAATAATAAGACAGGCAGGAGAGTCTGACGCATGGTGGCGGAAAAGCTGCAGGTGCAAATAGGGAATGTGGTCTCGTGCGAGCAACTTGTGCATGCTCGCTGTGTGTGAGTGTGCGCTTCCTAGGTACGGCGCGCTGCAGACAGTCAAAAGGGTTGCTCCCTTTCATTAAAAGTTAATCCCCGGCTGCAGGCTATTAGAAAGCAACTAACCGCGCTCTACTCACCCTACCCAGGTCTACCGGTGAGTCTCGCCGCTGCTCCCGGCCTGTGGCATTGGCCGCGACGCTGACGTTCCGTCGACAGCGCGGCAGCCGATCAGTGAGCTCAGTGGCTCTGAGCGGGGCGTTCTGTCTACAAGACCTTTTTAAGGAGCCAGCAAAAAAGTGAAGAGAAAAGAAAGCACAAAAGCACCTTGTCTTACTAAGCACTGGAAAGGGCAGCCGGCAACCGGACGTCAAAGTGGAAAAGCAGCAAGTGAGAGGCCTGTCTCTGCCTACGGCCACACCACCCTGAACACGCCCGATCTCGTCTGATCTTGGAAGCTCAGCAGGGTCGGGCCTGGTTAGTACTTGGATGGGAGACCGCCTGGGAATACCAGGTGCTGTAGGCTTTTGCCTTTTCTTACTTCCACCAGCAGGGGTCACTCTCCTCTATGCCTTTTTTCCATTCCTTTTTTCACAAGCGCACACATGCTCCTTTCTTCTTTTCATTTGCTTTCTCTCTTGCGCTATTTAATCCTTGCAAAATACCAGCATCCTTCTCATCACCGTGGGCCTCCAGCATTGTTGCTTATTTACTTTTAATACTAGGCTTCTTTTCACCAGGACCAGCGACTCCCGCATGACTGGAGGCAACCACCGCTGACCTGGAGGCAACCACCGGTAACCTGGAGGCCAGTTTACAGCACAACCCAAGCAAAACACCTTTGCAGGCCACACGACCCCCCCGAAGAGCAGCTCAAATTCACTCGCAACCATCTCACCCTCTTCCTTCATTCACTCCTGGGCGTTTCGCTCCACCCCAAGTTGTGGGTCCAGCTTGCTCTTTCTGTCACATCCCCGCGATGAACGGTTTAGCCTGCAGGAGACCCTGCGCCGAGCCATTTTTAAACACATCTGATGCGGCAGGTGTTTCATTGCTCAACAAACAACACCTATAGGGACGGCACAGCCTATGCATCGGTCCTTCGGAGACCGCCCCAGAACGGCCAGAGTTCTCATCCCCACGCGAGCCTGAGGAAGGCTGGCCGGGCGATGGGCCAAGCAGCGTCTACTGGCCATACCACCTTGGATATGTCCGATCTCGGAAGCAAAGCAGAGATGGGTTCGGAAATACTTGGTTGGGACACCTCCTGAGAACACCAGGTATTGTAGACAATTTTGATGACGTTTTGCCATCTTGCCCAGCTCGGCTAGCATTGAGTGGCGCCTTGCTGGACACCGACCTTACGTAAAGTAGAGGCTGGAAGTCCCAAGCATCCCAAGCCCCCCAAGACCTCTAAGATAAGGACGCAACCCCGCCGCCTCTACCAGGCCTCACACCGAGCTCCTTGCCACGGCTAGGAGTGCTTATTGACCCCGCAGACGGCCGTATGCAAATGATGGCGTTAAAAGCATCTCGCGCTGTGAAGGGGCCAGGCTTTCAGCAGCTGCCCAGGGGATGGTTTTAGAGGGCGACCGCCTAACGAGGGCCAGCAGAAGTAACGTCTTCTTCTTCAAAGAATCTTGTGTAACTAACCCAATCAGACAGCTGCCCAGGAGCTAACCTCAGTGCTAGGAAGGAGCGGGAGGGAATTGAGGGGGTGGTTCCTGCTAAGGCCCTGAAATAATAATAAGACAGGCAGGAGAGTCTGACGCATGGTGGCGGAAAAGCTGCAGGTGCAAATAGGGAATGTGGTCTCGTGCGAGCAACTTGTGCATGCTCGCTGTGTGTGAGTGTGCGCTTCCTAGGTACGGCGCGCTGCAGACAGTCAAAAGGGTTGCTCCCTTTCATTAAAAGTTAATCCCCGGCTGCAGGCTATTAGAAAGCAACTAACCGCGCTCTACTCACCCTACCCAGGTCTACCGGTGAGTCTCGCCGCTGCTCCCGGCCTGTGGCATTGGCCGCGACGCTGACGTTCCGTCGACAGCGCGGCAGCCGATCAGTGAGCTCAGCGGCTCTGAGCGGGGCGTTCTGTCTACAAGACCTTTTTAAGGAGCCAGCAAAAAAGTGAAGAGAAAAGAAAGCACAAAAGCACCTTGTCTTACTAAGCACTGGAAAGGGCAGCCGGCAACCGGACGTCAAAGTGGAAAAGTAGCAAGTGAGAGGCCTGTCTCTGCCTACGGTCACACCACCCTGAACACGCCTGATCTCGTCTGATCTCAGAAGCTAAGCAGGGTTGGGCCTGGTTAGTACTTGGATGGGAGACCGCCTGGGAATACCAGGTGCTGTAGGCTTTTGCCTTTTCTTACTTCCACCAGCAGGGGTCACTCTCCTCTTTGCCTTTTTTCCATTCCTTTTTTCACAAGCGCACACATGCTCCTTTCTTCTTTTCATTTGCTTTCTCTCTTGCGCTATTTAATCCTTGCAAAATACCAGCATCCTTCTCATCACCGTGGGCCTCCAGCATTGTTGCTTATTTACTTTTAATACTAGGCTTCTTTTCACCAGGACCAGCGACTCCCGCATGACTGGAGGCAACCACCGCTGACCTGGAGGCAACCACCGGTAACCTGGAGGCCAGTTTACAGCACAACCCAAGCAAAACACCTTTGCAGGCCACACGACCCCCCCGAAGAGCAGCTCAAATTCACTCGCAACCATCTCACCCTCTTCCTTCATTCACTCCTGGGCGTTTCGCTCCACCCCAAGTTGCGGGTCCAGCTTGCTCTTTCTGTCACATCCCCGCGATGAACGGTTTAGCCTGCAGGAGACCCTGCGCCGAGCCATTTTTAAACACATCTGATGCGGCAGGTGTTTCATTGCTCAACAAACAACACCTATAGGGACGGCACAGCCTATGCATCGGTCCTTCGGAGACCGCCCCAGAACGGCCAGAGTTCTCATCCCCACGCGAGCCTGAGGAAGGCTGGCCGGGCGATGGGCCAAGCAGCGTCTACTGGCCATACCACCTTGGATATGTCCGATCTCGGAAGCAAAGCAGAGATGGGTTCGGAAATACTTGGTTGGGACACCTCCTGAGAACACCAGGTATTGTAGACAATTTTGATGACGTTTTGCCATCTTGCCCAGCTCGGCTAGCATTGAGTGGCGCCTTGCTGGACACCGACCTTACGTAAAGTAGAGGCTGGAAGTCCCAAGCATCCCAAGCCCCCCAAGACCTCTAAGATAAGGACGCAACCCCGCCGCCTCTACCAGGCCTCACACCGAGCTCCTTGCCACGGCTAGGAGTGCTTATTGACCCCGCAGCCGGCCGTATGCAAATGATGGCGTTAAAAGCATCTCGCGCTGTGAAGGGGCCAGGCTTTCAGCAGCTGCCCAGGGGATGGTTTTAGAGGGCGACCGCCTAACGAGGGCCAGCAGAAGTAACGTCTTCTTCTTCAAAGAATCTTGTGTAACTAACCCAATCAGACAGCTGCCCAGGAGCTAACCTCAGTGCTAGGAAGGAGCGGGAGGGAATTGAGGGGGTGGTTCCTGCTAAGGCCCTGAAATAATAATAAGACAGGCAGGAGAGTCTGACGCATGGTGGCGGAAAAGCTGCAGGTGCAAATAGGGAATGTGGTCTCGTGCGAGCAACTTGTGCATGCTCGCTGTGTGTGAGTGTGCGCTTCCTAGGTACGGCGCGCTGCAGACAGTCAAAAGGGTTGCTCCCTTTCATTAAAAGTTAATCCCCGGCTGCAGGCTATTAGAAAGCAACTAACCGCGCTCTACTCACCCTACCCAGGTCTACCGGTGAGTCTCGCCGCTGCTCCCGGCCTGTGGCATTGGCCGCGACGCTGACGTTCCGTCGACAGCGCGGCAGCCGATCAGTGAGCTCAGCGGCTCTGAGCGGGGCGTTCTGTCTACAAGACCTTTTTAAGGAGCCAGCAAAAAAGTGAAGAGAAAGGAAAGCACAAAAGCACCTTGTCTTACTAAGCACTGGAAAGGGCAGCCGGCAACCGGACGTCAAAGTAGAAAAGCAGCAAGTGAGAGGCCTGTCTCTGCCTACGGCCACACCACCCTGAACACGCCCGATCTTGTCTGATCTCAGAAGCTAAGCAGGGTCGGGCCTGGTTAGTACTTGGATGGGAGACCGCCTGGGAATACCAGGTGCTGTAGGCTTTTGCCTTTTCTTACTTCCACCAGCAGGGGTCACTCTCCTCTTTGCCTTTTTTCCATTCCTTTTTTCACAAGCGCACACATGCTCCTTTCTTCTTTTCATTTGCTTTCTCTCTTGCGCTATTTAATCCTTGCAAAATACCAGCATCCTTCTCATCACCGTGGGCCTCCAGCATTGTTGCTTATTTACTTTTAATACTAGGCTTCTTTTCACCAGGACCAGCGACTCCCGCATGACTGGAGGCAACCACCGCTGACCTGGAGGCAACCACCGGTAACCTGGAGGCCAGTTTACAGCACAACCCAAGCAAAACACCTTTGCAGGCCACACGACCCCCCCGAAGAGCAGCTCAAATTCACTCGCAACCATCTCACCCTCTTCCTTCATTCACTCCTGGGCGTTTCGCTCCACCCCAAGTTGCGGGTCCAGCTTGCTCTTTCTGTCACATCCCCGCGATGAACGGTTTAGCCTGCAGGAGACCCTGCGCCGAGCCATTTTTAAACACATCTGATGCGGCAGGTGTTTCATTGCTCAACAAACAACACCTATAGGGACGGCACAGCCTATGCATCGGTCCTTCGGAGACCGCCCCAGAACGGCCAGAGTTCTCATCCCCACGCGAGCCTGAGGAAGGCTGGCCGGGCGATGGGCCAAGCAGCGTCTACTGGCCATACCACCTTGGATATGTCCGATCTCGGAAGCAAAGCAGAGATGGGTTCGGAAATACTTGGTTGGGACACCTCCTGAGAACACCAGGTATTGTAGACAATTTTGATGACGTTTTGCCATCTTGCCCAGCTCGGCTAGCATTGAGTGGCGCCTTGCTGGACACCGACCTTACGTAAAGTAGAGGCTGGAAGTCCCAAGCATCCCAAGCCCCCCAAGACCTCTAAGATAAGGACGCAACCCCGCCGCCTCTACCAGGCCTCACACCGAGCTCCTTGCCACGGCTAGGAGTGCTTATTGACCCCGCAGCCGGCCGTATGCAAATGATGGCGTTAAAAGCATCTCGCGCTGTGAAGGGGCCAGGCTTTCAGCAGCTGCCCAGGGGATGGTTTTAGAGGGCGACCGCCTAACGAGGGCCAGCAGAAGTAACGTCTTCTTCTTCAAAGAATCTTGTGTAACTAACCCAATCAGACAGCTGCCCAGGAGCTAACCTCAGTGCTAGGAAGGAGCGGGAGGGAATTGAGGGGGTGGTTCCTGCTAAGGCCCTGAAATAATAATAAGACAGGCAGGAGAGTCTGACGCATGGTGGCGGAAAAGCTGCAGGTGCAAATAGGGAATGTGGTCTCGTGCGAGCAACTTGTGCATGCTCGCTGTGTGTGAGTGTGCGCTTCCTAGGTACGGCGCGCTGCAGACAGTCAAAAGGGTTGCTCCCTTTCATTAAAAGTTAATCCCCGGCTGCAGGCTATTAGAAAGCAACTAACCGCGCTCTACTCACCCTACCCAGGTCTACCGGTGAGTCTCGCCGCTGCTCCCGGCCTGTGGCATTGGCCGCGACGCTGACGTTCCGTCGACAGCGCGGCAGCCGATCAGTGAGCTCAGCGGCTCTGAGCGGGGCGTTCTGTCTACAAGACCTTTTTAAGGAGCCAGCAAAAAAGTGAAGAGAAAGGAAAGCACAAAAGCACCTTGTCTTACTAAGCACTGGAAAGGGCAGCCGGCAACCGGACGTCAAAGTAGAAAAGCAGCAAGTGAGAGGCCTGTCTCTGCCTACGGCCACACCACCCTGAACACGCCCGATCTTGTCTGATTTCAGAAGCTAAGCAGGGTCGGGCCTGGTTAGTACTTGGATGGGAGACCGCCTGGGAATACCAGGTGCTGTAGGCTTTTGCCTTTTCTTACTTCCACCAGCAGGGGTCACTCTCCTCTTTGCCTTTTTTCCATTCCTTTTTTCACAAGCGCACACATGCTCCTTTCTTCTTTTCATTTGCTTTCTCTCTTGCGCTATTTAATCCTTGCAAAATACCAGCATCCTTCTCATCACCGTGGGCCTCCAGCATTGTTGCTTATTTACTTTTAATACTAGGCTTCTTTTCACCAGGACCAGCGACTCCCGCATGACTGGAGGCAACCACCGCTGACCTGGAGGCAACCACCGGTAACCTGGAGGCCAGTTTACAGCACAACCCAAGCAAAACACCTTTGCAGGCCACACGACCCCCCCGAAGAGCAGCTCAAATTCACTCGCAACCATCTCACCCTCTTCCTTCATTCACTCCTGGGCGTTTCGCTCCACCCCAAGTTGCGGGTCCAGCTTGCTCTTTCTGTTACATCCCCGCGATGAACGGTTTAGCCTGCAGGAGACCCTGCGCCGAGCCATTTTTAAACACATCTGATGCGGCAGGTGTTTCATTGCTCAACAAACAACACCTATAGGGACGGCACAGCCTATGCATCGGTCCTTCGGAGACCGCCCCAGAACGGCCAGAGTTCTCGTCCCCACGCGAGCCTGAGGAAGGCTGGCCGGGCGATGGGCCAAGCAGCGTCTACTGGCCATACCACCTTGGATACGTCCGATCTCGGAAGCAAAGCAGAGATGGGTTCGGAAATACTTGGTTGGGACACCTCCTGAGAACACCAGGTATTGTAGACAATTTTGATGACGTTTTGCCATCTTGCCCAGCTCGGCTAGCATTGAGTGGCGCCTTGCTGGACACCGACCTTACGTAAAGTAGAGGCTGGAAGTCCCAAGCATCCCAAGCCCCCCAAGACCTCTAAGATAAGGACGCAACCCCGCCGCCTCTACCAGGCCTCACACCGAGCTCCTTGCCACGGCTAGGAGTGCTTATTGACCCCGCAGCCGGCCGTATGCAAATGATGGCGTTAAAAGCATCTCGCGCTGTGAAGGGGCCAGGCTTTCAGCAGCTGCCCAGGGGATGGTTTTAGAGGGCGACCGCCTAACGAGGGCCAGCAGAAGTAACGTCTTATTCTTCAAAGAATCTTGTGTAACTAACCCAATCAGACAGCTGCCCAGGAGCTAACCTCAGTGCTAGGAAGGAGCGGGAGGGAATTGAGGGGGTGGTTCCTGCTAAGGCCCTGAAATAATAATAAGACAGGCAGGAGAGTCTGACGCATGGTGGCGGAAAAGCTGCAGGTGCAAATAGGGAATGTGGTCTCGTGCGAGCAACTTGTGCATGCTCGCTGTGTGTGAGTGTGCGCTTCCTAGGTACGGCGCGCTGCAGACAGTCAAAAGGGTTGCTCCCTTTCATTAAAAGTTAATCCCCGGCTGCAGGCTATTAGAAAGCAACTAACCGCGCTCTACTCACCCTACCCAGGTCTACCGGTGAGTCTCGCCGCTGCTCCCGGCCTGTGGCATTGGCCGCGACGCTGACGTTCCGTCGACAGCGCGGCAGCCGATCAGTGAGCTCAGCGGCTCTGAGCGGGGCGTTCTGTCTACAAGACCTTTTTAAGGAGCCAGCAAAAAAGTGAAGAGAAAAGAAAGCACAAAAGCACCTTGTCTTACTAAGCACTGGAAAGGGCAGCCGGCAACCGGACGTCAAAGTGGAAAAGCAGCAAGTGAGAGGCCTGTCTCTGCCTATGGCCACACCACCCTGAACACGCCCGATCTCGTCTGATCTTGGAAGCTAAGCAGGGTTGGGCCTGGTTAGTACTTGGATGGGAGACCACCTGGGAATACTAGGTGCTGTAGGCTTTTGCCTTTTCTTACTTCCACCAGCAGGGGACAATCTCCTCTATGCCTTTTTTCCATTCCTTTTTTCACAAGCGCACACATGCTCCTTTCTTCTTTTCATTTGCTTTCTCTCTTGCGCTATTTAATCCTTGCAAAATACCAGCATCCTTCTCATCACCGTGGGCCTCCAGCATTGTTGCTTATTTACTTTTAATACTAGGCTTCCTTTCACCAGGACCAGCGACTCCCGCATGACTGGAGGCAACCACCGCTGACCTGGAGGCAACCACCAGTAACCTGGAGGCCAGTTTACAGCACAACCCAAGCAAAACACCTTTGCAGGCCACACGACCCCCCCGAAGAGCAGCTCAAATTCACTCGCAACCATCTCACCCTCTTCCTTCATTCACTCCTGGGCGTTTCGCTCCACCCCAAGTTGCGGGTCCAGCTTGCTCTTTCTATAACATCCCCGCGATGAACGGTTTAGCCTGCAGGAGACCCTGCGCCGAGCCATTTTTAAACACATCTGATGCGGCAGGTGTTTCATTGCTCAACAAACAACACCTATAGGGACGGCACAGCCTATGCATCGGTCCTTCGGAGACCGCCCCAGAACGGCCAGAGTTCTCGTCCCCACGCGAGCCTGAGGAAGGCTGGCCAGGCGATGGGCCAAGCAGCGTCTACTGGCCATACCACCTTGGCTACGTCCGATCTCGGAAGCAAAGCAGAGATGGGTTCGGAAATACTTGGTTGGGACACCTCCTGAGAACACCAGGTATTGTAGACAATTTTGATGACGTTTTGCCATCTTGCCCAGCTCGGCTAGCATTGAGTGGCGCCTTGCTGGACACCGACCTTACGTAAAGTAGAGGCTGGAAGTCCCAAGCATCCCAAGCCCCCCAAGACCTCTAAGATAAGGACGCAACCCCGCCGCCTCTACCAGGCCTCACACCGAGCTCCTTGCCACGGCTAGGAGTGCTTATTGACCCCGCAGCCGGCCGTATGCAAATGATGGCGTTAAAAGCATCTCGCGCTGTGAAGGGGCCAGGCTTTCAGCAGCTGCCCAGGGGATGGTTTTAGAGGGCGACCGCCTAACGAGGGCCAGCAGAAGTAACGTCTTCTTCTTCAAAGAATCTTGTGTAACTAACCCAATCAGACAGCTGCCCAGGAGCTAACCTCAGTGCTAGGAAGGAGCGGGAGGGAATTGAGGGGGTGGTTCCTGCTAAGGCCCTGAAATAATAATAAGACAGGCAGGAGAGTCTGACGCATGGTGGCGGAAAAGCTGCAGGTGCAAATAGGGAATGTGGTCTCGTGCGAGCAACTTGTGCATGCTCGCTGTGTGTGAGTGTGCGCTTCCTAGGTACGGCGCGCTGCAGACAGTCAAAAGGG
>NW_027362764.1:691537224-691607224 GCF_046119375.1 Phyllobates terribilis
TGGAGGCAACCACCGCTGACCTGGAGGCAACCACCGGTAACCTGGAGGCCAGTTTACAGCACAACCCAAGCAAAACACCTTTGCAGGCCACACGACCCCCCCGAAGAGCAGCTCAAATTCACTCGCAACCATCTCACCCTCTTCCTTCATTCACTACTGGGCGTTTCGCTCCACCCCAAGTTGCGGGTCCAGCTTGCTCTTTCTGTCACATCCCCGCGATGAACGTTTTAGCCTGCAGGAGACCCTGCTCCGAGCCATTTTTAAACACATCTGATGCGGCAGGTGTTTCATTGCTCAACAAACAACACCTATAGGGACGGCACAGCCTATGCATCGGTCCTTCGGAGACCGCCCCAGAACGGCCAGAGTTCTCGTCCCCACGCGAGCCTGAGGAAGGCTGGCCGGGCGATGGGCCAAGCAGCGTCTACTGGCCATACCACCTTGGATATGTCCGATCTCGGAAGCAAAGCAGAGATGGGTTCGGAAATACTTGGTTGGGACACCTCCTGAGAACACCAGGTATTGTAGACAATTTTGATGACGTTTTGCCATCTTGCCCAGCTCGGCTAGCATTGAGTGGCGCCTTGCTGGACACCGACCTTACGTAAAGTAGAGGCTGGAAGTCCCAAGCATCCCAAGCCCCCCAAGACCTCTAAGATAAGGACGCAACCCCGCCGCCTCTACCAGGCCTCACACCGAGCTCCTTGCCACGGCTAGGAGTGCTTATTGACCCCGCAGCCGGCCGTATGCAAATGATGGCGTTAAAAGCATCTCGCGCTGTGAAGTGGCCAGGCTTTCAGCAGCTGCCCAGGGGATGGTTTTAGAGGGCGACCGACTAACGAGGGCCAGCAGAAGTAACGTCTTCTTCTTCAAAGAATCTTGTGTAACTAACCCAATCAGACAGCTGCCCAGGAGCTAACCTCAGTGCTAGGAAGGAGCGGGAGGGAATTGAGGGGGTGGTTCCTGCTAAGGCCCTGAAATAATAATAAGACAGACAGGAGAGTCTGACGCATGGTGGCGGAAAAGCTGCAGGTGCAAATAGGGAATGTGGTCTCGTGCGAGCAACTTGTGCATGCTCGCTGTGTGTGAGTGTGCGCTTCCTAGGTACAGCGCGCTGCAGACAGTCAAAAGGGTTGCTCCCTTTCATTAAAAGTTAATCCCCGGCTGCAGGCTATTAGAAAGCAACTAACCGCGCTCTACTCACCCTACCCAGGTCTACCGGTGAGTCTCGCCGCTGCTCCCGGCCTGTGGCATTGGCCGCGACGCTGACGTTCCGTCGACAGCGCGGCAGCCGATCAGTGAGCTCAGCGGCTCTGAGCGGGGCGTTCTGTCTACAAGACCTTTTTAAGGAGCCAGCAAAAAAGTGAAGAGAAAAGAAAGCACAAAAGCACCTTGTCTTACTAAGCACTGGAAAGGGCAGCCGGCAACCGGACGTCAAAGTGGAAAAGTAGCAAGTGAGAGGCCTGTCTCTGCCTACGGTCACACCACCCTGAACACGCCTGATCTCGTCTGATCTCAGAAGCTAAGCAGGGTTGGGCCTGGTTAGTACTTGGATGGGAGACTGCCTGGGAATACCAGGTGCTGTAGGCTTTTGCCTTTTCTTACTTCCACCAGCAGGGGTCACTCTCCTCTTTGCCTTTTTTCCATTCCTTTTTTCACAAGCGCACACATGCTCCTTTCTTCTTTTCATTTGCTTTCTCTCTTGCGCTATTTAATCCTTGCAAAATACCAGCATCCTTCTCATCACCGTGGGCCTCCAGCATTGTTGCTTATTTACTTTTAATACTAGGCTTCTTTTCACCAGGACCAGCGACTCCCGCATGACTGGAGGCAACCACCGCTGACCTGGAGGCAACCACCGGTAACCTGGAGGCCAGTTTACAGCACAACCCAAGCAAAACACCTTTGCAGGCCACACGACCCCCCCGAAGAGCAGCTCAAATTCACTCGCAACCATCTCACCCTCTTCCTTCATTCACTCCTGGGCGTTTCGCTCCACCCCAAGTTGCGGGTCCAGCTTGCTCTTTCTGTCACATCCCCGCAATGAACGGTTTAGCCTGCAGGAGACCCTGCGCCGAGCCATTTTTAAACACATCTGATGCGGCAGGTGTTTCATTGCTCAACAAACAACACCTATAGGGATGGCACAGCCTATGCATCGGTCCTTCGGAGACCGCCCCAGAACGGCCAGAGTTCTCGTCCCCACGCGAGCCTGAGGAAGGCTGGCCGGGTGATGGGCCAAGCAGCGTCTACTGGCCATACCACCTTGGATACGTCCGATCTCGGAAGCAAAGCAGAGATGGGTTCGGAAATACTTGGTTGGGACACCTCCTGAGAACACCAGGTATTGTAGACAATTTTGATGACGTTTTGCCATCTTGCCCAGCTCGGCTAGCATTGAGTGGCGCCTTGCTGGACACCGACCTTACGTAAAGTAGAGGCTGGAAGTCCCAAGCATCCCAAGCCCCCCAAGACCTCTAAGATAAGGACGCAACCCCGCCGCCTCTACCAGGCCTCACACCGAGCTCCTTGCCACGGCTAGGAGCGCTTATTGACCCCGCAGCCGGCCGTATGCAAATGATGGCGTTAAAAGCATCTCGCGCTGTGAAGGGGCCAGGCTTTCAGCAGCTGCCCAGGGGATGGTTTTAGAGGGCGACCGCCTAACGAGGGCCAGCAGAAGTAACGTCTTCTTCTTCAAAGAATCTTGTGTAACTAACCCAATCAGACAGCTGCCCAGGAGCTAACCTCAGTGCTAGGAAGGAGCGGGAGGGAATTGAGGGGGTGGTTCCTGCTAAGGCCCTGAAATAATAATAAGACAGGCAGGAGAGTCTGACGCATGGTGGCGGAAAAGCTGCAGGTGCAAATAGGGAATGTGGTCTCGTGCGAGCAACTTGTGCATGCTCGCTGTGTGTGAGTGTGCGCTTCCTAGGTACGGCGCGCTGCAGACAGTCAAAAGGGTTGCTCCCTTTCATTAAAAGTTAATCCCCGGCTGCAGGCTATTAGAAAGCAACTAACCGCGCTCTACTCACCCTACCCAGGTCTACCGGTGAGTCTCGCCGCTGCTCCCGGCCTGTGGCATTGGCCGCGACGCTGACGTTCCGTCGACAGCGCGGCAGCCGATCAGTGAGCTCAGCGGCTCTGAGTGGGGCGTTCTGTCTACAAGACCTTTTTAAGGAGCCAGCAAAAAAGTGAAGAGAAAAGAAAGCACAAAAGCACCTTGTCTTACTAAGCACTGGAAAGGGCAGCCGGCAACCGGACGTCAAAGTGGAAAAGCAGCAAGTGAGAGGCCTGTCTCTGCCGATGGCCACACCACCCTGAACACGCCCGATCTCGTCTGATCTCGGAAGCTAAGCAGGGTCAGGCCTGGTTAGTACTTGGATGGGAGACTGCCTGGGAATACCAGGTGCTGTAGGCTTTTGCCTTTTCTTACTTCCACCAGCAGGGGTCACTCTCCTCTATGCCTTTTTTCCATTCCTTTTTTCACAAGCGCACACATGCTCCTTTCTTCTTTTCATTTGCTTTCTCTCTTGCGCTATTTAATCCTTGCAAAATACCAGCATCCTTCTCATCACCGTGGGCCTCCAGCATTGTTGCTTATTTACTTTTAATACTAGGCTTCTTTTCACCAGGACCAGCGACTCCCGCATGACTGGAGGCAACCACCGCTGACCTGGAGGCAACCACCGGTAACCTGGAGGCCAGTTTACAGCACAACCCAAGCAAAACACCTTTGCAGGCCACACGACCCCCCCGAAGAGCAGCTCAAATTCACTCGCAACCATCTCACCCTCTTCCTTCATTCACTCCTGGGCGTTTCGCTCCACCCCAAGTTGCGGGTCCAGCTTGCTCTTTCTGTCACATCCCCGCGATGAACGGTTTAGCCTGCAGGAGACCCTGCGCCGAGCCATTTTTAAACACATCTGATGCGGCAGGTGTTTCATTGCTCAACAAACAACACCTATAGGGACGGCACAGCCTATGCATCGGTCCTTCGGAGACCGCCCCAGAACGGCCAGAGTTCTCGTCCCCACGCGAGCCTGAGGAAGGCTGGCCAGGCGATGGGCCAAGCAGCGTCTACTGGCCATACCACCTTGGATACGTCCGATCTCGCAAGCAAAGCAGAGATGGGTTCGGAAATACTTGGTTGGGACACCTCCTGAGAACACCAGGTATTGTAGACAATTTTGATGACGTTTTGCCATCTTGCCCAGCTCGGCTAGCATTGAGTGGCGCCTTGCTGGACACCGACCTTACGTAAAGTAGAGGCTGGAAGTCCCAAGCCTCCCAAGCCCCCCAAGACCTCTAAGATAAGGACGCAACCCCGCCGCCTCTACCAGGCCTCACACCGAGCTCCTTGCCACGGCTAGGAGTGCTTATTGACCCCGCAGCCGGCCGTATGCAAATGATGGCGTTAAAAGCATCTCGCGCTGTGAAGGGGCCAGGCTTTCAGCAGCTGCCCAGGGGATGGTTTTAGAGGGCGACCGCCTAACGAGGGCCAGCAGAAGTAACGTCTTCTTCTTCAAAGAAGCTTGTGTAACTAACCCAATCAGACAGCTGCCCAGGAGCTAACCTCAGTGCTAGGAAGGAGCGGGAGGGAATTGAGGGGGTGGTTCCTGCTAAGGCCCTGAAATAATAATAAGAAAGGCAGGAGAGTCTGACGCATGGTGGCGGAAAAGCTGCAGGTGCAAATAGGGAATGTGGTCTCGTGCGAGCAACTTGTGCATGCTCGCTGTGTGTGAGTGTGCGCTTCCTAGGTACGGCGCGCTGCAGACAGTCAAAAGGGTTGCTCCCTTTCATTAAAAGTTAATCCCCGGCTGCAGGCTATTAGAAAGCAACTAACCGCACTCTACTCACCCTACCCAGGTCTACCGGTGAGTCTCGCCGCTGCTCCCGGCCTGTGGCATTGGCCGCGACGCTGACGTTCCGTCGACAGCGCGGCAGCCGATCAGTGAGCTCAGCGGCTGTGAGCGGGGCGTTCTGTCTACAAGACCTTTTTAAGGAGCCAGCAAAAAAGTGAAGAGAAAGGAAAGCACAAAAGCACCTTGTCTTACTAAGCACTGGAAAGGGCAGCCGGCATCCGGACGTCAAAGTAGAAAAGCAGCAAGTGAGAGGCCTGTCTCTGCCTATGGCCACACCACCCTGAACACACCTGATCTCGTCTGATCTCGGATTATAAGCAGGGTTGGGCCTGGTTAGTACTTGGATGGGAGACCGCCTGGGAATACCAGGTGCTGTAGGCTTTTGCTTTTTCTTACTTCCACCAGCAGGGGTCACTCTCCTCTATGCCTTTTTTCCATTCCTTTTTTCACAAGCGCACACATGCTCCTTTCTTCTTTTCATTTGCTTTCTCTCTTGCGCTATTTAATCCTTGCAAAATACCAGCATCCTTCTCATCACCGTGGGCCTCCAGCATTGTTGCTTATTTACTTTTAATACTAGGCTTCTTTTCACCAGGACCAGCGACTCCCGCATGACTGGAGGCAACCACCGCTGACCTGGAGGCAACCACCGGTAACCTGGAGGCCAGTTTACAGCACAACCCAAGCAAAACACCTTTGCAGGCCACACGACCCCCCCGAAGAGCAGCTCAAATTCACTCGCAACCATCTCACCCTCTTCCTTCATTCACTCCTGGGCGTTTCGCTCCACCCCAAGTTGCGGGTCCAGCTTGCTCTTTCTGTCACATCCCCGTGATGAACGGTTTAGCCTGCAGGAGACCCTGCGCCGAGCCATTTTTAAACACATCTGATGCGGCAGGTGTTTCATTGCTCAACAAACAACACCTATAGGGACGGAACGGCCAGAGTTCTCGTCCCCACGCGAGCCTGAGGAAGGCTGGCCGGGCGATGGGCCAAGCAGCATCTACTGGCCATACCACCTTGGATACGTCCGATCTCGGAAGCAAAGCAGAGATGGGTTCGGAAATACTTGGTTGGGACACCTCCTGAGAACACCAGGTATTGTAGACAATTTTGATGACATTTTGCCATCTTGCCCAGCTCGGCTAGCATTGAGTGGCGCCTTGCTGGACACCGACCTTACGTAAAGTAGAGGCTGGAAGTCCCAAGCATCCCAAGCCCCCCAAGACCTCTAAGATAAGGACGCAACCCCGCCGCCTCTACCAGGCCTCACACCGAGCTCCTTGCCACGGCTAGGAGTGCTTATTGACCCCGCAGCCGGCCGTATGCAAATGATGGCGTTAAAAGCATCTCGCGCTGTGAAGGGGCCAGGCTTTCAGCAGCTGCCCAGGGGATGGTTTTAGAGGGCGACCGCCTAACGAGGGCCAGCAGAAGTAACGTCTTCTTCTTCAAAGAAGCTTGTGTAACTAACCCAATCAGACAGCTGCCCAGGAGCTAACCTCAGTGCTAGGAAGGAGCGGGAGGGAATTGAGGGGGTGGTTCCTGCTAAGGCCCTGAAATAATAATAAGACAGGCAGGAGAGTCTGACGCATGGTGGCGGAAAAGCTGCAGGTGCAAATAGGGAATGTGGTCTCGTGCGAGCAACTTGTGCATGCTCGCTGTGTGTGAGTGTGCGCATCCTAGGTACGGCGCGCTGCAGACAGTCAAAAGGGTTGCTCCCTTTCATTAAAAGTTAATCCCCGGCTGCAGGCTATTAGAAAGCAACTAACCGCGCTCTACTCACCCTACCCAGGTCTACCGGTGAGTCTCGCCGCTGCTCCCGGCCTGTGGCATTGGCCGCGACGCTGACGTTCCGTCGACAGCGCGGCAGCCGATCAGTGAGCTCAGCGGCTGTGAGCGGGGCGTTCTGTCTACAAGACCTTTTTAAGGAGCCAGCAAAAAAGTGAAGAGAAAGGAAAGCATAAAAGCACCTTGTCTTACTAAGCACTGGAAAGGGCAGCCGGCAACCGGACGTCAAAGTAGAAAAGCAGCAAGTGAGAGGCTTGTCTCTGCCTATGGCCACACCACCCTGAGCACGCCTGATCTCGTCTGATCTCCGATTATAAGCAGGGTTGGGCCTGTTTAGTACTTGGATGGGAGACCGCCTGGGAATACCAGGTGCTGTAGGCTTTTGCTTTTTCTTACTTCCACCAGCAGGGGTCACTCTCCTCTATGCCTTTTTTCCATTCCTTTTTTCACAAGCGCACACATGCTCCTTTCTTCTTTTCATTTGCTTTCTCTCTTGCGCTATTTAATCCTTGCAAAATACCAGCATCCTTCTCATCACCGTGGGCCTCCAGCATTGTTGCTTATTTACTTTTAATACTAGGCTTCTTTTCACCAGGACCAGCGACTCCCGCATGACTGGAGGCAACCACCGCTGACCTGGAGGCAACCACCGGTAACCTGGAGGCCAGTTTACAGCACAACCCAAGCAAAACACCTTTGCAGGCCACACGACCCCCCCGAAGAGCAGCTCAAATTCACTCGCAACCATCTCACCCTCTTCCTTCATTCACTCCTGGGCGTTTCGCTCCACCCCAAGTTGCGGGTCCAGCTTGCTCTTTCTGTCACATCCCCGCGATGAACGGTTTAGCCTGCAGGAGACCCTGCGCCGAGCCATTTTTAAACACATCTGATGCGGCAGGTGTTTCATTGCTCAACAAACAACACCTATAGGGACGGCACAGCCTATGCATCGGTCCTTCGGAGACCGCCCCAGAACGGCCAGAGTTCTCGTCCCCACGCGAGCCTGAGGAAGGCTGGCCGGGTGATGGGCCAAGCAGCGTCTACTGGCCATACCACCTTGGATACGTCCGATCTCGGAAGCAAAGCAGAGATGGGTTCGGAAATACTTGGTTGGGACACCTCCTGAGAACACCAGGTATTGTAGACAATTTTGATGACGTTTTGCCATCTTGCCCAGCTCGGCTAGCATTGAGTGGCGCCTTGCTGGACACCGACCTTACGTAAAGTAGAGGCTGGAAGTCCCAAGCCCCCCAAGACCTCTAAGATAAGGACGCAACCCCGCCGCCTCTACCAGGCCTCACACCGAGCTCCTTGCCACGGCTAGGAGTGCTTATTGACCCCGCAGCCGGCCGTATGCAAATGATGGCGTTAAAAGCATCTCGCGCTGTGAAGGGGCCAGGCTTTCAGCAGCTGCCCAGGGGATGGTTTTAGAGGGCGACCGCCTAACGAGGGCCAGCAGAAGTAACGTCTTCTTCTTCAAAGAAGCTTGTGTAACTAACCCAATCAGACAGCTGCCCAGGAGCTAACCTCAGTGCTAGGAAGGAGCGGGAGGGAATTGAGGGGGTGGTTCCTGCTAAGACCCTGAAATAATAATAAGACAGGCAGGAGAGTCTGACGCATGGTGGCGGAAAAGCTGCAGGTGCAAATAGGGAATGTGGTCTCGTGCGAGCAACTTGTGCATGCTCGCTGTGTGTGAGTGTGCGCTTCCTAGGTACGGCGCGCTGCAGACAGTCAAAAGGGTTGCTCCCTTTCATTAAAAGTTAATCCCCGGCTGCAGGCTATTAGAAAGCAACTAACCGCGCTCTACTCACCCTACCCAGGTCTACCGGTGAGTCTCGCCGCTGCTCCCGGCCTGTGGCATTGGCCGCGACGCTGACGTTCCGTCGACAGCGCGGCAGCCGATCAGTGAGCTCAGCGGCTCTGAGCGGGGCATTCTGTCTACAAGACCTTTTTAAGGAGCCAGCAAAAAAGTGAAGAGAAAGGAAAGCACAAAAGCACCTTGTCTTACTAAGCACTGGAAAGGGCAGCCGGCAACAGGACGTCAAAGTAGAAAAGCAGCAAGTGAGAGGCTTGTCTCCACCTATGGCCACACCACCCTGAACACACCTGATCTCGTCTGATCTCGGATTATAAGCAGGGTTGGGCCTGGCTAGTACTTGGATGGGAGACCGCCTGGGAATACCAGGTGCTGTAGGCTTTTGCCTTTTCTTACTTCCACCAGCAGGGGTCACTCTCCTCTTTGCCTTTTTTCCATTCCTTTTTTCACAAGCGCACACATGCTCCTTTCTTCTTTTCATTTGCTTTCTCTCTTGCGCTATTTAATCCTTGCAAAATACCAGCATCCTTCTCATCACCGTGGGCCTCCAGCATTGTTGCTTATTTACTTTTAATACTAGGCTTCTTTTCACCAGGACCAGCGACTCCCGCATGACTGGAGGCAACCACCGCTGACCTGGAGGCAACCACCGGTAACCTGGAGGCCAGTTTACAGCACAACCCAAGCAAAACACCTTTGCAGGCCACACGACCCCCCCGAAGAGCAGCTCAAATTCACTCGCAACCATCTCACCCTCTTCCTTCATTCACTCCTGGGCGTTTCGCTCCACCCCAAGTTGCGGGTCCAGCTTGCTCTTTCTGTCACATCCCCGCGATGAACGGTTTAGCCTGCAGGAGACCCTGCGCCGAGCCATTTTTAAACACATCTGATGCGGCAGGTGTTTCATTGCTCAACAAACAACACCTATAGGGACGGCACAGCCTATGCATCGGTCCTTCGGAGACCGCCCCAGAACGGCCAGAGTTCTCGTCCCCACGCGAGCCTGAGGAAGGCTGGCCGGGCGATGGGCCAAGCAGCGTCTACTGGCCATACCACCTTGGATACGTCCGATCTCGGAAGCAAAGCAGAGATGGGTTCGGAAATACTTGGTTGGGACACCTCCTGAGAACACCAGGTATTGTAGACAAATTTGATGACGTTTTGCCATCTTGCCCAGCTCGGCTAGCATTGAGTGGCGCCTTGCTGGACACCGACCTTACGTAAAGTAGAGGCTGGAAGTCCCAAGCCTCCCAAGCCCCCCAAGACCTCTAAGATAAGGACGCAACCCCGCCGCCTCTACCAGGCCTCACACCGAGCTCCTTGCCACGGCTAGGAGTGCTTATTGACCCCGCAGCCGGCCGTATGCAAATGATGGCGTTAAAAGCATCTCGCGCTGTGAAGGGGCCAGGCTTTCAGCAGCTGCCCAGGGGATGGTTTTAGAGGGCGACCGCCTAACGAGGGCCAGCAGAAGTAACGTCTTCTTCTTCAAAGAAGCTTGTGTAACTAACCCAATCAGACAGCTGCCCAGGAGCTAACCTCAGTGCTAGGAAGGAGCGGGAGGGAATTGAGGGGGTGGTTCCTGCTAAGGCCCTGAAATAATAATAAGACAGGCAGGAGAGTCTGACGCATGGTGGCGGAAAAGCTGCAGGTGCAAATAGGGAATGTGGTCTCGTGCGAGCAACTTGTGCATGCTCGCTGTGTGTGAGTGTGCGCTTCCTAGGTACGGCGCGCTGCAGACAGTCAAAAGGGTTGCTCCCTTTCATTAAAAGTTAATCCCTGGCTGCAGGCTATTAGAAAGCAACTAACCGCGCTCTACTCACCCTACCCAGGTCTACCGGTGAGTCTCGCCGCTGCTCCCGGCCTGTGGCATTGGCCGCGACGCTGACGTTCCGTCGACAGCGCGGCAGCCGATCAGTGAGCTCAGCGGCTCTGAGCGGGGCGTTCTGTCTACAAGACCTTTTTAAGGAGCCAGCAAAAAAGTGAAGAGAAAGGAAAGCACAAAAGCACCTTGTCTTACTAAGCACTGGAAAGGGCAGCCGGCAACCGGACGTCAAAGTGGAAAAGCAGCAAGTGAGAGGCCTGTCTCTGCCTAAGGCCACACCACCCTGAACACGCCCGATCTCGTCTGATCTCAGAAGCTAAGTAGGGTTGGGCCTGGTTAGTACTTGGATGGGAGACCACCTGGGAATACCAGGTGCTGTAGGCTTTTGCTTTTTCTTACTTCCACCAGCAGGGGTCACTCTCCTCTATGCCTTTTTTCCATTCCTTTTTTCACAAGCGCACACATGCTCCTTTCTTCTTTTCATTTGCTTTCTCTCTTGCGCTATTTAATCCTTGCAAAATACCAGCATCCTTCTCATCACCGTGGGCCTCCAGCATTGTTGCTTATTTACTTTTAATACTAGGCTTCTTTTCACCAGGACCAGCGACTCCCGCATGACTGGAGGCAACCACCGCTGACCTGGAGGCAACCACCGGTAACCTGGAGGCCAGTTTACAGCACAACCCAAGCAAAACACCTTTGCAGGCCACACAACCCCCCCGAAGAGCAGCTCAAATTCACTCGCAACCATCTCACCCTCTTCCTTCATTCACTCCTGGGCGTTTCGCTCCACCCCAAGTTGCGGGTCCAGCTTGCTCTTTCTGTCACATCCCCGCGATGAACGGTTTAGCCTGCAGGAGACCCTGCGCCGAGCCATTTTTAAACACATCTGATGCGGCAGGTGTTTCATTGCTCAACAAACAACACCTATAGGGACGGCACAGCCTATGCATCGGTCCTTCGGAGACCGCCCCAGAACAGCCAGAGTTCTCGTCCCCACGCGAGCCTGAGGAAGGCTGGCCGGGCGATGGGCCAAGCAGCGTCTACTGGCCATACCACCTTGGATACGTCCGATCTCGGAAGCAAAGCAGAGATGGGTTCGGAAATACTTGGTTGGGACACCTCCTGAGAACACCAGGTATTGTAGACAATTTTGATGACGTTTTGCCATCTTGCCCAGCTCGGCTAACATTGAGTGGCGCCTTGCTGGACACCGACCTTACGTAAAGTAGAGGCTGGAAGTCCCAAGCCTCCCAAGCCCCCCAAGACCTCTAAGAGACTCAGAAAGAGAATAGGAGGGATCCAATGGCTGGATGTCCTTAAGGACAAAAATGTCCAGGAAGGATGGGAAATTTTTAAAAATGAGATTCTCAAAGCACAATCGTTAACAATCCCGAAAAGTAGAAAGAATGGGAAGCATTTAAGGAAACCAGGATGGATGAACACAGAACTTAAACACATGCTAAAAAGAAAGAAAGAAATGTTTATTAAATGGAAAGAGGGAGGCATATCTAAAGAAGATTATAATGCAGTCTGCAGATCCTGCAGGGCACGTATCAGGTTAGCTAAAGCTGACAATGAATTAAGGCTTGCAAGAGATGTCAAAAGCAATAAAAAAGGATTTTGGGGGTATGTCAAAAGTAAAAGAAAAGTCAAAGATGCTATAGGATTTTTACAGGATGAAAATGGAGAAATGGTAAGAGAGGATGTTGAGAAGGCCGAACTTTTTAATTCCTATTTTGCATCTGTTTTCCCTCAGAAAGAAAATGTAACATCAACTGATCTTCACTGTCCTTTTAAAGGAATAGAGGAATCCAAGTTATCTGTAAACAGAAAGCTTGTGAGGGAATATTTAGCTAACATAAATGAGTTCAAGTCTCCAGGTCCAGATGAATTACACCCCAGAGTACTGAAGGAGATCGTAGAAGAAATTTTAGAACCACTCTCCATAATCTTTGAAAATTCTTGGAGAACAGGAGAAGTCCCAGAAGACTGGAGAAGAGCAAATGTTGTTCCTATCTTCAAAAAGGGGAAGAAGGTGGACCCAGGGAACTATAGGCCGGTGAGTCTGACTTCTATACCAGGAAAGATCTTTGAACAAATTATTAAACAACATGTATGTAAGTACATGGATAAGAATGAAGTGATTAACCAGAGTCAGCATGGGTTTGTAACTAACAAGTCATGTCAGACTAACTTAATTTCCTTCTATGACAGAATCACTGACTGGGTGGATCAGGGAAATGCTGTAGATATAGTATATCTTGACTTCAGCAAAGCATTTGACAAAGTATCTCACACCATCCTTATTGACAAAATGACCAAGTATGCAATGGACCAGGCAACTGTTAGGTGGATTCATAACTGGCTTAGTGATCGGACTCAAAGGGTGGTTGTAAATGGCTTCACATCCAGCTGGATGAATGTCTCAAGTGGGGTACCACAGGGCTCCGTCCTGGGACCTGTATTGTTCAACATCTTTATCAATGATTTAGATGAAGGAATTGAGGGTAAACTGATTAAATTTGCTGATGACACAAAGCTAGGAGGGATAGCTAATACTAGAGAAGAGAGAGAGAGAGGATTCAAAAAGACCTAAATAAACTGGAGCAGTGGGCAGCAACCAACAGAATGGTTTTTAACAGGGAAAAATGCAAAGTACTACATCTGGGCAATAAAAATGAAAAAAGCATATACAGAATGGGAGGAATAGAGCTAAGCAACAGTACATGTGAAAAAGACTTAGGTATACTAATAGATCATAGACTGAACATGAGTCAACAGTGTGATGCAGCAGCAAAAAAGGCAAATACAATTCTGGGATGTATTAACAGAAGCATACAGTCTAGATCACGTGAAGTCATTATCGGTCTTTACTCCTCTTTGGTCAGACCTCATCTGGAATACTGTGTACAGTTTTGGGCACCACATTTTAAAAAAGACATAGACAAACTGGAGCAAGTTCAGAGAAGAGCGACCAGAATGGTGACTGGTCTGCAAACCATGTCCTATGAGGAACGGTTGCAGGATTTGGGAATGTTTAGCTTGCAAAAAAGAAGACTGAGAGGAGACTTAATAGCTGTCTACAAATATGTCAAGGGCTGTCACATTGTAGAAGGATCATCTTTATTCTCATTTGCACAAGGAAAGACTAGAAGCAATGGGATGAAACTAAATGGGAGGAGACACAGATTAGATATTAGAAAAAACTTTTTGACAGTTAGGGTGATTAATGAGTGGAACAGGCTGCCACGAGAGGTGGTGAGTTCCCCTTCAATGGACGTCTTCAAACAGAGGCTGGACAGACATCTGTCTGAGATGATCTAGTGAATCCTGCTTTCAGCAGGGAGTTGGACCAGATGACCCAGGAGGTCCCTTCCAACTCTACCATTCTATGATTCTATGATTCTATGATAAGGACGCAACCCCGCCGCCTCTACCAGGCCTCACACCGAGCTCCTTGCCACGGCTAGGAGTGCTTATTGACCCCGCAGCCGGCCGTATGCAAATGATGGCGTTAAAAGCATCTCGCGCTGTGAAGGGGCCAGGCTTTCAGCAGCTGCCCAGGGGATGGTTTTAGAGGGCGACCGCCTAACGAGGGCCAGCAGAAGTAACGTCTTCTTCTTCAAAGAAGCTTGTGTAACTGACCCAATCAGACAGCTGCCCAGGAGCTAACCTCAGTGCTAGGAAGGAGCGGGAGGGAATTGAGGGGGTGGTTCCTGCTAAGGCCCTGAAATAATAATAAGAGAGGCAGGAGAGTCTGACGTATGGTGGCGGAAAAGCTGCAGGTGCAAATAGGGAATGTGGTCTCGTGCGAGCAACTTGTGCATGCTCGCTGTGTGTGAGTGTGCGCTTCCTAGGTACGGCGCGCTGCAGACAGTCAAAAGGGTTGCTCCCTTTCATTAAAAGTTAATCCCCGGCTGCAGGCTATTAGAAGGCAACTAACCGCGCTCTACTCACCCTACCCAGGTCTACCGGTGAGTCTCGCCGCTGCTCCCGGCCTGTGGCATTGGCCGCGACGCTGACGTTCCGTCGACAGCGCGGCAGCCGATCAGTGAGCTCAGCGGCTCTGAGCGGGGCGTTCTGTCTACAAGACCTTTTTAAGGAGCCAGCAAAAAAGTGAAGAGAAAGGAAAGCACAAAAGCACCTTGTCTTACTAAGCACTGGAAAGGGCAGCCGGCAACCGGACGTCACAGTAGAAAAGCAGCAAGTGAGAGGCCTGTCTCTGCCTACGGCCACACCACCCTGAACACGCCCGATCTCGTCTGATCTCGGAAGCTAAGCAGGGTTGGGCCTGGCCTGGTTAGTACTTGGATAGGAGACTGCCTGGGAATACCAGGTGCTGTAGGCTTTTGCTTTTTCTTACTTCCACAAGCAGGGGTCACTCTCCTCTATGCCTTTTTTCCATTCCTTTTTCACAAGCGCACACATGCTCCTTTCTTCTTTTCATTTGCTTTCTCTCTTGCGCTATTTAATCCTTGCAAAATACCAGCATCCTTCTCATCACCGTGGGCCTCCAGCATTGTTGCTTATTTACTTTTAATACTAGGCTTCTTTTCACCAGGACCAGCGACTCCCGCATGACTGGAGGCAACCACCGCTGACCTGGAGGCAACCACCGGTAACCTGGAGGCCAGTTTACAGCACAACCCAAGCAAAACACCTTTGCAGGCCACACGACCCCCCCGAAGAGCAGCTCAAATTCACTCGCAACCATCTCACCCTCTTCCTTCATTCACTCCTGGGCGTTTCGCTCCACCCCTAGTTGCGGGTCCAGCTTGCTCTTTCTGTCACATCCCTGCGATGAACGGTTTAGCCTGCAGGAGACCCTGCGCCGAGCCATTTTTAAACACATCTGATGCGGCAGGTGTTTCATTGCTCAACAAACAACACCTATAGGGACGGCACAGCCTATGCATCGGTCCTTCGGAGACCGCCCCAGAACGGCCAGAGTTCTCGTCCCCACGCGAGCCTGAGGAAGGCTGGCCGGGCGATGGGCCAAGCAGCGTCTACTGGCCATACCACCTTGGATACGTCCGATCTCGGAAGCAAAGCAGAGATGGGTTCGGAAATACTTGGTTGGGACACCTCCTGAGAACACCAGGTATTGTAGACAATTTTGATGACGTTTTGCCATCTTGCCCAGCTCGGCTAGCATTGAGTGGCGCCTTGCTGGACACCGACCTTACGTAAAGTAGAGGCTGGAAGTCCCAAGCCTCCCAAGCCCCCCAAGACCTCTAAGAGACTCAGAAAGAGAATAGGAGGGATCCAATGGCTGGATGTCCTTAAGGACAAAAATGTCCAGGAAGGATGGGAAATTTTTAAAAATGAGATTCTCAAAGCACAATCGTTAACAATCCCGAAAAGTAGGAAGAATGGGAAGCATTTAAGGAAACCAGGATGGATGAACACAGAACTTAAACACATGCTAAAAAGAAAGAAAGAAATGTTTATTAAATGGAAAGAGGGAGGCATATCTAAAGAAGATTATAATGCAGTCTGCAGATCCTGCAGGGCACGTATCAGGTTAGCTAAAGCTGACAATGAATTAAGGCTTGCAAGAGATGTCAAAAGCAATAAAAAAGGATTTTGGGGGTATGTCAAAAGTAAAAGAAAAGTCAAAGATGCTATAGGATTTTTACAGGATGAAAATGGAGAAATGGTAAGAGAGGATGTTGAGAAGGCCGAACTTTTTAATTCCTATTTTGCATCTGTTTTCCCTCAGAAAGAAAATGTAACATCAACTGATCTTCACTGTCCTTTTAAAGGAATAGAGGAATCCAAGTTATCTGTAAACAGAAAGCTTGTGAGGGAATATTTAGCTAACATAAATGAGTTCAAGTCTCCAGGTCCAGATGAATTACACCCCAGAGTACTGAAGGAGATCGTAGAAGAAATTTTAGAACCACTCTCCATAATCTTTGAAAATTCTTGGAGAACAGGAGAAGTCCCAGAAGACTGGAGAAGAGCAAATGTTGTTCCTATCTTCAAAAAGGGGAAGAAGGTGGACCCAGGGAACTATAGGCCGGTGAGTCTGACTTCTATACCAGGAAAGATCTTTGAACAAATTATTAAACAACATGTATGTAAGTACATGGATAAGAATGAAGTGATTAACCAGAGTCAGCATGGGTTTGTAACTAACAAGTCATGTCAGACTAACTTAATTTCCTTCTATGACAGAATCACTGACTGGGTGGATCAGGGAAATGCTGTAGATATAGTATATCTTGACTTCAGCAAAGCATTTGACAAAGTATCTCACACCATCCTTATTGACAAAATGACCAAGTATGCAATGGACCAGGCAACTGTTAGGTGGATTCATAACTGGCTTAGTGATCGGACTCAAAGGGTGGTTGTAAATGGCTTCACATCCAGCTGGATGAATGTCTCAAGTGGGGTACCACAGGGCTCCGTCCTGGGACCTGTATTGTTCAACATCTTTATCAATGATTTAGATGAAGGAATTGAGGGTAAACTGATTAAATTTGCTGATGACACAAAGCTAGGAGGGATAGCTAATACTAGAGAAGAGAGAGAGAGAGGATTCAAAAAGACCTAAATAAACTGGAGCAGTGGGCAGCAACCAACAGAATGGTTTTTAACAGGGAAAAATGCAAAGTACTACATCTGGGCAATAAAAATGAAAAAAGCATATACAGAATGGGAGGAATAGAGCTAAGCAACAGTACATGTGAAAAAGACTTAGGTATACTAATAGATCATAGACTGAACATGAGTCAACAGTGTGATGCAGCAGCAAAAAAGGCAAATACAATTCTGGGATGTATTAACAGAAGCATACAGTCTAGATCACGTGAAGTCATTATCGGTCTTTACTCCTCTTTGGTCAGACCTCATCTGGAATACTGTGTACAGTTTTGGGCACCACATTTTAAAAAAGACATAGACAAACTGGAGCAAGTTCAGAGAAGAGCGACCAGAATGGTGACTGGTCTGCAAACCATGTCCTATGAGGAACAGTTGCAGGATTTGGGAATGTTTAGCTTGCAAAAAAGAAGACTGAGAGGAGACTTAATAGCTGTCTACAAATATGTCAAGGGCTGTCACATTGTAGAAGGATCATCTTTATTCTCATTTGCACAAGGAAAGACTAGAAGCAATGGGATGAAACTAAATGGGAGGAGACACAGATTAGATATTAGAAAAAACTTTTTGACAGTTAGGGTGATTAATGAGTGGAACAGGCTGCCACGAGAGGTGGTGAGTTCCCCTTCAATGGACGTCTTCAAACAGAGGCTGGACAGACATCTGTCTGAGATGATCTAGTGAATCCTGCTTTGAGCAGGGAGTTGGACCAGATGACCCAGGAGGTCCCTTCCAACTCTACCATTCTATGATTCTATGATAAGGACGCAACCCCGCCGCCTCTACCAGGCCTCACACCGAGCTCCTTGCCACGGCTAGGAGTGCTTATTGACCCCGCAGCCGGCCGTATGCAAATGATGGCGTTAAAAGCATCTCGCGCTGTGAAGGGGCCAGGCTTTCAGCAGCTGCCCAGGGGATGGTTTTAGAGGGCGACCGCCTAACGAGGGCCAGCAGAAGTAACGTCTTCTTCTTCAAAGAAGCTTGTGTAACTAACCCAATCAGACAGCTGCCCAGGAGCTAACCTCAGTGCTAGGAAGGAGCGGGAGGGAATTGAGGGGGTGGTTCCTGCTAAGGCCCTGAAATAATAATAAGAGAGGCAGGAGAGTCTGACGTATGGTGGCGGAAAAGCTGCAGGTGCAAATAGGGAATGTGGTCTCGTGCGAGCAACTTGTGCATGCTCGCTGTGTGTGAGTGTGCGCTTCCTAGGTACGGCGCACTGCAGACAGTCAAAAGGGTTGCTCCCTTTCATTAAAAGTTAATCCCCGGCTGCAGGCTATTAGAAGGCAACTAACCGCGCTCTACTCACCCTACCCAGGTCTACCGGTGAGTCTCGCCGCTGCTCCCGGCCTGTGGCATTGGCCGCGACGCTGACGTTCCGTCGACAGCGCGGCAGCCGATCAGTGAGCTCAGCGGCTCTGAGCGGGGCGTTCTGTCTACAAGACCTTTTTAAGGAGCCAGCAAAAAAGTGAAGAGAAAGGAAAGCACAAAAGCACCTTGTCTTACTAAGCACTGGAAAGGGCAGCCGGCAACAGGACGTCACAGTAGAAAAGCAGCAAGTGAGAGGCCTGTCTCTGCCTACGGCCACACCACCCTGAACACGCCTGATCTCGTCTGATCTCGGAAGCTAAGCAGGGTTGGGCCTGGCCTGGTTAGTACTTGGATAGGAGACTGCCTGGGAATACCAGGTGCTGTAGGCTTTTGCTTTTTCTTACTTCCACAAGCAGGGGTCACTCTCCTCTATGCCTTTTTTCCATTCCTTTTTTCACAAGCGCACACATGCTCCTTTCTTCTTTTCATTTGCTTTCTCTCTTGCGCTATTTAATCCTTGCAAAATACCAGCATCCTTCTCATCACCGTGGGCCTCCAGCATTGTTGCTTATTTACTTTTAATACTAGGCTTCTTTTCACCAGGACCAGCGACTCCCGCATGACTGGAGGCAACCACCGCTGACCTGGAGGCAACCACCGGTAACCTGGAGGCCAGTTTACAGCACAACCCAAGCAAAACACCTTTGCAGGCCACACGACCCCCCCGAAGAGCAGCTCAAATTCACTCGCAACCATCTCACCCTCTTCCTTCATTCACTCCTGGGCGTTTCGCTCCACCCCTAGTTGCGGGTCCAGCTTGCTCTTTCTGTCACATCCCTGCGATGAACGGTTTAGCCTGCAGGAGACCCTGCGCCGAGCCATTTTTAAACACATCTGATGCGGCAGGTGTTTCATTGCTCAACAAACAACACCTATAGGGACGGCACAGCCTATGCATCGGTCCTTCGGAGACTGCCCCAGAACGGCCAGAGTTCTCGTCCCCACGCGAGCCTGAGGAAGGCTGGCCGGGCGATGGGCCAAGCAGCGTCTACTGGCCATACCACCTTGGATACGTCCGATCTCGGAAGCAAAGCAGAGATGGGTTCGGAAATACTTGGTTGGGACACCTCCTGAGAACACCAGGTATTGTAGACAATTTTGATGACGTTTTGCCATCTTGCCCAGCTCGGCTAGCATTGAGTGGCGCCTTGCTGGACACCGACCTTACGTAAAGTAGAGGCTGGAAGTCCCAAGCCTCCCAAGCCCCCCCAAGACCTCTAAGATAAGGACGCAACCCCGCCGCCTCTACCAGGCCTCACACCGAGCTCCTTGCCACGGCTAGGAGTGCTTATTGACCCCACAGCCGGCCGTATGCAAATGATGGCGTTAAAAGCATCTCGCGCTGTGAAGGGGCCAGGCTTTCAGCAGCTGCCCAGGGGATGGTTTTAGAGGGCGACCGCCTAACGAGGGCCAGCAGAAGTAACGTCTTCTTCTTCAAAGAAGCTTGTGTAACTAACCCAATCAGACAGCTGCCCAGGAGCTAACCTCAGTGCTAGGAAGGAGCGGGAGGGAATTGAGGGGGTGGTTCCTGCTAAGGCCCTGAAATAATAATAAGAGAGGCAGGAGAGTCTGACGCATGGTGGCGGAAAAGCTGCAGGTGCAAATAGGGAATGTGGTCTCGTGCGAGCAACTTGTGCATGCTCGCTGTGTGTGAGTGTGCGCTTCCTAGGTACGGCGCGCTGCAGACAGTCAAAAGGGTTGCTCCCTTTCATTAAAAGTTAATCCCCGGCTGCAGGCTATTAGAAAGCAACTAACCGCGCTCTACTCACCCTACCCAGGTCTACCGGTGAGTCTCGCCGCTGCTCCCGGCCTGTGGCATTGGCCGCGACGCTGACGTTCCGTCGACAGCGCGGCAGCCGATCAGTGAGCTCAGCGGCTGTGAGCGGAGCGTTCTGTCTACAAGACCTTTTTAAGGAGCCAGCAAAAAAGTGAAGAGAAAGGAAAGCACAAAAGCACCTTGTCTCACTAAGCAATGGAAGGGGCAGCTGGCAGCCGGACGTCAAAGTAGAAAAGCAGCAAGTGAGAGGCTTGTCTCTGCCTACGGCCACACCAACCTGAACACACCCGATCTCGCCTGATCTTGGAATCTAAGCAGGGTTGGGCCTGGTTAGTACTTGGATGGGAGACCGCCTGGGAATACCAGGTGCTGTAGGCTTTTGCTTTTTCTTACTTCCACAAGCAGGGGTCACTCTCCTCTATGCCTTTTTTCCATTCCTTTTTTCACAAGCGCACACATGCTCCTTTCTTCTTTTCATTTGCTTTCTCTCTTGCGCTATTTAATCCTTGCAAAATACCAGCATCCTTCTCATCACCGTGGGCCTCCAGCATTGTTGCTTATTTACTTTTAATACTAGGCTTCTTTTCACCAGGACCAGCGACTCCCGCATGACTGGAGGCAACCACCGCTGACCTGGAGGCCAGTTTACAGCACAACCCAAGCAAAACACCTTTGCAGGCCACACGACCCCCCCGAAGAGCAGCTCAAATTCACTCGCAACCATCTCACCCTCTTCCTTCATTCACTCCTGGGCGTTTCGCTCCACCCCAAGTTGCGGGTCCAGCTTGCTCTTTCTGTCACATCCCCGTGATGAACGGTTTAGCCTGCAGGAGACCCTGCGCCGAGCCATTTTTAAACACATCTGATGCGGCAGGTGTTTCATTGCTCAACAAACAACACCTATAGGGACGGCACAGCCTATGCATCGGTCCTTCGGAGACCGCCCCAGAACGGCCAGAGTTCTCGTCCCCACGCGAGCCTGAGGAAGGCTGGCCGGGCGATGGGCCAAGCAGCGTCTACTGGCCATACCACCTTGGATACGTCCGATCTCGGAAGCAAAGCAGAGATGGGTTCGGAAATACTTGGTTGGGACACCTCCTGAGAACACCAGGTATTGTAGACAATTTTGATGACGTTTTGCCATCTTGCCCAGCTCGGCTAGCATGGAGTGGCGCCTTGCTGGACACCGACCTTACGTAAAGTAGAGGCTGGAAGTCCCAAGCCTCCCAAGCCCCCCAAGACCTCTAAGATAAGGACGCAACCCCGCCGCCTCTACCAGGCCTCACACCGAGCTCCTTGCCACGGCTAGGAGTGCTTATTGACCCCGCAGCCGGCCGTATGCAAATGATGGCGTTAAAAGCATCTCGCGCTGTGAAGGTGACGCGCCCCCTGGGCCAGTGTTGTTGGGGATACCCGGAGCCGGATCAGATGGGGGTTGTAGTCTCCGAGTGGCTGTGACCCGGTCCGTGCCCAGGGTGTCAAGCTCAGTGTGTGGCAGTCCTTACTGATGTTACTAAAGTTCTTTATGTCGACTACGCCACCCGTTGAATTGCGGTCACTTCGGCCGCCGCTGCAGCAGGGTCCGCTGAGGCTGATGGTGTTTGTGCAGCCCAGGTAGTATAACCCCCAACGGGTGGGGTATAGCCTCAGGGGGTCAGGTGCAGAGGATGGTGGTTGTGGAGGTGCAGTGAGGATGGTAAAGAGAGTCAGAGTCGGGCTGTGCAGTTCAGGGTTTGTTTACTTACTGCTGTTTTTGTACCGGTCACTCCGGCCTTGAGTGACCACCCGAGCCGTGCTGCGTCCACCAGGTCCTGGACTCGGCCAACCCCCAAGTAGTTCCGGAGCGTGGTTCTGAGCTCCCTTTCTGTCTTGTCCTCGTCTCTGGCCTTCCCCACCAGGGATCCACCTATGTCCGGCTCCCTCGGGCCTCTTGGTGGTAAACCCTTGTCTCTGGGTTCCCTGACCCTATTCCTGGTCTGCCTTCTGGGTGGATTTAGTGGGTGATCGTGGCAGATCGATCCTGCCCATGACCTCCGGTTCCTGGCTAAGGTGTGCTGTAGCCTCTGCCAGCTTGGGATCCGGTACCCTGTTGCCAACTCTTCACCCTTTGATTTATTTTGGGCTCTCAGAGTTCCTTCTTTCTCCCCCTCTGGGTCTTTCTTTCTCCTCTCTCTCTCTCTTGGCCTGGGGCTGCTCTGCTCTTCTGCTCTCTTCCTCTGCAAAGACTGGCTGACTGACCCTGATCTTAGATGGTGCCCACCTTATATACTCCCTCTATGTGTGAGCTCAGGTGACCAGCACCCAATGAGCTCCTAACCTTACCCAGGCTGCTCCCCCTATCTGCCCCTACACTACTGGGATGGTCCACCCCCCTCCCACTCCAGCCAAGGACAGACTCGGTCGTACCTGCACATTTCTAAGTGGGAGTACCGTTGGTCTGCCCTCCGGAAATGGGATGTGTGTAGTGCATGCAGCCTTCTGAGCTCAGTTCCACACTCCATCCTTACCCGGGAGTGGAATATCACACCTCTGGTTGAGGTGCAATACCCCTGTAGCAGCCGAATCCTCAGGGTGCTACATTCCCCCCTGGTAAATCACAGCACGTCCTCGGGCTGTAAGATATAAAAAACACCAAAACATACAATTTTTTCATAAACATAAACATATAAAACATATAAAACATTATCAGCAGCATAAACTTTTCATATAAACATTCTTGTTTCTGGTACCTCCGGTCACGGTGCAACTTGTGACCGGGTAAAGTGCAACAGTTTCTTTAAGAAAATGGTTTTCCTATAAAACCAGTAGGGGGCGCCTTAGGAAGCGCAACTATATACAAGGGAATATGGCCGCTCTCAGTCCTCGGCCAGGTATTAGGGAGGATTGACCGCTCTCAGTCCTCGGTCAGTGGGGAAATGGGACACACTGGAACAGTTCAGTTCTCTGGTCCCAACGGGGACTATATTAGCAGCAACGGTTCACTGTGCCCCGACGGGCAACTATATACAGTCTCTACTCTGCCGTACTCAACGACGGCGTCCTCCTGCTCTTTCTTTGTGGACAGTTTCAGTTTCAGACCCGTCCGGGCACGTATGCTGGGCAAATAGATTTTCACCCAGGTGCGGCACTCTAGATGTTGAGGGCGCGTTGATGGTAGCGGCGCCCGGGTCGACCAGGCCTTGCGACCAGGCTTGGGGCACCTTGAAAGTAAAGGGCACCGTAAGAACGGCGGCGCCCTGTGTTACTTGGCCCTGCGACCAGGCCGGGGGCTCCGCGGAGGTAGGGGGCGCTGTTGGTATTGCGTCGCCCGGGGGTACTAGGCCTTGCGACCAGGCCGATGGTACTTCCTGCTTGGTCACGCTCGGGGTCGAAGCGTGTGACGTCACAGGGGTCGCGGCTTCCGTTTGAGGCCTAGTCTGCGGCGGTGACGTTGCAGCGATGGGCACGGCAGGGGATACTTCGGGCTCTGCGACGGGGAGCTGGGGCAGGCACGCGGTTTCCCGGCTCGGGGTATAGACGTCCCCTTTACCTGCCTCCATTCGTTCGGCTCCCTTCTCGGCGCCGTCTCCGGCCTTCAGTCCTCCTGCGCCATCCTCAGAGGCGGTCTGTCTCCTCGTCTCGGGTGGCGTGCTCCGCTGACGGGTTCTTGTCTGCTGGGCCATCTCACGGCTCCATTCTGCTAACGTCTCTCGCTGCACCCGGGCCATCCTCCGTGCGAGGCCCTCCAGCGCAGTCTGTGCACACTCCCGATCTCGGGGGAGCTGTGCCAAGACCTCCACTAAGCCTAGTGGGGTCGTTGCTTCTAGCAGGCTCCTGACCAACGGGTCGGTGCTGCTCTGCTCTCCTCCCGTTGTCTCCAGCAGGCCTTCTGGAGTGGCGACCGGCAACAGGCTCCTGACCACTGGGTCGGTGCTGCCTGGAGTGGCGGCCCGCATCAGGCTCCTGACCACTGGGTCGGTGCTGCCTGGCTCTCCCTCCATCTCCGGGTAGGCTCTTTCTGGACTCTGCTCCAGGCTTCTTGTCTCCGGGTGCGCTCTCTCCAGACTGCTCCAGGCGACACCCATCTTTGTTCTCTTGTTCTCAGTCCTCCCACTTCGAGGGCGGTCCCGGGGCCACTTGGTGATTGTCAGCTCCAGGGGCAGTTCTTTCACGCTGACAGACACCTCTAGCATCACAGTCTCTGTTGGTGGGGGCGGTTTCCACTTTTGGCGCCATTTTCGGTCCTGGCCCACGATGGGAGGCGGCCTCTTGCCACCCTCTGGCACGCCCATAATGGCGTCCGCTCTTCCAAGGCGGGAAATCTTCGGAAATGGCGGGAATCGTCTCCCAGTGGCGGGAAACTCTGCAGATGGCGGGAAAAAGCTGTTAATGGCGGACAACCGGCGGGAATCGATCTGTGATGGAGTCCGATGGCGGGGACCCTCCGGGACCGGCGGGAGACTTCTTTTTGAGGTAAACTTGTTCTTTTCTTCAGGCACGCAGTACCCGGGTGTTGCGGGCACGTTATCCTGCCGACTACGCCAAAGTTGACGCGCCCCCTGGGCCAGTGTTGTTGGGGATACCCGGAGCCGGATCAGATGGGGGTTGTAGTCTCCGAGTGGCTGTGACCCGGTCCGTGCCCAGGGTGTCAAGCTCAGTGTGTGGCAGTCCTTACTGATGTTACTAAAGTTCTTTATGTCGACTACGCCACCCGTTGAATTGCGGTCACTTCGGCCGCCGCTGCAGCAGGGTCCGCTGAGGCTGATGGTGTTTGTGCAGCCCAGGTAGTATAACCCCCAACGGGAGGGGTATAGCCTCAGGGGGTCAGGTGCAGAGGATGGTGGTTGTGGAGGTGCAGTGAGGATGGTAATGAGAGTCAGAGTCGGGCTGTGCAGTTCAGGGTTTGTTTACTTACTGCTGTTTTTGTACCGGTCACTCCGGCCTTGAGTGACCACCCGAGCCGTGCTGCGTCCACCAGGTCCTGGACTCGGCCAACCCCCAAGTAGTTCCGGAGCGTGGTTCTGAGCTCCCTTTCTGTCTTGTCCTCGTCTCTGGCCTTCCCCACCAGGGATCCACCTATGTCCGGCTCCCTTGGGCCTCTTGGTGGTAAACCCTTGTCTCTGGGTTCCCTGACCCTATTCCTGGTCTGCCTTCTGGGTGGATTTAGTGGGTGATCGTGGCAGATCGATCCTGCCCACGACCTCCGGTTCCTGGCTAAGGTGTGCTGTAGCCTCTGCCAGCTTGGGATCCGGTACCCTGTTGCCAACTCTTCACCCTTTGATTTATTTTGGGCTCTCAGAGTTCCTTCTTTCTCCCCCTCTGGGTCTTTCTTTCTCCTCTCTCTCTCTCTTGGCCTGGGGCTGCTCTGCTCTTCTGCTCTCTTCCTCTGCAAAGACTGGCTGACTGACCCTGATCTTAGATGGTGCCCACCTTATATACTCCCTCTATGTGTGAGCTCAGGTGACCAGCACCCAATGAGCTCCTAACCTTACCCAGGCTGCTCCCCCTATCTGCCCCTACACTACTGGGATGGTCCACCCCCCTCCCACTCCAGCCAAGGACAGACTCGGTCGTACCTGCACATTTCTAAGTGGGAGTACCGTTGGTCTGCCCTCCGGAAATGGGATGTGTGTAGTGCATGCAGCCTTCTGAGCTCAGTTCCACACTCCATCCTTACCCGGGAGTGGAATATCACACCTCTGGTTGAGGTGCAATACCCCTGTAGCAGCCGAATCCTCAGGGTGCTACAAAGGGGCCAGGCTTTCAGCAGCTGCCCAGGGGATGGTTTTAGAGGGCGACCGCCTAACGAGGGCCAGCAGAAGTAACGTCTTCTTCTTCAAAGAAGCTTGTGTAACTAACCCAATCAGACAGCTGCCCAGGAGCTAACCTCAGTGCTAGGAAGGATCGGGAGGGAATTGAGGGGGTGGTTCCTGCTAAGGCCCTGAAATAATAATAAGAGAGGCAGGAGAGTCTGACGCATGGTGGCGGAAAAGCTGCAGGTGCAAATAGGGAATGTGGTCTCGTTCGAGCAACTTGTGCATGCTCGCTGTGTGTGAGTGTGCGCTTCCTAGGTACGGCGCGCTGCAGACAGTCAAAAGGGTTGCTCCCTTTCATTAAAAGTTAATCCCCGGCTGCAAGCTATTAGAAAGCAACTAACCGCGCTCTACTCACCCTACCCAGGTCTACCGGTGAGTCTCGCCGCTGCTCCCGGCCTGTGGCATTGGCCGCGACGCTGACGTTCCGTCGACAGCGCGGCAGCCGATCAGTGAGCTCAGCGGCTGTGAGCGGGGCGTTCTGTCTACAAGACCTTTTTAAGGAGCCAGCAAAAAAGTGAAGAGAAAGGAAAGCACAAAAGCACCTTGTCTTACTAAGCACTGGAAAGGGCAGCCGGCAACCGGACGTCAAAGTAGAAAAGAAGCAAGTGAGAGGCCTGTCTTTGCCTTACGGCCACACCACCCTGAACACACCTGATCTCGTCTGATCTCAGAATCTAAGCAGGGTTGGGTCTGGTTAGGACTTGGATGGGAGACCGCCTGGGAATACCAGGTGTTGTAGGCTTTTGCTTTTTCTTACTTCCACAAGCAGGGGTCACTCTCCTCTATGCCTTTTTTCCATTCCTTTTTTCACAAGCGCACACATGCTCCTTTCTTCTTTTCATTTGCTTTCTCTCTTGCGCTATTTAATCCTTGCAAAATACCAGCATCCTTCTCATCACCGTGGGCCTCCAGCATTGTTGCTTATTTACTTTTAATACTAGGCTTCTTTTCACCAGGACCAGCGACTCCCGCATGACTGGAGGCAACCACCGCTGACCTGGAGGCCAGTTTACAGCACAACCCAAGCAAAACACCTTTGCAGGCCACACGACCCCCCCCGAAGAGCAGCTCAAATTCACTCGCAACCATCTCACCCTCTTCCTTCATTCACTCCTGGGCGTTTCGCTCCACCCCAAGTTGCGGGTCCAGCTTGCTCTTTCTGTCACATCCCCGCGATGAACGGTTTAGACTGCAGGAGACCCTGCGCCGAGCCATTTTTAAACACATCTGATGCGGCAGGTGTTTCATTGCTCAACAAACAACACCTATAGGGACGGCACAGCCTATGCATCGGTCCTTCGGAGACCGCCCCAGAACGGCCGAGTTCTCGTCCCCACGCGAGCCTGAGGAAGGCTGGCCGGGCGATGGGCCAAGCAGCGTCTACTGGCCATACCACCTTGGATACGTCCGATCTCGGAAGCAAAGCAGAGATGGGTTCGGAAATACTTGGTTGGGACACCTCCTGAGAACACCAGGTATTGTAGACAATTTTGATGACGTTTTGCCATCTTGCCCAGCTCGGCTAGCATGGAGTGGCGCCTTGCTGGACACCGACCTTACGTAAAGTAGAGGCTGGAAGTCCCAAGCCTCCCAAGCCCCCCAAGACCTCTAAGATAAGGACGCAACCCCGCCGCCTCTACCAGGCCTCACACCGAGCTCCTTGCCATGGCTAGGAGTGCTTATTGACCCCGCAGCCGGCCGTATGCAAATGATGGCGTTAAAAGCATCTCGCGCTGTGAAGGGGCCAGGCTTTCAGCAGCTGCCCAGGGGATGGTTTTAGAGGGCGACCGCCTAACGAGGGCCAGCAGAAGTAACGTCTTCTTCTTCAAAGAAGCTTGTGTAACTAACCCAATCAGACAGCTGCCCAGGAGCTAACCTCAGTGCTAGGAAGGAGCGGGAGGGAATTGAGGGGGTGGTTCCTGCTAAGGCCCTGAAATAATAATAAGAGAGGCAGGAGAGTCTGACGCATGGTGGCGGAAAAGCTGCAGGTGCAAATAGGGAATGTGGTCTCGTGCGAGCAACTTGTGCATGCTCGCTGTGTGTGAGTGTGCGCTTCCTAGGTACGGCGCGCTGCAGACAGTCAAAAGGGTTGCTCCCTTTCATTAAAAGTTAATCCCCGGCTGCAGGCTATTAGAAAGCAACTAACCGCGCTCTACTCACCCTACCCAGGTCTACCGGTGAGTCTCGCCGCTGCTCCCGGCCTGTGGCATTGGCCGCGACGCTGACGTTCCGTCGACAGCGCGGCAGCCGATCAGTGAGCTCAGCGGCTCTGAGCGGGGCGTTCTGTCTACAAGACCTTTTTAAGGAGCCAGCAAAAAAGTGAAGAGAAAGGAAAGCACAAAAGCACCTTGTCTTACTAAGCACTGGAAAGGGCAGCCGGCAACAGGACGTCAAAGTAGAAAAGCAGCAAGTGAGAGGCCTGTCTCCGCCTATGGCCACACCACCCTGAGCACGCCTGATCTCGTCTGATCTTGGAAGCTAAGCAGGGTTGGGCCTGGTTAGTACTTGGATGGGAGACCACCTGGGAATACCAGGTGCTGTAGGCTTTTGCTTTTTCTTACTTCCACCAGCAGGGGTCACTCTCCTCTATGCCTTTTTTCCATTCCTTTTTTCACAAGCGCACACATGCTCCTTTCTTCTTTTTATTTGCTTTCTCTCTTGCGCTATTTAATCCTTGCAAAATACCAGCATCCTTCTCATCACCGTGGGCCTCCAGCATTGTTGCTTATTTACTTTTAATACTAGGCTTCTTTTCACCAGGACCAGCGACTCCCGCATGACTGGAGGCAACCACCGCTGACCTGGAGGCAACCACCGGTAACCTGGAGGCCAGTTTACAGCACAACCCAAGCAAAACACCTTTGCAGGCCACACAACCCCCCCGAAGAGCAGCTCAATTCACTCGCAACCATCTCACCCTCTTCCTTCATTCACTCCTGGGCATTTCGCTCCACCCCAAGTTGCGGGTCCAGCTTGCTCTTTCTGTCACATCCCCGCGATGAACGGTTTAGCCTGCAGGAGACCCTGCGCCGAGCCATTTTTAAACACATCTGATGCGGCAGGTGTTTCATTGCTCAACAAACAACACCTATAGGGACGGCACAGCCTATGCATCGGTCCTTCGGAGACCGCCCCAGAACGGCCAGAGTTCTCGTCCCCACGCGAGCCTGAAGAAGGCTGGCCGGGCGATGGGCCAAGCAGCGTCTACTGGCCATACCACCTTGGATACGTCCGATCTCGGAAGCAAAGCAGAGATGGGTTCGGAAATACTTGGTTGGGACACCTCCTGAGAACACCAGGTATTGTAGACAATTTTGATGACGTTTTGCCATCTTGCCCAGCTCGGCTAGCATTGAGTGGCGCCTTGCTGGACACCGACCTTACGTAAAGTAGAGGCTGGAAGTCCCAAGCCTCCCAAGCCCCCCAAGACCTCTAAGAGACTCAGAAAGAGAATAGGAGGGATCCAATGGCTGGATGTCCTTAAGGACAAAAATGTCCAGGAAGGATGGGAAATTTTTAAAAATGAGATTCTCAAAGCACAATCGTTAACAATCCCGAAAAGTAGGAAGAATGGGAAGCATTTAAGGAAACCAGGATGGATGAACACAGAACTTAAACACATGCTAAAAAGAAAGAAAGAAATGTTTATTAAATGGAAAGATGGAGGCATATCTAAAGAAGATTATAATGCAGTCTGCAGATCCTGCAGGGCACGTATCAGGTTAGCTAAAGCTGACAATGAATTAAGGCTTGCAAGAGATGTCAAAAGCAATAAAAAAGGATTTTGGGGGTATGTCAAAAGTAAAAGAAAAGTCAAAGATGCTATAGGATTTTTACAGGATGAAAATGGAGAAATGGTAAGAGAGGATGTTGAGAAGGCCGAACTTTTTAATTCCTATTTTGCATCTGTTTTCCCTCAGAAAGAAAATGTAACATCAACTGATCTTCACTGTCCTTTTAAAGGAATAGAGGAATCCAAGTTATCTGTAAACAGAAAGCTTGTGAGGGAATATTTAGCTAACATAAATGAGTTCAAGTCTCCAGGTCCAGATGAATTACACCCCAGAGTACTGAAGGAGATCGTAGAAGAAATTTTAGAACCACTCTCCATAATCTTTGAAAATTCTTGGAGAACAGGAGAAGTCCCAGAAGACTGGAGAAGAGCAAATGTTGTTCCTATCTTCAAAAAGGGGAAGAAGGTGGACCCAGGGAACTATAGGCCGGTGAGTCTGACTTCTATACCAGGAAAGATCTTTGAACAAATTATTAAACAACATGTATGTAAGTACATGGATAAGAATGAAGTGATTAACCAGAGTCAGCATGGGTTTGTAACTAACAAGTCATGTCAGACTAACTTAATTTCCTTCTATGACAGAATCACTGACTGGGTGGATCAGGGAAATGCTGTAGATATAGTATATCTTGACTTCAGCAAAGCATTTGACAAAGTATCTCACACCATCCTTATTGACAAAATGACCAAGTATGCAATGGACCAGGCAACTGTTAGGTGGATTCATAACTGGCTTAGTGATCGGACTCAAAGGGTGGTTGTAAATGGCTTCACATCCAGCTGGATGAATGTCTCAAGTGGGGTACCACAGGGCTCCGTCCTGGGACCTGTATTGTTCAACATCTTTATTAATGATTTAGATGAAGGAATTGAGGGTAAACTGATTAAATTTGCTGATGACACAAAGCTAGGAGGGATAGCTAATACTAGAGAAGAGAGAGAGAGAGGATTCAAAAAGACCTAAATAAACTGGAGCAGTGGGCAGCAACCAACAGAATGGTTTTTAACAGGGAAAAATGCAAAGTACTACATCTGGGCAATAAAAATGAAAAAAGCATATACAGAATGGGAGGAATAGAGCTAAGCAACAGTACATGTGAAAAAGACTTAGGTATACTAATAGATCATAGACTGAACATGAGTCAACAGTGTGATGCAGCAGCAAAAAAGGCAAATACAATTCTGGGATGTATTAACAGAAGCATACAGTCTAGATCACGTGAAGTCATTATCGGTCTTTACTCCTCTTTGGTCAGACCTCATCTGGAATACTGTGTACAGTTTTGGGCACCACATTTTAAAAAAGACATAGACAAACTGGAGCAAGTTCAGAGAAGAGCGACCAGAATGGTGACTGGTCTGCAAACCATGTCCTATGAGGAACGGTTGCAGGATTTGGGAATGTTTAGCTTGCAAAAAAGAAGACTGAGAGGAGACTTAATAGCTGTCTACAAATATGTCAAGGGCTGTCACATTGTAGAAGGATCATCTTTATTCTCATTTGCACAAGGAAAGACTAGAAGCAATGGGATGAAACTAAATGGGAGGAGACACAGATTAGATATTGGAAAAAACTTTTTGACAGTTAGGGTGATTAATGAGTGGAACAGGCTGCCACGAGAGGTGGTGAGTTCCCCTTCAATGGACGTCTTCAAACAGAGGCTGGACAGACATCTGTCTGAGATGATCTAGTGAATCCTGCTTTGAGCAGGGAGTTGGACCAGATGACCCAGGAGGTCCCTTCCAACTCTACCATTCTATGATTCTATGATTCTATGATAAGGACGCAACCCCGCCGCCTCTACCAGGCCTCACACCGAGCTCCTTGCCACGGCTAGGAGTGCTTATTGACCCCGCAGCCGGCCGTATGCAAATGATGGCGTTAAAAGCATCTCGCGCTGTGAAGGGGCCAGGCTTTCAGCAGCTGCCCAGGGGATGGTTTTAGAGGGCGACCGCCTAACGAGGGCCAGCAGAAGTAACGTCTTCTTCTTCAAAGAAGCTTGTGTAACTAACCCAATCAGACAGCTGCCCAGGAGCTAACCTCAGTGCTAGGAAGGAGCGGGAGGGAATTGAGGGGGTGGTTCCTGCTAAGGCCCTGAAATAATAATAAGAGAGGCAGGAGAGTCTGACGTATGGTGGCGGAAAAGCTGCAGGTGCAAATAGGGAATGTGGTCTCGTGCGAGCAACTTGTGCATGCTCGCTGTGTGTGAGTGTGCGCTTCCTAGGTACGGCGCGCTGCAGACAGTCAAAAGGGTTGCTCCCTTTCATTAAAAGTTAATCCCCGGCTGCAGGCTATTAGAAGGCAACTAACCGCGCTCTACTCACCCTACCCAGGTCTACCGGTGAGTCTCGCCGCTGCTCCCGGCCTGTGGCATTGGCCGCGACGCTGACGTTCCGTCGACAGCGCGGCAGCCGATCAGTGAGCTCAGCGGCTCTGAGCGGGGCGTTCTGTCTACAAGACTTTTTTAAGGAGCCAGCAAAAAAGTGAAGAGAAAGGAAAGCACAAAAGCACCTTGTCTTACTAAGCACTGGAAAGGGCAGCCGGCAACCGGACGTCACAGTAGAAAAGCAGCAAGTGAGAGGCTTGTCTCTGCCTACGGCCACACCAACCTGAACACACCCGATCTCGCCTGATCTTGGAATCTAAGCAGGGTTGGGCCTGGTTAGTACTTGGATGGGAGACCGCCTGGGAATACCAGGTGCTGTAGGCTTTTGCTTTTTCTTACTTCCACAAGCAGGGGTCACTCTCCTCTATGCCTTTTTTCCATTCCTTTTTTCACAAGCGCACACATGCTCCTTTCTTCTTTTCATTTGCTTTCTCTCTTGCGCTATTTAATCCTTGCAAAATACCAGCATCCTTCTCATCACCGTGGGCCTCCAGCATTGTTGCTTATTTACTTTTAATACTAGGCTTCTTTTCACCAGGACCAGCGACTCCCGCATGACTGGAGGCAACCACCGCTGACCTGGAGGCCAGTTTACAGCACAACCCAAGCAAAACACCTTTGCAGGCCACACGACCCCCCCGAAGAGCAGCTCAAATTCACTCGCAACCATCTCACCCTCTTCCTTCATTCACTCCTGGGCGTTTCGCTCCACCCCAAGTTGCGGGTCCAGCTTGCTCTTTCTGTCACATCCCCGCGATGAACGGTTTAGCCTGCAGGAGACCCTGCGCCGAGCCATTTTTAAACACATCTGATGCGGCAGGTGTTTCATTGCTCAACAAACAACACCTATAGGGACGGCACAGCCTATGCATCGGTCCTTCGGAGACCGCCCCAGAACGGCCAGAGTTCTCGTCCCCACGCGAGCCTGAGGAAGGCTGGCCGGGCGATGGGCCAAGCAGCGTCTACTGGCCATACCACCTTGGATACGTCCGATCTCGGAAGCAAAGCAGAGATGGGTTCGGAAATACTTGGTTGGGACACCTCCTGAGAACACCAGGTATTGTAGACAATTTTGATGACGTTTTGCCATCTTGCCCAGCTCGGCTAGCATGGAGTGGCGCCTTGCTGGACACCGACCTTACGTAAAGTAGAGGCTGGAAGTCCCAAGCCTCCCAAGCCCCCCAAGACCTCTAAGATAAGGACGCAACCCCGCCGCCTCTACCAGGCCTCACACCGAGCTCCTTGCCACGGCTAGGAGTGCTTATTGACCCCACAGCCGGCCGTATGCAAATGATGGCGTTAAAAGCATCTCGCGCTGTGAAGGTGACGCGCCCCCTGGGCCAGTGTTGTTGGGGATACCCGGAGCCGGATCAGATGGGGGTTGTAGTCTCCGAGTGACTGTGACCCGGTCCGTGCCCAGGGTGTCAAGCTCAGTGTGTGGCAGTCCTTACTGATGTTACTAAAGTTCTTTATGTCGACTACGCCACCCGTTGAATTGCGGTCACTTCGGCCGCCGCTGCAGCAGGGTCCGCTGAGGCTGATGGTGTTTGTGCAGCCCAGGTAGTATAACCCCCAACGGGTGGGGTATAGCCTCAGGGGGTCAGGTGCAGAGGATGGTGGTTGTGGAGGTGCAGTGAGGATGGTAAAGAGAGTCAGAGTCGGGCTGTGCAGTTCAGGGTTTGTTTACTTACTGCTGTTTTTGTACCGGTCACTCCGGCCTTGAGTGACCACCCGAGCCGTGCTGCGTCCACCAGGTCCTGGACTCGGCCAACCCCCAAGTAGTTCCGGAGCGTGGTTCTGAGCTCCCTTTCTGTCTTGTCCTCATCTCTGGCCTTCCCCACCAGGGATCCACCTATGTCCGGCTCCCTCGGGCCTCTTGGTGGTAAACCCTTGTCTCTGGGTTCCCTGACCCTATTCCTGGTCTGCCTTCTGGGTGGATTTAGTGGGTGATCGTGGCAGATCGATCCTGCCCACGACCTCCGGTTCCTGGCTAAGGTGTGCTGTAGCCTCTGCCAGCTTGGGATCCGGTACCCTGTTGCCAACTCTTCACCCTTTGATTTATTTTGGGCTCTCAGAGTTCCTTCTTTCTCCCCCTCTGGGTCTTTCTTTCTCCTCTCTCTCTCTCTTGGCCTGGGGCTGCTCTGCTCTTCTGCTCTCTTCCTCTGCAAAGACTGGCTGACTGACCCTGATCTTAGATGGTGCCCACCTTATATACTCCCTCTATGTGTGAGCTCAGGTGACCAGCACCCAATGAGCTCCTAACCTTACCCAGGCTGCTCCCCCTATCTGCCCCTACACTACTGGGATGGTCCACCCCCCTCCCACTCCAGCCAAGGACAGACTCGGTCGTACCTGCACATTTCTAAGTGGGAGTACCGTTGGTCTGCCCTCCGGAAATGGGATGTGTGTAGTGCATGCAGCCTTCTGAGCTCAGTTCCACACTCCATCCTTACCCGGGAGTGGAATATCACACCTCTGGTTGAGGTGCAATACCCCTGTAGCAGCCGAATCCTCAGGGTGCTACATTCCCCCCTGGTAAATCACAGCACGTCCTCGGGCTGTAAGATATAAAAAACACCAAAACATACAATTTTTTCATAAACATAAACATATAAAACATATAAAACATTATCAGCAGCATAAACTTTTCATATAAACATTCTTGTTTCTGGTACCTCCGGTCACGGTGCAACTTGTGACCGGGTAAAGTGCAACAGTTTCTTTAAGAAAATGGTTTTCCTATAAAACCAGTAGGGGGCGCCTTAGGAAGCGCAACTATATACAAGGGAATATGGCCGCTCTCAGTCCTCGGCCAGGTATTAGGGAGGATTGACCGCTCTCAGTCCTCGGTCAGTGGGGAAATGGGACACACTGGAACAGTTCAGTTCTCTGGTCCCAACGGGGACTATATTAGCAGCAACGGTTCACTGTGCCCCGACGGGCAACTATATACAGTCTCTACTCTACCGTACTCAACGACGGCGTCCTCCTGCTCTTTCTTTGTGGACAGTTTCAGTTTCAGACCCGTCCGGGCACGTATGCTGGGCAAATAGATTTTCACCCAGGTGCGGCACTCTAGATGTTGAGGGCGCGTTGATGGTAGCGGCGCCCGGGTCGACCAGGCCTTGCGACCAGGCTTGGGGCACCTTGAAAGTAAAGGGCACCGTAAGAACGGCGGCGCCCTGTGTTACTTGGCCCTGCGACCAGGCCGGGGGCTCCGCGGAGGTAGGGGGCGCTGTTGGTATTGCGTCGCCCGGGGGTACTAGGCCTTGCGACCAGGCCGATGGTACTTCCTGCTTGGTCACGCTCGGGGTCGAAGCGTGTGACGTCACAGGGGTCGCGGCTTCCGTTTGAGGCCTAGTCTGCGGCGGTGACGTTGCAGCGACGGGCACGGCAGGGGATACTTCGGGCTCTGCGACGGGGAGCTGGGGCAGGCACGCGGTTTCCCGGCTCGGGGTATAGACGTCCCCTTTACCTGCCTCCATTCGTTCGGCTCCCTTCTCGGCGCCGTCTCCGGCCTTCAGTCCTCCTGCGCCATCCTCAGAGGCGGTCTGTCTCCTCGTCTCGGGTGGCGTGCTCCGCTGACGGGTTCTTGTCTGCTGGGCCATCTCACGGCTCCATTCTGCTAACGTCTCTCGCTGCACCCGGGCCATCCTCCGTGCGAGGCCCTCCAGCGCAGTCTGTGCACACTCCCGATCTCGGGGGAGCTGTGCCAAGACCTCCACTAAGCCTAGTGGGGTCGTTGCTTCTAGCAGGCTCCTGACCAACGGGTCGGTGCTGCTCTGCTCTCCTCCCGTTGTCTCCAGCAGGCCTTCTGGAGTGGCGACCGGCAACAGGCTCCTGACCACTGGGTCGGTGCTGCCTGGAGTGGCGGCCCGCATCAGGCTCCTGACCACTGGGTCGGTGCTGCCTGGCTCTCCCTCCATCTCCGGGTAGGCTCTTTCTGGACTCTGCTCCAGGCTTCTTGTCTCCGGGTGCGCTCTCTCCAGACTGCTCCAGGCGACACCCATCTTTGTTCTCTTGTTCTCAGTCCTCCCACTTCGAGGGCGGTCCCGGGGCCACTTGGTGATTGTCAGCTCCAGGGGCAGTTCTTTCACGCTGACAGACACCTCTAGCATCACAGTCTCTGTTGGTGGGGGCGGTTTCCACTTTTGGCGCCATTTTCGGTCCTGGCCCACGATGGGAGGCGGCCTCTTGCCACCCTCTGGCACGCCCATAATGGCGTCCGCTCTTCCAAGGCGGGAAATCTTCGGAAATGGCGGGAATCGTCTCCCAGTGGCGGGAAACTCTGCAGATGGCGGGAAAAAGCTGTTAATGGCGGACAACCGGCGGGAATCGATCTGTGATGGAGTCCGATGGCGGGGACCCTCCGGGACCGGCGGGAGACTTCTTTTTGAGGTAAACTTGTTCTTTTCTTCAGGCACGCAGTACCCGGGTGTTGCGGGCACGTTATCCTGCCGACTACGCCAAAGTTGACGCGCCCCCTGGGCCAGTGTTGTTGGGGATACCCGGAGCCGGATCAGATGGGGGTTGTAGTCTCCGAGTGGCTGTGACCCGGTCCGTGCCCAGGGTGTCAAGCTCAGTGTGTGGCAGTCCTTACTGATGTTACTAAAGTTCTTTATGTCGACTACGCCACCCGTTGAATTGCGGTCACTTCGGCCGCCGCTGCAGCAGGGTCCGCTGAGGCTGATGGTGTTTGTGCAGCCCAGGTAGTATAACCCCCAACGGGAGGGGTATAGCCTCAGGGGGTCAGGTGCAGAGGATGGTGGTTGTGGAGGTGCAGTGAGGATGGTAATGAGAGTCAGAGTCGGGCTGTGCAGTTCAGGGTTTGTTTACTTACTGCTGTTTTTGTACCGGTCACTCCGGCCTTGAGTGACCACCCGAGCCGTGCTGCGTCCACCAGGTCCTGGACTCGGCCAACCCCCAAGTAGTTCCGGAGCGTGGTTCTGAGCTCCCTTTCTGTCTTGTCCTCGTCTCTGGCCTTCCCCACCAGGGATCCACCTATGTCCGGCTCCCTCGGGCCTCTTGGTGGTAAACCCTTGTCTCTGGGTTCCCTGACCCTATTCCTGGTCTGCCTTCTGGGTGGATTTAGTGGGTGATCGTGGCAGATCGATCCTGCCCACGACCTCCGGTTCCTGGCTAAGGTGTGCTGTAGCCTCTGCCAGCTTGGGATCCGGTACCCTGTTGCCAACTCTTCACCCTTTGATTTATTTTGGGCTCTCAGAGTTCCTTCTTTCTCCCCCTCTGGGTCTTTCTTTCTCCTCTCTCTCTCTCTTGGCCTGGGGCTGCTCTGCTCTTCTGCTCTCTTCCTCTGCAAAGACTGGCTGACTGACCCTGATCTTAGATGGTGCCCACCTTATATACTCCCTCTATGTGTGAGCTCAGGTGACCAGCACCCAATGAGCTCCTAACCTTACCCAGGCTGCTTCCCCTATCTGCCCCTACACTACTGGGATGGTCCACCCCCCTCCCACTCCAGCCAAGGACAGACTCGGTCGTACCTGCACATTTCTAAGTGGGAGTACCGTTGGTCTGCCCTCCGGAAATGGGATGTGTGTAGTGCATGCAGCCTTCTGAGCTCAGTTCCACACTCCATCCTTACCCGGGAGTGGAATATCACACCTCTGGTTGAGGTGCAATACCCCTGTAGCAGCCGAATCCTCAGGGTGCTACAAAGGGGCCAGGCTTTCAGCAGCTGCCCAGGGGATGGTTTTAGAGGGCGACCGCCTAACGAGGGCCAGCAGAAGTAACGTCTTCTTCTTCAAAGAAGCTTGTGTAACTAACCCAATCAGACAGCTGCCCAGGAGCTAACCTCAGTGCTAGGAAGGAGCGGGAGGGAATTGAGGGGGTGGTTCCTGCTAAGGCCCTGAAATAATAATAAGACAGGCAGGAGAGTCTGACGCATGGTGGCGGAAAAGCTGCAGGTGCAAATAGGGAATGTGGTCTCGTGCGAGCAACTTGTGCATGCTCGCTGTGTGTGAGTGTGCGCTTCCTAGGTACGGCGCGCTGCAGACAGTCAAAAGGGTTGCTCCCTTTCATTAAAAGTTAATCCCCGGCTGCAGGCTATTAGAAAGCAACTAACCGCGCTCTACTCACCCTACCCAGGTCTACCGGTGAGTCTCGCCGCTGCTCCCGGCCTGTGGCATTGGCCGCGACGCTGACGTTCCGTCGACAGCGCGGCAGCCGATCAGTGAGCTCAGCGGCTGTGAGCGGGGCGTTCTGTCTACAAGACCTTTTTAAGGAGCCAGCAAAAAAGTGAAGAGAAAGGAAAGCACAAAAGCACCTTGTCTTACTAAGCACTGGAAAGGGCAGCCGGCAACCGGACGTCAAAGTAGAAAAGGAGCAAGTGAGAGGCCTGTCTCTGCCTACGGCCACACCACCCTGAACACACCTGATCTCGTCTGATCTTGGAATCTAAGCAGGGTTGGACCTGGTTAGCACTTGGATGGGAGACCACCTGGGAATACCAGGTGCTGTAGACTTTTGCTTTTTCTTTCTTCCACAAGCAGGGGTCACTCTCCTCTATGCCTTTTTTCCATTCCTTTTTTCACAAGCGCAAACATGCTCCTTTCTTCTTTTCATTTGCTTTCTCTCTTGCGCTATTTAATCCTTGCAAAATACCAGCATCCTTCTCATCACCGTGGGCCTCCAGCATTGTTGCTTATTTACTTTTAATACTAGGCTTCTTTTCACCAGGACCAGCGACTCCCGCATGACTGGAGGCAACCACCGCTGACCTGGAGGCAACCACCGGTAACCTGGAGGCCAGTTTACAACACAACCCAAGCAAAACACCTTTGCAGGCCACACGACCCCCCCGAAGAGCAGCTCAAATTCACTCGCAACCATCTCACCCTCTTCCTTCATTCACTCCTGGGCGTTTCGCTCCACCCCAAGTTGTTGGTCCAGCTTGCTCTTTCTGTCACATCCCCGCGATGAACGGTTTAGCCTGCAGGAGACCCTACTCCGAGCCATTTTTAAACACATCTGATGCAGCAGGTGTTTCATTGCTCAACAAACAACACCTATAGGGACGGCACAGCCTATGCATCGGTCCTTCGGAGACCGCCCCAGAACGGCCAGAGTTCTCGTCCCCACGCAAGCCTGAGGAAGGCTGGCCGGTCGATGGGCCAAGCAGCGTCTACTGGCCATACCACCTTGGATACGTCCCATCTCAGAAGCAAAGCAGAGATGGGTTCGGAAATACTTGGTTGGGACACCTCCTGAGAACACCAGGTATTGTACACAATTTTGATGACGTTTTGCCATCTTGCGCAGCTCGGCTAGCATGGAGTGGCGCCTTGCTGGACACCGACCTTACGTAAAGTAGAGGCTGGAAGTCCCAAGCCTCCCAAGACCTCTAAGATAAGGACGCAACCCCGCCGCCTCTACCAGGCCTCACACCGAGCTCCTTGCCACGGCTAGGAGTGCTTATTGACACCGCAGCCGGCCGTATGCAAATGATGGCGTTAAAAGCATCTCGCGCTGTGAAGGGGCCAGGCTTTCAGCAACTGCCCAGGGGATGGTTTTAGAGGGCGACCGCCTAACGAGGGCCAGCAGAAGTAACGTCTTCTTCTTCAAAGAAGCTTGTGTAACTAACCCAATCAGACAGCTGCCCAGGAGCTAACCTCAGTGCTAGGAAGGAGCAGGAGGGAATTGAGGGGGTGGTTCCTGCTAAGGCCCTGAAATAATAATAAGAGAGGCAGGAGAGTCTGACGCATGGTGGCGGAAAAGCTGCAGGTGCAAATAGGGAATGTGGTCTCGTGCGAGCAACTTGTGCATACTCGCTGTGTGTGAGTGTGCGCTTCCTAGGTACGGCGCGCTGCAGACAGTCAAAAGGGTTGCTCCCTTTCATTAAAAGTTAATCCCCGGCTGCAGGCTATTAGAAAGCAACTAACCGCGCACTACTCACCCTACCCAGGTCTACCGGTGAGTCTCGCCGCTGCTCCCGGCCTGTGGCATTGGCCGCGACGCTGACGTTCCGTCGACAGCGCGGCAGGCGATCAGTGAGCTCAGCGGCTCTGAGCGGGGCGTTCTGTCTACAAGACCTTTTTAAGGAGCCAGCAAAAAAGTGAAGAGAAAGGAAAGCACAAAAGCACCTTGTCTTACTAAGCACTGGAAAGGGCAGCTGGCAACCGGACGTCAAAGTAGAAAAGCAGCAAGTGAGAAGCCTGTCTCTGCCTATGGCCACACCACCCTGAACACACCTGATCTTGTCTGATCTCGCATTATAAGCAGGGTTGGGCCTGGTTAGTACTTGGATGGGAGACCGCCTGGGAATACCAGGTGCTGTAGGCTTTTGCTTTTTCTTACTTCCACCAGCAGGGGTCACTCTCCTCTATGCCTTTTTTCCATTCCTTTTTTCACAAGCGCACATGTGGCACCCCAGGGGTCTGGTTTCCACAGTAATGTAATGTTATGTCTGAGAGCAGGTGGGAGGTCCTTTGGTCAGGGATCCTGTGCATGCCACACCTCCTGCCCAGTCTTGGGAGGGGAAGAACTTCCCCTATATAAACCCGGGGCTGAGGCAGGGTTAGGAGTAGAGAAGAAGCAGAGACAAGAAACAGTCATAGGAAGAAACAGCAGAAGCTCAGTGGGAGCAATACTACTATGAGTCAGGGGCTGGCAGCTGCAGAGCTCGCCCTGACTGAGAAGCTTTCTTACCGGACCCGGCGTCCGAGGCTGTGGGGACTAACTCTTACCCAGCAGCAGAAGCCGACCGGCAGGGGATTTCAGGTCCTCAGGCCCAGAAACCCGAAGGCAAGGTCACACGCGTGGGACCAGCACCGCCAACGTGGAGCGGAAGCCATTAGAAGGCCCCGAGTCACCGGCCATACGGGTGAGCACCACACGGCACACTCAGGGACGTGGGCTACTTATATCCGCTTCTAGCAAGGTAGCCAGAAGAGTACAGTCAGTTTGGGAGGCCTACAACTCCGCCTGGCCAGGGGAGATCCCATCTGCTCAAGGACTGACCAGGCCCCGTTCGCTAGCAAGTACTCCGGGAGGGTCTATCGTTGTTACCAGTAAAGACCCTGAATTACACCGCACCGTCTCTGAGTGGTTCCTGCTACCCCCATCTTCCACGTCGGCTGCCCTGAGGCCATACCCCTCCCGTTGGGGGTTATACTATCACGCTGCACAATTCTACATCGGCCTCAGCGGTCTGCCCTGCAGCGGCAGCTCCATAGCTGCAAATCAACGGGTGGCGTAGTCGACACTCAAATAACACCTATCAAGACTGCCACACACTGAGTTTGACTCCCTGGGCATGGACCGGGTCCCCGCCACTCGGAGACTACAACCCTCATCTGATCCGGTTCCGGGTAAGCCCCCGAGTGCGAGACGCTGCGCGACACAGCAGGCCCAGGGGCGCGTCAACTTTGGCGTATTCGGCAGGATTTCGTGCCCGCAACCACCGGGTACTGCGTGCCTGAAAAAGAGACTTTCAAACTCACCTGTGGTGAAGATTCCTGCCATCCGGCGCCATTTTCAGCCTTCTTCCCGCCATCTGTGAAGATTCCCACCATCCGGCGCCATCTTCAGCTTTCTTCCCGCCATCCGTGGAGTTTTCCCGCCGTTGGACGCCATATTGAGGACGCCGCGCGGGAAGAAGAGGGGCGTGGACTCCAAAAAGCCCGCGAGAACTGAAGCCCCGCCTCACGTCCGGACGTTGCGTAAGGTCCTGGAAGGAGCCCAGCAGACGCCGACGTCACCGGAGCGCGACGGAAGGTCCTCAACCCTGACGATCCACTGCGGAGCCGCGGCCTACGGAAGAGGATCATCGCAAGGTAGGCCACGGTCCACTAGGGGGGAGAAGGATGTCGGATACGGAGGAGAGCTTCACCGCTTCAACCCCCGCCAGCGCCACCGCTGTCGCGGTCATGCCTTTCACCATGCCCTATATCCCGGGGGCAGCCTGGCTACCCCAGTACTCAGGGGAGTCACATACCCTGCAGGACTTTAGAGAAAGGCTGGATAGCCTCTTCCAGGTGTACTCCCTCACAGAAGAGCAAAAAGTGAGCATCCTGGTGGCCCAATTAACCGGAGCAGCCCGAAGGGAGGTAAAGTCCTGGCCACCTGGGGGGAGGACTGTCGCAGGGATACTAACCCGGCTGAAGGACACCTTTGATACCCGCACCTCAGCCGAGATCAAGCTTAGATTCTACGGGTGCAAACAGCGGGCCCATGAGAGTATAAGGGACTATGCCCTGAACCTACAAGAGGCCCTGAGAGCCGTTAAGCAGACCGACCCTGACGGCGTGGGAGACGAGGACAGGCTGTTGACTGAACAATTTATAGAGGGTTTATATTGCAATGCCCACCGAACCCAGTTGCGGGCAATGGCCCTACAGGACCCTCATCTGGGATTTGCACAGTTCAAGGACAGAGCCATCCGGGTGCTCCGAGAACCGGCACCGGATGGCGTTGTGACCCACAGGCGCCCAGTTATCACTTACCACCAGGAGGCGGCGCCCTTGTCGGCAGGGCCTGTAGGGGCTGATGCGCAGGCTTTGAACAATGACCCGGCTCCAGACCTGCACCATCAGGTCCAAGAGCTAGCTAAAAGCGTTGCTGCGTTAACCCGAACTGTGCAGTCTTCACAGGCTTCCACTCCAGGGAAGATCCAGCTGGCATCCGGACCGGAGAACATCCCGTGGCGTCGACCAAGGAGGACCCCACCGGCCAGAGGAAGACCCAGTGACCGGTACAACGAGGACGGACGACCCATCTGCCGCCGCTGCAATCAACCCGGACATATGGCAAGGTACTGTCCTTTAAACTGGCACAACCTGGGGGTAGAGGGCCAACCCCCAGGAAAAAGACCACAAGGCCCATCGAACTGGCGCGACAAATATGTCGGAGGGCGTCCAGTCTTGCCTGTGGTACTGGATGGCATCCCTATGAGTGCCCTACTGGACACCGGGTCACAGGTCACCACCATTCCGTACGTGCTCTTCAAGCAGTACTGGAATGACTCGGATATAACCCGCTACCCTGACGACGACTTGAGTATCATTGCCAGCAATGGTCAGCCCGTGCCACAGATCAGATTTAAAGAGGCGACCATTAAAATTGGTAGAGTCGAACTGGCAGCACAGGGACTGATTATTGTAGACATTGACAAACACGAGAGTCACCCAAAGATAACGCTAGGAACTAATGTAATTGAAAATTGTCTTGCAGAGGTGATTTTCCTTTTACAACAGGTTGCCAAGAACGCCAGCTCCGGCGAGCAGCGAGTGCTCCAGAAAGAGATCCGGGCACTGAGGCGACGGCAACAGGTGGAACTCTCCGGCGGTGAGATTGGTAGCGTAAGAATGTGTGACCCTTTCCCTATTGCCATGCCCCCAAAAAGTGAAATGATGATTTGGTGCCGGGCAGCTATTGGTCCGAGAGGTAGGGATTACCAGGCAATGGTAGAACCAGTTTACTCAGACAGTAGGCCCACCATTTTGACAGCACGGGGGGTGGTTCATGTACGCCATGGGAGGGTGCCCGTTCGCCTAATAAATATCGGGAAGAGGGAAGTATACCTACCCCGGTATGCCACGCTAGCCAAATTATATACCATCAACCAAAACTCTATACAGTCTGTGGAACCCTTGCCTCCATCTCACCCGGAGGAAGGTAACGGCTCTAAGAAAGTAATGGAGGATTGGTGTCAGCAACTACACTTGGGAACTGACTCCACTCCCTCCCACCAGAAACAGGGAGTCTACCGGGTGGTTCAAGAGTATGAGAGAGTGTTTAGTAAACACCCGTTAGACTTCGGGCGAGTTAAGGGGGTAGAACACCGCATCCCCACGGGAGATCATCCTCCCATAAAAGAGAGGTATCGACCCGTACCCCCTGCACATTACCAACACGCCAAGGGGATGCTTAGAGACATGAAGGAGGCTGGGGTAATCCGGGATAGCTGTAGCCCCTGGGCAGCCCCACTAGTTTTAGTCAAAAAGAAAGACAACACTATGAGGATGTGTGTAGATTACCGGAAAATCAATCGTATCACACACAAGGATGCGTACCCTTTACCAAGGATAGAGGAGTCTTTGGCTGCTTTAAGATCTGCTAACTTCTTCTCTACCTTGGATCTCACTAGCGGGTACTGGCAGGTTCCTGTAGCAGAGGCGGACCGGGAGAAGACCGCATTCACCACCCCGATGGGACTTAGCGAGTTTACCTGTATGCCGTTTGGACTTTGTAACGCACCCGGAACCTTCCAACGATTAATGGAGTGCTGTCTGGGACACAAAAACTTCGAGACGGTCCTGTTGTACCTGGACGATGTCATCGTATATTCCAAGACTTATGAGGACCACCTGAAACATCTGGCGGAAGTGTTCGAAGCCCTGGCAAGTTACGGCCTGAAGGTGAAACCCTCTAAGTGTCACCTCCTGAAGCCAAAGGTGCAGTACCTGGGACACGTGGTGAGCGCTGACGGAGTGGCTCCCGATCCTGATAAGATCACCGCAATTAAGGAATGGCCAAGTCCCTCCAGTATAAAGGAAGTGCGGCAGTTCCTTGGGTTGGTAGGCTATTACCGCAGATTCATCCCCGGTTTCACCAAAAAGGCAGCTCCCATGCAGGACCTCCTGATAGGCCAGTCCCGGAAGGCCAAGAACCAGAAGCCGCCCATCAGATGGGAGAAGTTAGAAGAAGAGTCCTTCCGCCAGCTGAAGATGGCCCTCACGGGGGATGAAATCCTGGCGTACCCCGATTACAGCCAGCCCTTTATCCTCTACACTGACGCAAGTAACATCGGGCTAGGAGCTGTGCTGTCCCAGATCCAGCAGGGGAAAGAACGAGTAATCGCTTACGCCAGCCGAAAACTGCGACCCACCGAGAGAAACCCGGAGAATTACAGCTCCTTTAAGCTAGAGTTCCTGGCAGTGGTGTGGGCAGTCACCGAACGCTTTAAGCACTACCTCGCTTCTTCCCGGTTCATCGTGTACACGGATAACAACCGTTGACACACCTGGACACAGCAAGACTCGGTGCCCTAGAGCAGAGATGGATGGCTCGTCTGTCCAACTACGAGTTCACAATCAAATACCGGGCAGGACGCTCCAATACCAACGCGGACGCCCTGTCCAGGATGCCAAATCTACCGGACGTAGGAGAAGATCCAGAGGAACTGGAAGAAGTCGAACTCCCTGCGTTCCACCGTCATGGGACTATCCAGTGTTCCCACCGGGTAGGGAGTAAGCAAGCCGCTACGTTTAACCCCTTGCCTCACTACAACTGGGCGGAAACGCAAGACAGCGACCCTGCCGTCCGGCTGGTAAAGGAGATGCTGACTCGGCCAGAGGCTCGCCTTGACCCAGACGCTCCGGAGGAAGCCAAGCAACTGTGGGCAGAAAAGAGTAGACTGTTCCTTTACAAGGGGAAGTTGTGCCGCAGAATAGTTAACTCCCGGACGCATGAACTAATCTGGCAAATAGTGGTGCCACGAAGAGACGCAGCCATGGTGATGGAGGCATACCACGACGGGGCTGGACACTTCGGATGGAAGAAGCTGGAGTTCCTGCTGCGCGAGCGGTTCCACTGGGTAGGCATGAGGGGAACCATCAAGAGGTGGTGCAGAGACTGTGGCCCGTGCAACCTAAGAAGGAAGGACCGTGCCAGCCAGAAGACTCCCCTGCAGTCCATCGTCACCCGGCAGCCGTTGGAACTGGTAGCCTTGGATCATGTAAAACTGACCCCAAGCAGAAGTGGCTACGTCTACGCGTTAACCATCGTGGATCATTACTCCCGGTTTCTGGTTGTCGTCCCCGTCAAGGACTTAACGGCTCAAACAGCAGCTAGAGCCTTTCAGCAGCACTTTTGCCGTCCACACGGTTACCCGGACCAAGTGCTGACGGACCAGGGACCTGCCTTTGAAGCGGAGGTCTTCCAGGAATTCTGCAATCTGTATGGCTGCCGGAAGATAAGGACGACACCCTACCATCCGCAAACTAATGGACTTTGTGAGAAAATGAACCAGGTGGTAATGGATCTTCTGAAAACGTTGCCCCTGGAAGAACGCAGTCTGTGGCCTGAGAAGTTGCCCGATCTGGTGGACCTATACAACCACATCCCGGTAGGTTCCACCAACTGTACCCCGGCTTACCTAATGAGGGCGAGACCTGGTAAGTTACCTGTTGACCTGGAAATGGGAGTCCTGACACCCGAGGACACTTCACCAGAAGCAGACTGGGACACAGAGAGGCAGCAGCAGTACCGGAGAGTACAGGAGAGCGTGGAGCGAAGTCTCTGTCAGGCTAGGGAAAGACAAGAGAAAACTTACAACCAGTATGCTCCCGCTGTTCCCCTGGTACCCGGAGAGCAGGTCTTGAAGAGAAAAAGACGGCTCCACAAGTTGGACGACCAGTGGGAGAAGGACCCGTACACCATACTGCCCTCAAGCCACGACAACCCAAAGGTCTGTACCATCAGTAAAGATGGAGGGGAAACCACAACCATTGTATCCCGGGATCACCTGAAGAAGTGTCCCGAACAGCTACGGAACCCTGAAGAGGAACAAGAAGACCCTCGACCCGTAGAGGAAAGGGAAGACATGGTTAGTACTGTGCTCGGAGACTTCCCTCGGTCTTGGACTCAAGTCAATGGCGCAGTTGTGGTACCCGTACTCACCTTCCTCCAACCCGCATCCCAAGCACCTACGGAGCGACAGGTAGAGCTGGAAGAGCAGCCGGTCCAGGAGGCAGAAGACTCCACACAAGCAGAACAGGAGGATCAACCCTCTGCTTATAGTGAGCCTGCCGTACCCCTAGTGAGCCAAAGAGCCGGTAGACAGCTGCCCAGTTTACCCTTGACAGCTCCTACACCCTGTAGTTCAGGGCTAGACAGTCAGCTCCGTAGGTCCACTAGGGCCACTAGAGGCCAGTTACCCGCACGTTGGAGGATTTGAAATGTATAAGTTGTTTTATTTGTGGTTACCTGTTTTTCTTATTGCTTGTGTATAATTATGTGTTTCTAGTTGTTTATAGGAGTCTTTGGTGGATTTACCGGGAATCCTGTGTACATAGTTGGAGCGTAACCCAGGACGGACTAAAGACTGTTAAGGACTCGGGGCAGAACAGACCCCTACCTGGTTACGTCTCCCTGTTTTGGTGAAATGGACACCTTGCTTTCTTCAAAGACTGCACCCGGTTACGGATATCCGTGACCACCTTTATGTGTTTCTTCTTATTGTACTATTATTGTTGTTATATCTTGTTATGTTTTTCTAAAATATGTTTAGTCCCGGAGTACTAAATTTCACTAGGGGGGAATGTGGCACCCCAGGGGTCTGGTTTCCACAGTAATGTAATGTTATGTCTGAGAGCAGGTGGGAGGTCCTTTGGTCAGGGATCCTGTGCATGCCACACCTCCTGCCCAGTCTTGGGAGGGGAAGAACTTCCCCTATATAAACCCGGGGCTGAGGCAGGGTTAGGAGTAGAGAAGAAGCAGAGACAAGAAACAGTCATAGGAAGAAACAGCAGAAGCTCAGTGGGAGCAATACTACTATGAGTCAGGGGCTGGCAGCTGTAGAGCTCGCCCTGACTGAGAAGCTTTCTTACCGGACCCGGCGTCCGAGGCTGTGGGGACTAACTCTTACCCAGCAGCAGAAGCCGACCGGCAGGGGATTTCAGGTCCTCAGGCCCAGAAACCCGAAGGCAAGGTCACACGCGTGGGACCAGCACCGCCAACGTGGAGCGGAAGCCATTAGAAGGCCCCGAGTCACCGGCCATACGGGTGAGCACCACACGGCACACTCAGGGACGTGGGCTACTTATATCCGCTTCTAGCAAGGTAGCCAGAAGAGTACAGTCAGTTTGGGAGGCCTACAACTCCGCCTGGCCAGGGGAGATCCCATCTGCTCAAGGACTGACCAGGCCCCGTTCGCTAGCAAGTACTCTGGGAGGGTCTATCGTTGTTACCAGTAAAGACCCTGAATTACACCGCACCGTCTCTGAGTGGTTCCTGCTACCCCCATCTTCCACGTCGGCTGCCCTGAGGCCATACCCCTCCCGTTGGGGGTTATACTATCACGCTGCACAATTCTACATCGGCCTCAGCGGTCTGCCCTGCAGCGGCAGCTCCATAGCTGCAAATCAACGGGTGGCGTAGTCGACACTCAAATAACACCTATCAAGACTGCCATACACTGAGTTTGACTCCCTGGGCACGGACCGGGTCCCCGCCACTCGGAGACTACAACCCTCATCTGATCCGGTTCCGGGTAAGCCCCCGAGCGCGAGACGCTGCGCGACACAGCAGGCCCAGGGGCGCGTCACACACATGCTCCTTTCTTCTTTTCATTTGCTTTCTCTCTTGCGCTATTTAATCCTTGCAAAATACCAGCATCCTTCTCATCACCGTGGGCCTCCAGCATTGTTGCTTATTTACTTTTAATACTAGGCTTCTTTTCACCAGGACCAGTGACTCCCGCATGACTGGAGGCAACCACCGCTGACCTTGAGGCAACCACCGGTAACCTGGAGGCCAGTTTACAGCACAACCCAAGCAAAACACCTTTGCAGGCCACACGACCCCCCCGAAGAGCAGCTCAAATTCACTCGCAACCATCTCACCCTCTTCCTTCATTCACTCCTGGGCGTTTCGCTCCACCCCAAGTTGCGGGTCCAGCTTGCTCTTTCTGTCATATCCCCGCGATGAACGGTTTAGCCTGCAAACAAACAACACCTATAGGGACGGCACAGCCTATGCATCGGTCCTTCGGAGACCGCCCCAGAACGGCCAGAGTTCTCGTCCCCACGCAAGCCTGAGGAAGGCTGGCCGGTCGATGGGCCAAGCAGCGTCTACTGGCCATACCACCTTGGATACGTCCGATCTCGGAAGCAAAGCAGAGATGGGTTCGGAAATACTTGGTTGGGACACCTCCTGAGAACACCAGGTATTGTAGACAATTTTGATGACGTTTTGCCATCTTGCGCAGCTCGGCTAGCATGGAGTGGCGCCTTGCTGGACACTGACCTTACGTAAAGTAGAGGATGGAAGTCCCAAGCCGCCCAAGCCCCCCAAGACCTCTAAGATAAGGACGCAACCCCGCCGCCTCTACCAGGCCTCACACCGAGCTCCTTGCCACGGCTAGGAGTGCTTATTGACCCCGCAGCCGGCCGTATGCAAATGATGGCGTTAAAAGCATCTCGCGCTGTGAAGGGGCCAGGCTTTCAGCAACTGCCCAGGGGATGGTTTTAGAGGGCGACCGCCTAACGAGGGCCAGCAGAAGTAACGTCTTCTTCTTCAAAGAAGCTTGTGTAACTAACCCAATCAGACAGCTGCCCAGGAGCTAACCTCAGTGCTAGGAAGGAGCGGGAGGGAATTGAGGGGGTGGTTCCTGCTAAGGCCCTGAAATAATAATAAGACAGGCAGGAGAGTCTGACGCATGGTGGTGGAAAAGCTGCAGGTGCAAATAGGGAATGTGGTCTCGTGCGAGCAACTTGTGCATGCTCGCTGTGTGTGAGTGTGCGCTTCCTAGGTACGGCGCGCTGCAGACAGTCAAAAGGGTTGCTCCCTTTCATTAAAAGTTAATCCCCGGCTGCAGGCTATTAGAAAGCAACTAACCGCGCTCTACTCACCTTACCCAGGTCTACCGGTGAGTCTCGCCGCTGCTCCCGGCCTGTGGCATTGGCCGCGGCAGCCGATCAGTGAGCTCAGCGGCTCTGAGCGGGGCGTTCTGTCTACAAGACCTTTTTAAGGAGCCAGCAAAAAAGTGAAGAGAAAGGAAAGCACAAAAGCACCTTGTCTTACTAAGCACTGGAAAGGGCAGCCGGCAACCGGACGTCAAAGTAGAAAAGCAGCAAGTGAGAGGCGTGTCTCCGCCTATGGCCACACCACCCTGAACACGCCCGATCTCGTCTGATCTCGGAAGCTAAGCAGGGTCGGGCCTGGTTAGTACTTGGATGGCAGACCGCCTGGGAATACCAGGTGCTGTAGGCTTTTGCTTTTTCTTACTTCCACCAGCAGGGGTCACTCTCCTCTATGCCTTTTTTCCATTCCTTTTTTCACAAGCGCACACATACTCCTTTCTTCTTTTCATTTGCTTTCTCTCTTGCGCTATTTAATCCTTGCAAAATACCAGCATACTTCTCATCACCGTGGGCCTCCAGCATTGTTGCTTATTTACTTTTAATACTAGGCTTCTTTTCACCAGGACCAGCGACTCCCGCATGACTGGAGGAAACCACCGCTGACCTGGAGGCCAGTTTACAGCACAACCCAAGCAAAACACCTTTGCAGGCCACACGACCCCCCTGAAGAGCAGCTCAAATTCACTCGCAACCATCTCACCCTCTTCCTTCATTCACTCCTGGGCGTTTCGCTCCACCCCAAGTTGTGGGTCCAGCTTGCTCTTTCTGTCACATCCCCGCGATGAACGGTTTAGCCTGCAGGAGACCCTGCGCCGAGCCATTTTTAAACACATCTGATGCGGCAGGTGTTTCATTGCTCAACAAACAACACCTATAGGGACGGCACAGCCTATGCATCGGTCCTTCGGAGACCGCCCCAGAACGGCCAGAGTTCTCGTCCCCATGCGAGCCTGAGGAAGGCTGGCCGGGCGATGGGCCAAGCAGCGTCTACTGGCCATACCTGCTTGGATACGTCCGATCTCGGAAGCAAAGCAGAGATGGGTTTGGAAATACTTGGTTGGGACACCTCCTGAGAACACCAGGTATTGTAGACAATTTTGATGACGTTTTGCCATCTTGCCCAGCTCGGCTAGCATGGAGTGGCGCCTTGCTGGACACCGACCTTACGTAAAGTAGAGGATGGAAGTTCCAAGCCGCCCAAGCCCCCCAAGACCTCTAAGATAAGGACGCAACCCCGCCGCCTCTACCAGGCCTCACACCGAGCTCCTTGCCACGGCTAGGAGTGCTTATTGACCCCGCAGCCGGCCGTATGCAAATGATGGCGTTAAAAGCATCTCGCGCTGTGAAGGGGCCAGGCTTTCAGCAGCTGCCCAGGGGATGGTTTTAGAGGGCGACCGCCTAACGAGGGCCAGCAGAAGTAACGTCTTCTTCTTCAAAGAAGCTTGTGTAACTAACCCAATCAGACAGCTGCCCAGGAGCTAACCTCAGTGCTAGGAAGGAGCGGGAGGGAATTGAGGGGGTGGTTCCTGCTAAGGCCCTGAAATAATAATAAGACAGGCAGGAGAGTCTGACGCATGGTGGCGGAAAAGCTGTAGGTGCAAATAGGGAATGTGGTCTCGTGCGAGCAACTTGTGCATGCTCGCTGTGTGTGAGTGTGCGCTTCCTAGGTACGGCGCGCTGCAGACAGTCAAAAGGGTTGCTCCCTTTCATTAAAAGTTAATCCCCGGCTGCAGGCTATTAGAAAGCAACTAACCGTGCTCTACTCACCCTACCCAGGTCTACCGGTGAGTCTCGCCGCTGCTCCCGGCCTGTGGCATTGGCCGCGACGCTGACGTTCCGTCGACAGCGCGGCAGCCGATCAGTGAGCTCAGCGGCTTAGAGCGGGGCGTTCTGTCTACAAGACCTTTTTAAGGAGCCAGCAAAAAAGTGAAGAGAAAGAAAAGCACAAAAGCACCTTATCTTACTAAGCACTGGAAAGGGCAGCCGGCAACCGGACGTCAAAGTAGAAAAGCAGCAAGTGAGAGGCCTGTTTCTGCCTATGGCCACACCACCCTGAACACGCCTGATCTTGTCTGATCTCAGAAGCTAAGCAGGGTTGGGCCTGGTTAGTACTTGGATGGGAGACTGCCTGGGAATACCAGGTGCTGTAGGCTTTTGCTTTTTCTTACTTCCACCAGCAGGGGTCACTCTCCTCTATGCCTTTTTTCCATTCCTTTTTTCACAAGCGCACACATGCTCCTTTCTTCTTTTCATTTGCTTTCTCTCTTGCGCTGTTTAATCCTTGCAAAATACCAGCATCCTTCTCATCACCGTGGACCTCCAGCATTGTTGCTTATTTACTTTTAATACTAGGCTTCTTTTCACCAGGACCAGCGACTCTCGCATGACTGGAGGCAACCACCGCTGACCTGGAGGCAACCACTGGTAACCCGGAGGCCAGTTTACAGCACAACCCAAGCAAAACACCTTTGCAGGCCACACAACCCCCCCCGAAGAGCAGCTGAAATTCACTCGCAACCATCTCACCCTCTTCCTTCATTCACTCCTGGGCGTTTCGCTCCACCCCAAGTTGTGGGTCCAGCTTGCTCTTTCTGTCACATCCCCGCGATGAACGGTTTAGCCTGCAGGAGACCCTGCGCCGAGCCATTTTTAAACACATCTGATGCGGCAGGTGTTTCATTGCTCAACAAACAACACCTATAGGGACGGCACAGCCTATGCATCGGTCCTTCGGAGACCGCCCCAGAACGGCCAGAGTTCTCGTCCCCACGCGAGCCTGAGGAAGGCTGGCCGGTCGATGGGCCAAGCAGCGTCTACTGGCCATACCACCTTGGATACGTCCGATCTCGGAAGCAAAGCAGAGATGGGTTCGGAAATACTTGGTTGGGACACCTCCTGAGAACACCAGGTATTGTAGACAATTTTGATGACGTTTTGCCATCTTGCGCAGCTCGGCTAGCATGGAGTGGCGCCTTGCTGGACACCGACCTTACGTAAAGTAGAGGATGGAAGTCCCAAGCCCCCCAAGACCTCTAAGATAAGGACGCAACCCCGCCGCCTCTACCAGGCCTCACACCGAGCTCCTTGCCACGGCTAGGAGTGCTTATTGACCCCGCAGCCGGCCGTATGCAAATGATGGCGTTAAAAGCATCTCTCTCGCGCTGTGAAGGGGCCAGGCTTTCAGCAGCTGCCCAGGGGATGGTTTTAGAGGGCGACCGCCTAACGAGGGCCAGCAGAAGTAACGTCTTCTTCTTCAAAGAAGCTTGTGTAACTAACCCAATCAGACAGCTGCCCAGGAGCTAACCTCAGTGCTAGGAAGGAGCGGGAGGGAATTGAGGGGGTGGTTCCTGCTAAGGCCCTGAAATAATAATAAGACAGGCAGGAGAGTCTGACGCATGGTGGCGGAAAAGCTGCAGGTGCAAATAGGGAATGTGGTCTCGTGCGAGCAACTTGTGCATGCTCGCTGTGTGTGAGTGTGCGCTTCCTAGGTACGGCGCGCTGCAGACAGTCAAAAGGGTTGCTCCCTTTCATTAAAAGTTAATCCCCGGCTGCAGGCTATTAGAAAGCAACTAACCGCGCTCTACTCACCCTACCCAGGTCTACCGGTGAGTCTCGCCGCTGCTCCCGGCCTGTGGCATTGGCCGCGACGCTGACGTTCCGTCGACAGCGCGGCAGCCGATCAGTGAGCTCAGCGGCTCTGAGCGGGGCGTTCTGTCTACAAGACCTTTTTAAGGAGCCAGCAAAAAAGTGAAGAGAAAGGAAAGCACAAAAGCACCTTGTCTTACTAAGCACTGGAAAGGGCAGCCGGCAACCGGACGTCAAAGTAGAAAAGCAGCAAGTGAGAGGCCTGTCTCTGCCTACGGCCACACCACCCTGAACACACCTGATCTCATCTGATCTTGGAATCTAAGCAGGGTTGGGCCTGGTTAGTACTTGGATGGGAGACCGCCTGGGAATACCAGGTGCTGTAGGCTTTTGCTTTTTCTTACTTCCACAAGCAGGGGTCACTCTCCTCTATGCCTTTTTTCCATTCCTTTTTTCACAAGCGCACACATGCTCCTTTCTTCTTTTCATTTGCTTTCTCTCTTGCGCTATTTAATCCTTGCAAAATACCAGCATCCTTCTCATCACCGTGGGCCTCCAGCATTGTTGCTTATTTACTTTTAATACTAGGCTTCTTTTCACCAGGACCAGAGACTCCCGCATGACTGGAGGCAACCACCGCTGACCTGGAGGCAACCACCGGTAACCTGGAGGCCAGTTTACAGCACAACCCAAGCAAAACACCTTTGCAGGCCAAACGACCCCCCCGAAGAGCAGCTCAAATTCACTCGCAATCATCTCACCCTCTTCCTTCATTCACTCCTGGGCGTTTCGCTCCACCCCAAGTTGCGGGTCCAGCTTGCTCTTTCTGTCACATCCCCGCGATGAACGGTTTAGCCTGCAGGAGACCCTGCGCCGAGCCATTTTTAAACACATCTGATGCGGCAGGTGTTTCATTGCTCAACAAACAACACCTATAGGGACGGCACAGCCTATGCATCGGTCCTTCAGAGACCGCCCCAGAACGGCCAGAGTTCTCGTCCCCACGCGAGCCTGAGGAAGGCTGGCCGGGCGATGGGCCAAGCAGCGTCTACTGTCCATACCACCTTGGATACATCCGATCTCGGAAGCAAAGCAGAGATGGGTTCGGAAATACTTGGTTGGGACACCTCCTGAGAACACCAGGTATTGTAGACAATTTTGATGACGTTTTGCCATCTTGCCCAGCTCGGCTAGCATGGAGTGGCGCCTTGCTGGACACCGACCTTACGTAAAGTAGAGGCTGGAAATCCCAAGCCTCCCAAGCCCCCCAAGACCTCTAAGATAAGGACGCAACCCCGCCGCCTCTACCAGGCCTCACACCGAGCTCCTTGCCACGGCTAGGAGTGCTTATTGACCCCGTAGCCGGCCGTATGCAAATGATGGCGTTAAAAGCATCTCGCGCTGTGAAGGGGCCAGGCTTTCAGCAGCTGCCCAGGGGATGGTTTTAGAGGGCGACCGCCTAACGAGGGCCAGCAGAAGTAACGTCTTCTTCTTCAAAGAAGCTTGTGTAACTAACCCAATCAGACAGCTGCCCAGGAGCTAACTTCAGTGCTAGGAAGGAGCGGGAGGGAATTGAGGGGGTGGTTCCTGCTAAGGCCCTGAAATAATAATAAGACAGGCAGGAGAGTCTGACGCATGGTGGCGGAAAAGCTGCAGGTGCAAATAGGGAATGTGGTCTCGTGCGAGCAACTTGTGCATGCTCGCTGTGTGTGAGTGTGCGCTTCCTAGGTACGGCGCGCTGCAGACAGTCAAAAGGGTTGCTCCCTTTCATTAAAAGTTAATCCCCGGCTGCAGGCTATTAGAAAGCAGCTAACCGCGCTCTACTCACCCTACCCAGGTCTACCGGTGAGTCTCGCCGCTGCTCCCGGCCTGTGGCATTGGCCGCGACGCTGACGTTCCGTCGACAGCGCGGCAGCCGATCAGTGAGCTCAGTGGCTCTGAGCGGGGCGTTCTGTCTACAAGACCTTTTTAAGGAGCCAGCAAAAAAGTGAAGAGAAAGGAAAGCACAAAAGCACCTTGTCTCACTAAGCACTGGAAAGGGCAGCCGGCAGCCGGACGTCAAAGTAGAAAAGCAGCAAGTGAGAGGCCTGTCTCCGCCTACGGCCACACCACCCTGAACACACCCGATCTCGTCTGATCTTGGAATCTAAGCAGGGTTGGGCCTGCTTAGTACTTGGATGCGAGACCGCCTGGGAATACCAGGTGCTGTAGGCTTTTGCTTTTTCTTACTTCCACCAGCAGGGGTCATTCTCCTCTATGCCTTTTTTCCATTCCTTTTTTCACAAGCGCACACATGCTCCTTTCTTCTTTTCATTTGCTTTCTCTCTTGCGCTATTTAATCCTTGCAAAATACCAGCATCCTTCTCATCACCGTGGGCCTCCAGCATTGTTGCTTATTTACTTTTAATACTAGGCTTCTTTTCACCAGGACCAGCGACTCCCGCATGACTGGAGGCAACCACCGCTGACCTGGAGGCAACCACTGGTAACCTGGAGGCCAGTTTACAGCACAACCCAAGCAAAACACCTTTGCAGGCCACACGACCCCCCCCGAAGAGCAGCTCAAATTCACTCGCAACCATCTCACCCTCTTCCTTCATTCACTCCTGGGCGTTTCGCTCCACCCCAAGTTGCGGGTCCAGCTTGCTCTTTCTGTCACATCCCCGCGATGAACGGTTTAGCCTGTAGGAGACCCTGCGCCGAGCCATTTTTAAACACATCTGATGCGGCAGGTGTTTCATTGCTCAACAAACAACACCTATAGGGACGGCACAGCCTATGCATCGGTCCTTCGGAGACCGCCCCAGAACGGCCAGAGTTCTCGTCCCCACGCGATCCTGAGGAAGGCTGGCCGGTCGATGGGCCAAGCAGCGTCTACTGGCCATACCACCTTGGATACGTCCGATCTCAGAAGCAAAGCAGAGATGGGTTCGGAAATACTTGGTTGGGACACCTCCTGAGAACACCAGGTATTGTAGACAATTTTGATGACGTTTTGCCATCTTGCCCAGCTCGGCTAGCATGGAGTGGCGCCTTGCTGGACACCGACCTTACGTAAAGTAGAGGCTGGAAGTCCCAAGCCTCCCAAGCCCCCCAAGACCTCTAAGATAAGGACGCAACCCCGCCGCCTCTACCAGGCCTCACACCGAGCTCCTTGCCACGGCTAGGAGTGCTTATTGACCCCGCAGCCGGCCGTATGCAAATGATGGCGTTAAAAGCATCTCGCGCTGTGAAGGGGCCAGGCTTTCAGCAGCTGCCCAGGGGATGGTTTTAGAGGGCGACCGCCTAACGAGGGCCAGCAGAAGTAACGTCTTCTTCTTCAAAGAATCTTGTGTAACTAACCCAATCAGACAGCTGCCCAGGAGCTAACCTCAGTGCTAAGAAGGAGCGGGAGGGAATTGAGGGGGTGGTTCCTGCTAAGGCCCTGAAATAATAATAAGACAGGCAGGAGAGTCTGACGCATGGTGGCGGAAAAGCTGCAGGTGCAAATAGGGAATGTGGTCTCGTGCGAGCAACTTGTGCATGCTCGCTGTGTGTGAGTGTGCGCTTCCTAGGTACGGCGCGCTGCAGACAGTGAAAAGGATTGCTCCCTTTCATTAAAAGTTAATCCCCGGCTGCAGGCTATTAGAAAGCAACTAATCGCGCTCTACTCACCCTACCCAGGTCTACCGGTGAGTCTCGCCGCTGCTCCCGGCCTGTGGCATTGGCCGCGACGCTGACGTTCCGTCGACAGCGCGGCAGCCGATCAGTGAGCTCAGCGGCTCTGAGCGGGGCGTTCTGTCTACAAGACCTTTTTAAGGAGCCAGCAAAGAAGTGAAGAGAAAGGAAAGCACAAAAGCACCTTGTCTTACTAAGCACTGGAAAGGGCAGCCGGCAACCGGACGTCAAAGTGGAAAAGCAGCTAGTGAGAGGCCTGTCTCTGCCTATGGCCACACCACCCTGAACACGCCCGATCTCGTCTGATCTTGGAAGCTAAGCAGGGTTGGGCCTGGTTAGTACTTGGATGGGAGACCACCTGGGAATACCAGGTGCTGTAGGCTTTTGCTTTTTCTTACTTCCACCAGCAGGGGTCACTCTCCTCTATGCCTTTTTTCCATTCCTTTTTTCACAAGCGCACACATGCTCCTTTCTTCTTTTCATTTGCTTTCTCTCTTGCGCTATTTAATCCTTGCAAAATACCAGCATCCTTCTCATCACCGTGGGCCTCCAGCATTGTTGCTTATTTACTTTTAATACAGGCTTCTTTTCACCAGGACCAGCGACTCCCGCATGACTGGAGGCAACCACCGCTGACCTGGAGGCAACCACCGGTAACCTGGAGGCCAGTTTACAGCACAACCCAAGCAAAACACCTTTGCAGGCCACACGACCCCCCCGAAGAGCAGCTCAAATTCACTCGCAACCATCTCACCCTCTTCCTTCATTCACTCCTGGGCGTTTCGCTCCACCCCAAGTTGCTGGTCCAGCTTGCTCTTTCTGTCACATCCCCGCGATGAACGGTTTAGCCTGCAGGAGACCCTGCGCCGAGCCATTTTTAAACACATCTGATGCGGCAGGTGTTTCATTGCTCAACAAACAACACCTATAGGGACGGCACAGCCTATGCATCGGTCCTTCGGAGACCGCCCCAGAACGGCCAGAGTTCTCGTCCCCACGCGAGCCTGAGGAAGGCTGGCCGGGCGATGGGCCAAGCAGCGTCTACTGGCCATACCACCTTGGATACGTCCGATCTCGGAAGCAAAGCAGAGATGGGTTTGGAAATAATTGGTTGGGACACCTCCTGAGAACACCAGGTATTGTAGACAATTTTGATGACGTTTTGCCATCTTGCCCAGCTCGGCTAGCATTGAGTGGCGCCTTGCTGGACACCGACCTTACGTAAAGTAGAGGCTGGAAGTCCCAAGCCTCCCAAGCCCCCCAAGACCTCTAAGATAAGGACGCAACCCCGCCGCCTCTACCAGGCCTCACACCGAGCTCCTTGCCACGGCTAGGAGTGCTTATTGACCCCGCAGCCGGCCGTATGCAAATGATGGCGTTAAAAGCATCTCGCGCTGTGAAGGGGCCAGGCTTTCAGCAGCTGCCCAGGGGATGGTTTTAGAGGGCGACCGCCTAACGAGGGCCAGCAGAAGTAACGTCTTCTTCTTCAAAGAAGCTTGTGTAACTAACCCAATCAGACAGCTGCCCAGGAGCTAACCTCAGTGCTAGGAAGGAGCGGGAGGGAATTGAGGGGGTGGTTCCTGCTAAGGCCCTGAAATAATAATAAGACAGGCAGGAGAGTCTGACGCATGGTGGCGGAAAAGCTGCAGGTGCAAATAGGGAATGTGGTCTCGTGCGAGCAACTTGTGCATGCTCGCTGTGTGTGAGTGTGCGCTTCCTAGGTACGGCGCGCTGCAGACAGTCAAAAGGGTTGCTCCCTTTCATTAAAAGTTAATCCCCGGCTGCAGGCTATTAGAAAGCAACTAACCGCGCTCTACTCACCCTACCCAGGTCTACCGGTGAGTCTCGCCGCTGCTCCCGGCCTGTGGCATTGGCCGCGACGCTGACGTTCCGTCGACAGCGCGGCAGCCGATCAGTGAGCTCAGCGGCTCTGAGCGGGGCGTTCTGTCTACAAGACCTTTTTAAGGAGCCAGCAAAAAAGTGAAGAGAAAGGAAAGCACAAAAGCACCTTGTCTTACTAAGCACTGGAAAGGGCAGCCGGCAACCGGACGTCAAAGTGGAAAAGCAGCAAGTGAGAAGCCTGTCTCTGCCTACGGCCACACCACCCTGAACACGCCCGATCTTGTCTGATCTTGGAAGCTAAGCAGGGTCAGGCCTGGTTAGTACTTGGATGGGAGACCGCCTGGGAATACCAGGTGCTGTAGGCTTTTGCCTTTTCTTACTTCCACCAGCAGGGGTCACTCTCCTCTATGCCTTTTTTCCATTCCTTTTTTCACAAGCGCACACATGCTCCTTTCTTCTTTTCATTTGCTTTCTCTCTTGCGCTATTTAATCCTTGCAAAATACCAGCATCCTTCTCATCACCGTGGGCCTCCAGCATTGTTGCTTATTTACTTTTAATACTAGGCTTCTTTTCACCAGGACCAGCGACTCCCGCATGACTGGAGGCAACCACCGCTGACCTGGAGGCAACCACCGGTAACCTGGAGGCCAGTTTACAGCACAACCCAAGCAAAACACCTTTGCAGGCCACACAACCCCCCCGAAGAGCAGCTCAAATTCACTCGCAACCATCTCACCCTCTTCCTTCATTCACTCCTAGGCGTTTCGCTCCACCCCAAGTTGCGGGTCCAGCTTGCTCTTTCTGTCACATCCCCGCGATGAACGGTTTAGCCTGCAGGAGACCCTGCGCCGAGCCATTTTTAAACACATCTGATGCGGCAGGTGTTTCATTGCTCAACAAACAACACCTATAGGGACGGCACAGCCTATGCATCGGTCCTTCGGAGACCGCCCTAGAACGGCCAGAGTTCTCGTCCCCACGCGAGCCTGAGGAAGGCTGGCCGGGCGATGGGCCAAGCAGCTTCTACTGGCCATACCACCTTGGATACGTCCGATCTCGGAAGCAAAGCAGAGATGGGTTCGGAAATACTTGGTTGGGACACCTCCTGAGAACACCAGGTATTGTAGACAATTTTGATGACGTTTTGCCATCTTGCCCAGCTCGGCTAGCATTGAGTGGCGCCTTGCTGGACACCGACCTTACGTAAAGTAGAGGCTGGAAGTCCCAAGCCTCCCAAGCCCCCCAAGACCTCTAAGATAAGGACGCAACCCCGCCGCCTCTACCAGGCCTCACACCGAGCTCCTTGCCACGGCTAGGAGTGCTTATTGACCCCGCAGCCGGCCGTATGCAAATGATGGCGTTAAAAGCATCTCGCGCTGTGAAGGGGCCAGGCTTTCAGCAGCTGCTCAGGGGATGGTTTTAGAGGGCGACCGCCTAACGAGGGCCAGCAGAAGTAACGTCTTCTTCTTCAAAGAAGCTTGTGTAACTAACCCAATCAGACAGCTGCCCAGGAGCTAACCTCAGTGCTAGGAAGGAGCGGGAGGGAATTGAGGGGATGGTTCCTGCTAAGGCCCTCAAATAATAATAAGAGAGGCAGGAGAGTCTGACGCATGGTGGCGGAAAAGCTGCAGGTGCAAATAGGGAATGTGGTCTCGTGCGAGCAACTTGTGCATGCTCGCTGTGTGTGAGTGTGCGCTTCCTAGGTACGGCGCGCTGCAGACAGTCAAAAGGGTTGCTCCCTTTCATTAAAAGTTAATCCCCGGCTGCAGGCTATTAGAAAGCAGCTAACCGCGCTCTACTCACCCTACCCAGGTCTACCGGTGAGTCTCGCCGCTGCTCCCGGCCTGTGGCATTGGCCGCGACGCTGACGTTCCGTCGACAGCGCGGCAGCCGATCAGTGAGCTCAGTGGCTCTGAGCGGGGCGTTCTGTCTACAAGACCTTTTTAAGGAGCCAGCAAAAAAGTGAAGAGAAAGGAAAGCACAAAAGCACCTTGTCTCACTAAGCACTGGAAAGGGCAGCCGGCAGCCGGACGTCAAAGTAGAAAAGCAGCAAGTGAGAGGCCTGTCTCCGCCTACGGCCACACCACCCTGAACACACCCGATCTCGTCTGATCTTGGAATCTAAGCAGGGTTGGGCCTGCTTAGTACTTGGATGCGAGACCGCCTGGGAATACCAGGTGCTGTAGGCTTTTGCTTTTTCTTACTTCCACCAGCAGGGGTCATTCTCCTCTATGCCTTTTTTCCATTCCTTTTTTCACAAGCGCACACATGCTCCTTTCTTCTTTTCATTTGCTTTCTCTCTTGCGCTATTTAATCCTTGCAAAATACCAGCATCCTTCTCATCACCGTGGGCCTCCAGCATTGTTGCTTATTTACTTTTAATACTAGGCTTCTTTTCACCAGGACCAGCGACTCCCGCATGACTGGAGGCAACCACCGCTGACCTGGAGGCAACCACTGGTAACCTGGAGGCCAGTTTACAGCACAACCCAAGCAAAACACCTTTGCAGGCCACACGACCCCCCCCGAAGAGCAGCTCAAATTCACTCGCAACCATCTCACCCTCTTCCTTCATTCACTCCTGGGCGTTTCGCTCCACCCCAAGTTGCGGGTCCAGCTTGCTCTTTCTGTCACATCCCCGCGATGAACGGTTTAGCCTGTAGGAGACCCTGCGCCGAGCCATTTTTAAACACATCTGATGCGGCAGGTGTTTCATTGCTCAACAAACAACACCTATAGGGACGGCACAGCCTATGCATCGGTCCTTCGGAGACCGCCCCAGAACGGCCAGAGTTCTCGTCCCCACGCGATCCTGAGGAAGGCTGGCTGGTCGATGGGCCAAGCAGCGTCTACTGGCCATACCACCTTGGATACGTCCGATCTCAGAAGCAAAGCAGAGATGGGTTCGGAAATACTTGGTTGGGACACCTCCTGAGAACACCAGGTATTGTAGACAATTTTGATGACGTTTTGCCATCTTGCCCAGCTCGGCTAGCATGGAGTGGCGCCTTGCTGGACACCGACCTTACGTAAAGTAGAGGCTGGAAGTCCCAAGCCTCCCAAGCCCCCCAAGACCTCTAAGATAAGGACGCAACCCCGCCGCCTCTACCAGGCCTCACACCGAGCTCCTTGCCACGGCTAGGAGTGCTTATTGACCCCGCAGCCGGCCGTATGCAAATGATGGCGTTAAAAGCATCTCGCGCTGTGAAGGGGCCAGGCTTTCAGCAGCTGCCCAGGGGATGGTTTTAGAGGGCGACCGCCTAACGAGGGCCAGCAGAAGTAACGTCTTCTTCTTCAAAGAATCTTGTGTAACTAACCCAATCAGACAGCTGCCCAGGAGCTAACCTCAGTGCTAAGAAGGAGCGGGAGGGAATTGAGGGGGTGGTTCCTGCTAAGGCCCTGAAATAATAATAAGACAGGCAGGAGAGTCTGACGCATGGTGGCGGAAAAGCTGCAGGTGCAAATAGGGAATGTGGTCTCGTGCGAGCAACTTGTGCATGCTCGCTGTGTGTGAGTGTGCGCTTCCTAGGTACGGCGCGCTGCAGACAGTGAAAAGGATTGCTCCCTTTCATTAAAAGTTAATCCCCGGCTGCAGGCTATTAGAAAGCAACTAATCGCGCTCTACTCACCCTACCCAGGTCTACCGGTGAGTCTCGCCGCTGCTCCCGGCCTGTGGCATTGGCCGCGACGCTGACGTTCCGTCGACAGCGCGGCAGCCGATCAGTGAGCTCAGCGGCTCTGAGCGGGGCGTTCTGTCTACAAGACCTTTTTAAGGAGCCAGCAAAGAAGTGAAGAGAAAGGAAAGCACAAAAGCACCTTGTCTTACTAAGCACTGGAAAGGGCAGCCGGCAACCGGACGTCAAAGTGGAAAAGCAGCTAGTGAGAGGCCTGTCTCTGCCTATGGCCACACCACCCTGAACACGCCCGATCTCGTCTGATCTTGGAAGCTAAGCAGGGTTGGGCCTGGTTAGTACTTGGATGGGAGACCACCTGGGAATACCAGGTGCTGTAGGCTTTTGCTTTTTCTTACTTCCACCAGCAGGGGTCACTCTCCTCTATGCCTTTTTTCCATTCCTTTTTTCACAAGCGCACACATGCTCCTTTCTTCTTTTCATTTGCTTTCTCTCTTGCGCTATTTAATCCTTGCAAAATACCAGCATCCTTCTCATCACCGTGGGCCTCCAGCATTGTTGCTTATTTACTTTTAATACAGGCTTCTTTTCACCAGGACCAGCGACTCCCGCATGACTGGAGGCAACCACCGCTGACCTGGAGGCAACCACCGGTAACCTGGAGGCCAGTTTACAGCACAACCCAAGCAAAACACCTTTGCAGGCCACACGACCCCCCCGAAGAGCAGCTCAAATTCACTCGCAACCATCTCACCCTCTTCCTTCATTCACTCCTGGGCGTTTCGCTCCACCCCAAGTTGCTGGTCCAGCTTGCTCTTTCTGTCACATCCCCGCGATGAACGGTTTAGCCTGCAGGAGACCCTGCGCCGAGCCATTTTTAAACACATCTGATGCGGCAGGTGTTTCATTGCTCAACAAACAACACCTATAGGGACGGCACAGCCTATGCATCGGTCCTTCGGAGACCGCCCCAGAACGGCCAGAGTTCTCGTCCCCACGCGAGCCTGAGGAAGGCTGGCCGGGCGATGGGCCAAGCAGCGTCTACTGGCCATACCACCTTGGATACGTCCGATCTCGGAAGCAAAGCAGAGATGGGTTTGGAAATACTTGGTTGGGACACCTCCTGAGAACACCAGGTATTGTAGACAATTTTGATGACGTTTTGCCATCTTGCCCAGCTCGGCTAGCATTGAGTGGCGCCTTGCTGGACACCGACCTTACGTAAAGTAGAGGCTGGAAGTCCCAAGCCTCCCAAGCCCCCCAAGACCTCTAAGATAAGGACGCAACCCCGCCGCCTCTACCAGGCCTCACACCGAGCTACTTGCCACGGCTAGGAGTGCTTATTGACCCCGCAGCCGGCCGTATGCAAATGATGGCGTTAAAAGCATCTCGCGCTGTGAAGGGGCCAGGCTTTCAGCAGCTGCCCAGGGGATGGTTTTAGAGGGCGACCGCCTAACGAGGGCCAGCAGAAGTAACGTCTTCTTCTTCAAAGAAGCTTGTGTAACTAACCCAATCAGACAGCTGCCCAGGAGCTAACCTCAGTGCTAGGAAGGAGCGGGAGGGAATTGAGGGGGTGGTTCCTGCTAAGGCCCTGAAATAATAATAAGACAGGCAGGAGAGTCTGACGCATGGTGGCGGAAAAGCTGCAGGTGCAAATAGGGAATGTGGTCTCGTGCGAGCAACTTGTGCATGCTCGCTGTGTGTGAGTGTGCGCTTCCTAGGTACGGCGCGCTGCAGACAGTCAAAAGGGTTGCTCCCTTTCATTAAAAGTTAATCCCCGGCTGCAGGCTATTAGAAAGCAACTAACCGCGCTCTACTCACCCTACCCAGGTCTACCGGTGAGTCTCGCCGCTGCTCCCGGCCTGTGGCATTGGCCGCGACGCTGACGTTCCGTCGACAGCGCGGCAGCCGATCAGTGAGCTCAGCGGCTCTGAGTGGGGCGTTCTGTCTACAAGACCTTTTTAAGGAGCCAGCAAAAAAGTGAAGAGAAAGGAAAGCACAAAAGCACCTTGTCTTACTAAGCACTGGAAAGGGCAGCCGGCAACCGGACGTCAAAGTGGAAAAGCAGCAAGTGAGAGGCCTGTCTCTGCCTACGGCCACACCACCCTGAACACGCCCGATCTTGTCTGATCTTGGAAGCTAAGCAGGTTCAGGCCTGGTTAGTACTTGGATGGGAGACCGCCTGGGAATACCAGGTGCTGTAGGCTTTTGCTTTTTCTTACTTCCACCAGCAGGGGTCACTCTCCTCTATGCCTTTTTTCCATTCCTTTTTTCACAAGCGCACACATGCTCCTTTCTTCTTTTCATTTGCTTTCTCTCTTGCGCTATTTAATCCTTGCAAAATACCAGCATCCTTCTCATCACCGTGGACCTCCAGCATTGTTGTTTATTTACTTTTAATACTAGGCTTCTTTTCACCAGGACCAGCGACTCCCGCATGACTGGAGGCAACCACCGCTGACCTGGAGGCAACCACCGGTAACCTGGAGGCCAGTTTACAGCACAACCCAAGCAAAACACCTTTGCAGGCCACACGACCCCCCCGAAGAGCAGCTCAAATTCACTCGCAACCATCTCACCCTCTTCCTTCATTCACTCCTGGGCGTTTCGCTCCACCCCAAGTTGCGGGTCCAGCTTGCTCTTTCTGTCACATCCCCGCGATGAACGGTTTAGCCTGCAGGAGACCCTGCGCCGAGCCATTTTTAAACACATCTGATGCGGCAGGTGTTTCATTGCTCAACAAACAACACCTATAGGGACGGCACAGCCTATGCATCGGTCCTTCGGAGACCGCCCCAGAACGGCCAGAGTTCTCGTCCCCACGCGAGACTGAGGAAGGCTGGCCGGGCGATGGGCCAAGCAGCGTCTACTGGCCATACCACCTTGGATACGTCCGATCTCGGAAGCAAAGCAGAGATGGGTTCGGAAATACTTGGTTGGGACACCTCCTGAGAACACCAGGTATTTTAGACAATTTTGATGACGTTTTGCCATCTTGCCCAGCTCGGCTAGCATTGAGTGGCGCCTTGCTGGACACCGACCTTACGTAAAGTAGAGGCTGGAAGTCCCAAGCCTCCCAAGGCCCCCAAGACCTCTAAGATAAGGACACAACCCCGCCGCCTCTACCAGGCCTCACACCGAGCTCCTTGCCACGGCTAGGAGTGCTTATTGACCCCGCAGCCGGCCGTATGCAAATGATGGCGTTAAAAGCATCTCGCGCTGTGAAGGGGCCAGGCTTTCAGCAGCTGCCCAGGGGATGGTTTTAGAGGGCGACCGCCTAACGAGGGCCAGCAGAAGTAACGTCTTCTTCTTCAAAGAAGCTTGTGTAACTAACCCAATCAGACAGCTGCCCAGGAGCTAACCTCAGTGCTAGGAAGGAGCGGGAGGGAATTGAGGGGGTGGTTCCTGCTAAGGCCCTGAAATAATAATAAGACAGGCAGGAGAGTCTGACGCATGGTGGCGGAAAAGCTGCAGGTGCAAATAGGGAATGTGGTCTCGTGCGAGCAACTTGTGCATGCTCGCTGTGTGTGAGTGTGCGCTTCCTAGGTACGGCGCGCTGCAGACAGTCAAAAGGGTTGCTCCCTTTCATTAAAAGTTAATCCCCGGCTGCAGGCTATTAGAAAGCAACTAACCGCGCTCTACTCACCCTACCCAGGTCTACCGGTGAGTCTCGCCGCTGCTCCCGGCCTGTGGCATTGGCCGCGACGCTGACGTTCCGTCGACAGCGCGGCAGCCGATCAGTGAGCTCAGCGGCTCTGAGCGGGGCGTTCTGTCTACAAGACCTTTTTAAGGAGCCAGCAAAAAAGTGAAGAGAAAGGAAAGCACAAAAGCACCTTGTCTTACTAAGCACTGGAAAGGGCAGCCGGCAACCGGACGTCAAAGTGGAAAAGCAGCAAGTGAGAAGCCTGTCTCTGCCTACGGCCACACCACCCTGAACACGCCCGATCTTGTCTGATCTCGGAAGCTAAGCAGGGTCAGGCCTGGTTAGTACTTGGATGGGAGACCGCCTGGGAATACCAGGTGCTGTAGGCTTTTGCCTTTTCTTACTTCCACCAGCAGGGGTCACTCTCCTCTATGCCTTTTTTCCATTCCTTTTTTCACAAGCGCACACATGCTCCTTTCTTCTTTTCATTTGCTTTCTCTCTTGCGCTATTTAATCCTTGCAAAATACCAGCATCCTTCTCATCACCGTGGGCCTCCAGCATTGTTGCTTATTTACTTTTAATACTAGGCTTCTTTTCACCAGGACCAGCGACTCCCGCATGACTGGAGGCAACCACCGCTGACCTGGAGGCAACCACCGGTAACCTGGAGGCCAGTTTACAGCACAACCCAAGCAAAACACCTTTGCAGGCCACACAACCCCCCCGAAGAGCAGCTCAAATTCACTCGCAACCATCTCACCCTCTTCCTTCATTCACTCCTAGGCGTTTCGCTCCACCCCAAGTTGCGGGTCCAGCTTGCTCTTTCTGTCACATCCCCGCGATGAACGGTTTAGCCTGCAGGAGACCCTGCGCCGAGCCATTTTTAAACACATCTGATGCGGCAGGTGTTTCATTGCTCAACAAACAACACCTATAGGGACGGCACAGCCTATGCATCGGTCCTTCGGAGACCGCCCTAGAACGGCCAGAGTTCTCGTCCCCACGCGAGCCTGAGGAAGGCTGGCCGGGCGATGGGCCAAGCAGCTTCTACTGGCCATACCACCTTGGATACGTCCGATCTCGGAAGCAAAGCAGAGATGGGTTCGGAAATACTTGGTTGGGACACCTCCTGAGAACACCAGGTATTGTAGACAATTTTGATGACGTTTTGCCATCTTGCCCAGCTCGGCTAGCATTGAGTGGCGCCTTGCTGGACACCGACCTTACGTAAAGTAGAGGCTGGAAGTCCCAAGCCTCCCAAGCCCCCCAAGACCTCTAAGATAAGGACGCAACCCCGCCGCCTCTACCAGGCCTCACACCGAGCTCCTTGCCACGGCTAGGAGTGCTTATTGACCCCGCAGCCGGCCGTATGCAAATGATGGCGTTAAAAGCATCTCGCGCTGTGAAGGGGCCAGGCTTTCAGCAGCTGCTCAGGGGATGGTTTTAGAGGGCGACCGCCTAACGAGGGCCAGCAGAAGTAACGTCTTCTTCTTCAAAGAAGCTTGTGTAACTAACCCAATCAGACAGCTGCCCAGGAGCTAACCTCAGTGCTAGGAAGGAGCGGGAGGGAATTGAGGGGATGGTTCCTGCTAAGGCCCTCAAATAATAATAAGAGAGGCAGGAGAGTCTGACGCATGGTGGCGGAAAAGCTGCAGGTGCAAATAGGGAATGTGGTCTCGTGCGAGCAACTTGTGCATGCTCGCTGTGTGTGAGTGTGCGTTTCCTAGGTACGGCGCGCTGCAGACAGTCAAAAGGGTTGCTCCCTTTCATTAAAAGTTAATCCCCGGCTGCAGGCTATTAGAAAGCAACTAACCGCGCTCTACTCACCCTACCCAGGTCTACCGGTGAGTCTCGCCGCTGCTCCCGGCCTGTGGCATTGGCCGCGACGCTGACGTTCCGTCGACAGCGCGGCAGCCGATCAGTGAGCTCAGCGGCTCTGAGCGGGGCGTTCTGTCTACAAGACCTTTTTAAGGAGCCAGCAAAAAAGTGAAGAGAAAGGAAAGCACAAAAGCACCTTGTCTTACTAAGCACTGGAAAGGGCAGCCGGCAACCGGATGTCAAAGTGGAAAAGCAGCAAGTGAGAGGCTTGTCTCTGCCTACGGCCACACCATCCTGAACACACCTGATCTCGTCTGATCTTGGAAGCTAAGCAGGGTTGGGCCTGGTTAGTACTTGGATGGGAGACCGCCTGTGAATACCAGGTGCTGTAGGCTTTTGCTTTTTCTTACTTCCACCAGCAGGGGTCATTCTCCTCTATGCCTTTTTTCCATTCCTTTTTTCACAAGCGCACACATGCTCCTTTCTTCTTTTCATTTGCTTTCTCTCTTGCGCTATTTAATCCTTGCAAAATACCAGCATCCTTCTCATCACCGTGGGCCTCCAGCATTGTTGCTTATTTACTTTTAATACTAGGCTTCTTTTCACCAGGACCAGCGACTCCCGCATGACTGGAGGCAACCACCGCTGACCTGGAGGCAACCACCGGTAACCTGGAGGCCAGTTTACAGCACAACCCAAGCAAAACACCTTTGCAGGCCACACGACCCCCCCGAAGAGCAGCTCAAATTCACTCGCAACCATCTCACCCTCTTCCTTCATTCACTCGTGGGCGTTTCGCTCCACCCCAAGTTGCGGGTCCAGCTTGCTCTTTCTGTCACATCCCCGCGATGAACGGTTTAGCCTGCAGGAGACCCTGCGCTGAGCCATTTTTAAACACATCTGATGCGGCAGGTGTTTCATTGCTCAACAAACAACACCTATAGGGACGGCACAGCCTATGCATCGGTCCTTCGGAGACCGCCGCAGAACGGCCAGAGTTCTCGTCCCCACGCGAGCCTGAGGAAGGCTGGCCGGGCGATGGGCCAAGCAGCGTCTACTGGCCATACCACCTTGGATACGTCCGATCTCGGAAGCAAAGCAGAGATGGGTTCGGAAATACTTGGTTGGGACACCTCCTGAGAACACCAGGTATTGTAGACAATTTTGATGACGTTTTGCCATCTTGCCCAGCTCGGCTAGCATTGAGTGGCGCCTTGCTGGACACCGACCTTACGTAAAGTAGAGGCTGGAAGTCCCAAGCATCCCAAGCCCCCCAAGACCTCTAAGATAAGGACGCAACCCCGCCGCCTCTACCAGGCCTCACACCGAGCTCCTTGCCACGGCTAGGAGTGCTTATTGACCCCGCAGCCGGCCGTATGCAAATGATGGCGTTAAAAGCATCTCGCGCTGTGAAGGGGCCAGGCTTTCAGCAGCTGCTCAGGGGATGGTTTTAGAGGGCGACCGCCTAACGAGGGCCAGCAGAAGTAACGTCTTCTTCTTCAAAGAAGCTTGTGTAACTAACCCAATCAGACAGCTGCCCAGGAGCTAACCTCAGTGCTAGGAAGGAGCGGGAGGGAATTGAGGGGATGGTTCCTGCTAAGGCCCTGAAATAATAATAAGACAGGCAGGAGAGTCTGACGCATGGTGGCGGAAAAGCTGCAGGTGCAAATAGGGAATGTGGTCTCATGCGAGCAACTTGTGCATGCTCGCTGTGTGTGAGTGTGCGCTTCCTAGGTACGGCGCGCTGCAGACAGTCAAAAGGGTTGCTCCCTTTCATTAAAAGTTAATCCCCGGCTGCAGGCTATTAGAAAGCAACTAACCGCGCTCTACTCACCCTACCCAGGTCTACCGGTGAGTCTCGCCGCTGCTCCCGGCCTGTGGCATTGGCCGCGACGCTGACGTTCCGTCGACAGCGCGGCAGCCGATCAGTGAGCTCAGCGGCTGTGAGCGGGGCGTTCTGTCTACAAGACCTTTTTAAGGAGCCAGCAAAAAAGTGAAGAGAAAGGAAAGCACAAAAGCACCTTGTCTTACTAAGCACTGGAAAGGGCAGCCGGCAACCGGACGTCAAAGTGGAAAAGCAGCAAGTGAGAGGTCTGTCTCTGCCTACGGCCACACCACCCTGAACACGCCCGATCTTGTCTGATCTCGGAAGCCAAGCAGGGTCAGGCCTGGTTAGTACTTGGATGGGAGACCACCTGGGA
>NW_027362764.1:691612224-691619724 GCF_046119375.1 Phyllobates terribilis
GCAGACAGTCAAAAGGGTTGCTCCCTTTCATTAAAAGTTAATCCCCGGCTGCAGGCTATTAGAAAGCAACTAACCGCGCTCTACTCACCCTACCCAGGTCTACCGGTGAGTCTCGCCGCTGCTCCCGGCCTGTGGCATTGGCCGCGACGCTGACGTTCCGTCGACAGCGCGGCAGCCGATCAGTGAGCTCAGCGGCTCTGAGCGGGGCGTTCTGTCTACAAGACCTTTTTAAGGAGCCAGCAAAAAAGTGAAGAGAAAGGAAAGCACAAAAGCACCTTGTCTTACTAAGCACTGGAAAGGGCAGCCGGCAACCGGACGTCACAGTGGAAAAGCAGCAAGTGAGAAGCCTGTCTCTGCCTACGGCCACACCACCCTGAACACGCCTGATCTTGTCTGATCTTGGAAGCTAAGCAGGGTCAGGCCTGGTTAGTACTTGGATGGGAGACTGCCTGGGAATACCAGGTGCTGTAGGCTTTTGCCTTTTCTTACTTCCACCAGCAGGGGTCACTCTCCTCTATGCCTTTTTTCCATTCCTTTTTTCACAAGCGCACACATGCTCCTTTCTTCTTTTCATTTGCTTTCTCTCTTGCGCTATTTAATCCTTGCAAAATACCAGCATCCTTCTCATCACCGTGGGCCTCCAGCATTGTTGCTTATTTACTTTTAATACTAGGCTTCTTTTCACCAGGACCAGCGACTCCCGCATGACTGGAGGCAACCACCGCTGACCTGGAGGCAACCACCGGTAACCTGGAGGCCAGTTTACAGCACAACCCAAGCAAAACACCTTTGCAGGCCACACAACCCCCCCGAAGAGCAGCTCAAATTCACTCGCAACCATCTCACCCTCTTCCTTCATTCACTCCTAGGCGTTTCGCTCCACCCCAAGTTGCGGGTCCAGCTTGCTCTTTCTGTCACATCCCCGCGATGAACGGTTTAGCCTGCAGGAGACCCTGCGCCGAGCCATTTTTAAACACATCTGATGCGGCAGGTGTTTCATTGCTCAACAAACAACACCTATAGGGACGGCACAGCCTATGCATCGGTCCTTCGGAGACCGCCCTAGAACGGCCAGAGTTCTCGTCCCCACGCGAGCCTGAGGAAGGCTGGCCGGGCGATGGGCCAAGCAGCTTCTACTGGCCATACCACCTTGGATACGTCCGATCTCGGAAGCAAAGCAGAGATGGGTTCGGAAATACTTGGTTGGGACACCTCCTGAGAACACCAGGTATTGTAGACAATTTTGATGACGTTTTGCCATCTTGCCCAGCTCGGCTAGCATTGAGTGGCGCCTTGCTGGACACCGACCTTACGTAAAGTAGAGGCTGGAAGTCCCAAGCCTCCCAAGCCCCCCAAGACCTCTAAGATAAGGACGCAACCCCGCCGCCTCTACCAGGCCTCACACCGAGCTCCTTGCCACGGCTAGGAGTGCTTATTGACCCCGCAGCCGGCCGTATGCAAATGATGGCGTTAAAAGCATCTCGCGCTGTGAAGGGGCCAGGCTTTCAGCAGCTGCTCAGGGGATGGTTTTAGAGGGCGACCGTCTAACGAGGGCCAGCAGAAGTAACGTCTTCTTCTTCAAAGAAGCTTGTGTAACTAACCCAATCAGACAGCTGCCCAGGAGCTAACCTCAGTGCTAGGAAGGAGCGGGAGGGAATTGAGGGGATGGTTCCTGCTAAGGCCCTGAAATAATAATAAGAGAGGCAGGAGAGTCTGACGCATGGTGGCGGAAAAGCTGCAGGTGCAAATAGGGAATGTGGTCTCGTGCGAGCAACTTGTGCATGCTCGCTGTGTGTGAGTGTGCGCTTCCTAGGTACGGCGCGCTGCAGACAGTCAAAAGGGTTGCTCCCTTTCATTAAAAGTTAATCCCCGGCTGCAGGCTATTAGAAAGCAACTAACCGCGCTCTACTCACCCTACCCAGGTCTACCGGTGAGTCTCGCCGCTGCTCCCGGCCTGTGGCATTGGCCGCGACGCTGACGTTCCGTCGACAGCGCGGCAGCCGATCAGTGAGCTCAGCGGCTCTGAGCGGGGCGTTCTGTCTACAAGACCTTTTTAAGGAGCCAGCAAAAAAGTGAAGAGAAAGGAAAGCACAAAAGCACCTTGTCTTACTAAGCACTGGAAAGGGCAGCCGGCAACCGGACGTCAAAGTGGAAAAGCAGCAAGTGAGAAGCCTGTCTCTGCCTACGGCCACACCACCCTGAACACGCCCGATCTTGTCTGATCTTGGAAGCTAAGCAGGGTCAGGCCTGGTTAGTACTTGGATGGGAGACTGCCTGGGAATACCAGGTGCTGTAGGCTTTTGCTTTTTCTTACTTCCACCAGCAGGGGTCACTCTCCTCTATGCCTTTTTTCCATTCCTTTTTTCACAAGCGCACACATGCTCCTTTCTTCTTTTCATTTGCTTTCTCTCTTGCGCTATTTAATCCTTGCAAAATACCAGCATCCTTCTCATCACCGTGGGCCTCCAGCATTGTTGCTTATTTACTTTTAATACTAGGCTTCTTTTCACCAGGACCAGCGACTCCCGCATGACTGGAGGCAACCACCGCTGACCTGGAGGCAACCACCGGTAACCTGGAGGCCAGTTTACAGCACAACCCAAGCAAAACACCTTTGCAGGCCACACGACCCCCCCGAAGAGCAGCTCAAATTCACTCGCAACCATCTCACCCTCTTCCTTCATTCACTCCTGGGCGTTTCGCTCCACCCCAAGTTGCGGGTCCAGCTTGCTCTTTCTGTCACATCCCCGCGATGAACGGTTTAGCCTGCAGGAGACCCTGCGCCGAGCCATTTTTAAACACATCTGATGCGGCAGGTGTTTCATTGCTCAACAAACAACACCTATAGGGACGGCACAGCCTATGCATCGGTCCTTCGGAGACCGCCCCAGAAACGGCCAGAGTTCTCGTCCCCACGCGAGCCTGAGGAAGGCTGGCCGGGCGATGGGCCAAGCAGCGTCTACTGGCCATACCACCTTGGATACGTCCGATCTCGGAAGCAAAGCAGAGATGGGTTCGGAAATACTTGGTTGGGACACCTCCTGAGAACACCAGGTATTGTAGACAATTTTGATGACGTTTTGCCATCTTGCCCAGCTCGGCTAGCATTGAGTGGCGCCTTGCTGGACACCGACCTTACGTAAAGTAGAGGCTGGAAGTCCCAAGCCTCCCAAGCCCCCCAAGACCTCTAAGATAAAGACGCAACCCCGCCGTCTCTACCAGGCCTCACACCGAGCTCCTTGCCACGGCTAGGAGTGCTTATTGACCCCGCAGCCGGCCGTATGCAAATGATGGCGTTAAAAGCATCTCGCGCTGTGAAGGGGCCAGGCTTTCAGCAGCTGCTCAGGGGATGGTTTTAGAGGGCGACCGCCTAACGAGGGCCAGCAGAAGTAACGTCTTCTTCTTCAAAGAAGCTTGTGTAACTAACCCAATCAGACAGCTGCCCAGGAGCTAACCTCAGTGCTAGGAAGGAGCGGGAGGGAATTGAGGGGATGGTTCCTGCTAAGGCCCTGAAATAATAATAAGACAGGCAGGAGAGTCTGACGCATGGTGGCGGAAAAGCTGCAGGTGCAAATAGGGAATGTGGTCTCATGCGAGCAACTTGTGCATGCTCGCTGTGTGTGAGTGTGCGCTTCCTAGGTACGGCGCGCTGCAGACAGTCAAAAGGGTTGCTCCCTTTCATTAAAAGTTAATCCCCGGCTGCAGGCTATTAGAAAGCAACTAACCGCGCTCTACTCACCCTACCCAGGTCTACCGGTGAGTCTCGCCGCTGCTCCCGGCCTGTGGCATTGGCCGCGACGCTGACGTTCCGTCGACAGCGCGGCAGCCGATCAGTGAGCTCAGCGGCTGTGAGCGGGGCGTTCTGTCTACAAGACCTTTTTAAGGAGCCAGCAAAAAAGTGAAGAGAAAAGAAAGCACAAAAGCACCTTGTCTTACTAAGCACTGGAAAGGGCAGCCGGCAACCGGACGTCAAAGTGGAAAAGCAGCAAGTGAGAGGTCTGTCTCTGCCTACGGCCACACCACCCTGAACACGCCCGATCTTGTCTGATCTCGGAAGCCAAGCAGCGTCAGGCCTGGTTAGTACTTGGATGGGAGACCGCCTGGGAATACCAGGTGCTGTAGGCTTTTGCTTTTTCTTACTTCCACCAGCAGGGGTCACTCTCCTCTATGTCTTTTTTCCATTCATTTTTTCACAAGCGCACACATACTCCTTTCTTCTTTTCATTTGCTTTCTCTCTTGCGCTATTTAATCCTTGCAAAATACCAGCATCCTTCTCATCACCGTGGGCCTCCAGCATTGTTGCTTATTTACTTTTAATACTAGGCTTCTTTTCACCAGGACCAGCGACTCCCGCATGACTGGAGGCAACCACCGCTGACCTGGAGGCAACCACCGGTAACCTGGAGGCCAGTTTACAGCACAACCCAAGCAAAACACCTTTGCAGGCCACACAACCCCCCCGAAGAGCAGCTCAAATTCACTCGCAACCATCTCACCCTCTTCCTTCATTCACTCATGGGCGTTTCGCTCCACCCCAAGTTGCGGGTCCAGCTTGCTCTTTCTGTCACATCCCCGCGATGAACGGTTTAGCCTGCAGGAGACCCTGCGCCGAGCCATTTTTAAACACATCTGATGCGGCAGGTGTTTCATTGCTCAACAAACAACATCTATAGGGACGGCACAGCCTATGCGTCGGTCCTTCGGAGACCGCCCCAGAACGGCCAGAGTTCTCGTCCCCACACGAGCCTGAGGAAGGCTGGCCGGGCGATGGGCCAAGCAGCGTCTACTGGCCATACCACCTTGGATACGTCCGATCTCGGAAGCAAAGCAGAGATGGGTTCGGAAATACTTGGTTGGGACACCTCCTGAGAACACCAGGTATTGTAGACAATTTTGATGACGTTTTGCCATCTTGCCCAGCTCGGCTAACATTGAGTGGCGCCTTGCTGGACACCGACCTTACGTAAAGTAGAGGCTGGAAGTCCCAAGCCTCCCAAGCCCCCCAAGACCTCTAAGATAAGGACGCAACCCCGCCGCCTCTACCAGGCCTCACACCGAGCTCCTTGCCACAGCTAGGAGTGCTTATTGACCCCGCAGCCGGCCGTATGCAAATGATGGCGTTAAAAGCATCTCGCGCTGTGAAGGGGCCAGGCTTTCAGCAGCTGCCCAGGGGATGGTTTTAGAGGGCGACCGCCTAACGAGGGCCAGCAGAAGTAACGTCTTCTTCTTCAAAGAAGCTTGTGTAACTAACCCAATCAGACAGCTGCCCAGGAGCTAACCTCAGTGCTAGGAAGGAGCGGGAGGGAATTGAGGGGGTGGTTCCTGCTAAGGCCCTGAAATAATAATAAGAGAGGCAGGAGAGTCTGACGCATGGTGGCGGAAAAGCTGCAGGTGCAAATAGGGAATGTGGTCTCGTGCGAGCAACTTGTGCATGCTCGCTGTGTGTGAGTGTGCGCTTCCTAGGTACGGCGCGCTGCAGACAGTCAAAAGGGTTGCTCCCTTTCATTAAAAGTTAATCCCTGGCTGCAGGCTATTAGAAAGCAACTAACCGCGCTCTACTCACCCTACCCAGGTCTACCGGTGAGTCTCGCCGCTGCTCCCGGCCTGTGGCATTGGCCGCGACGCTGACGTTCCGTCGACAGCGCGGCAGCCGATCAGTGAGCTCAGCGGCTCTGAGCGGGGCGTTCTGTCTACAAGACCTTTTTAAGGAGCCAGCAAAAAAGTGAAGAGAAAGGAAAGCACAAAAGCACCTTGTCTTACTAAGCACTGGAAAGGGCAGCCGGCAACCGGACGTCAAAGTGGAAAAGCAGCAAGTGAGAGGCCTGTCTCTGCCTACGGCCACACCACCCTGAACATGCTCGATCTTGTCTGATCTTGGAAGCTAAGCAGGGTTGGGCCTGGTTAGTACTTGGATGGGAGACCGCCTAGGAATACCAGGTGCTGTAGGCTTTTGCTTTTTCTTACTTCCACCAGCAGGGATCACTCTCCTCTATGCCTTTTTTCCATTCCTTTTTTCACAAGCGCACACATGCTCCTTTCTTCTTTTCATTTGCTTTCTCTCTTGCGCTATTTAATCCTTGCAAAATACCAGCATCCTTCTCATCACCGTGGGTCTCCAGCATTGTTGCTTATTTACTTTTAATACTAGGCTTCTTTTCACCAGGACCAGCGACTCCCGCATGACTGGAGGCAACCACCGGTAACCTGGAGGCCAGTTTACAGCACAACCCAAGCAAAACACCTTTGCAGGCCACACGACCCCCCCGAAGAGCAGCTCAAATTCACTCGCAACCATCTCACCCTCTTCCTTCATTCACTCCTGGGCGTTTCGCTCCACCCCAAGTTGCGGGTCCAGCTTGCTCTTTCTGTCACATCCCCGCGATGAACGGTTTAGCCTGCAGGAGACCCTGCGCCGAGCCATTTTTAAACACATCTGATGCGGCAGGTGTTTCATTGCTCAACAAACAACACCTATAGGGACGGCACAGCCTATGCATCGGTCCTTCGGAGACCGCCCCAGAACGGCCAGAGTTCTCGTCCCCACGCGAGCCTGAGGAAGGCTGGCCGGGCGATGGGCCAAGCAGCGTCTACTGGCCATACCACCTTGGATACGTCCGATCTCGGAAGCAAAGCAGAGATGGGTTCGGAAATACTTGGTTGGGACACCTCCTGAGAACACCAGGTATTGTAGACAATTTTGATGACGTTTTGCCATCTTGCCCAGCTCGGCTAGCATTGAGTGGCGCCTTGCTGGACACCGACCTTACGTAAAGTAGAGGCTGGAAGTCCCAAGCCTCCCAAGCCCGCCAAGACCTCTAAGATAAGGACGCAACCCCGCCGCCTCTACCAGGCCTCACACCGAGCTCCTTGCCACGGCTAGGAGTGCTTATTGACCCCGCAGCCGGCCGTATGCAAATGATGGCGTTAAAAGCATCTCGCGCTGTGAAGGGGCCAGGCTTTCAGCAGCTGCCCAGGGGATGGTTTTAGAGGGCGACCGCCTAACGAGGGCCAGCAGAAGTAACGTCTTCTTCTTCAAAGAAGCTTGTGTAACTAACCCAATCAGACAGCTGCCCAGGAGCTAACCTCAGTGCTAGGAAGGAGCGGGAGGGAATTGAGGGGGTGGTTCCTGCTAAGGTCCTGAAATAATAATAAGACAGGCAGGAGAGTCTGACGCATGGTGGCGGAAAAGCTGCAGGTGCAAATAGGGAATGTGGTCTCGTGCGAGCAACTTGTGCATGCTCGCTGTGTGTGAGTGTGCGCTTCCTAGGTACGGCGCGCTGCAGACAGTCAAAAGGGTTGCTCCCTTTCATTAAAAGTTATTCCCCGGATGCAGGCTATTAGAAAGCAACTAACCGCGCTCTACTCACCCTACCCAGGTCTACCGGTGAGTCTCGCCGCTGCTCCCGGCCTGTGGCATTGGCCGCGACGCTGACGTTCCGTCGACAGCGCGGCAGCCGATCAGTGAGCTCAGTGGCTCTGAGCGGGGCGTTCTGTCTACA
>NW_027362764.1:691622224-691664724 GCF_046119375.1 Phyllobates terribilis
GTCCAGCTTGCTCTTTCTGTCACATCCCTGCGATGAACGGTTTAGCCTGCAGGAGACCCTGCGCCGAGCCATTTTTAAACACATCTGATGCGGCAGGTGTTTCATTGCTCAACAAACAACACCTATAGGGACGGCACAGCCTATGCATCGGTCCTTCGGAGACCGCCCCAGAACGGCCAGAGTTCTCGTCCCCATGCGAGCCTGAGGAAGGCTGGCCGGGCGATGGGCCAAGCAGCGTCTACTGGCCATACCACCTTGGATACGTCCGATCTCGGAAGCAAAGCAGAGATGGGTTCGGAAATACTTGGTTGGGACACCTCCTGAGAACACCAGGTATTGATGACGTTTTGCCATCTTGCCCAGCTCGGCTAGCATTGAGTGGCGCCTTGCTGGACACCGACCTTACGTAAAGTAGAGGCTGGAAGTCCCAAGCATCCCAAGACCCCCAAGACCTCTAAGATAAGGACGCAACCCCGCCGCCTCTACCAGGCCTCACACCGAGTTCCTTGCCACGGCTAGGAGTGCTTATTGACCCCGCAGCCGGCCGTATGCAAATGATGGCGTTAAAAGCATCTCGCGCTGTGAAGGGGCCAGGCTTTCAGCAGCTGCCCAGGGGATGGTTTTAGAGGGCGACCGCCTAACGAGGGCCAGCAGAAGTAACGTCTTCTTCTTCAAAGAAGCTTGTGTAACTAACCCAATCAGACAGCTGCCCAGGAGCTAACCTCAGTGCTAGGAAGGAGCGGGAGGGAATTGAGGGGGTGGTTCCTGCTAAGGCCCTGAAATAATAATAAGAGAGGCAGGAGAGTCTGACGCATGGTGGCGGAAAAGCTGCAGGTGCAAATAGGGAATGTGGTCTCGTGCGAGCAACTTGTGCATGCTCGCTGTGTGTGAGAGTGCGCTTCCTAGGTACGGCGCGCTGCAGACAGTCAAAAGGGTTGCTCCCTTTCATTAAAAGTTAATCCCCGGCTGCAGGCTATTAGAAAGCAACTAACCGCGCTCTACTCACCCTACCCAGGTCTACCGGTGAGTCTCGCCGCTGCTCCCGGCCTGTGGCATTGGCCTCGACGCTTACGTTCCGTCGACAGCGCGGCAGCCGATCAGTGAGCTCAGCGGCTCTGAGCGGGGCGTTCTGTCTACAAGACCTTTTTAAGGAGCCAGCAAAAAAGTGAAGAGAAAGGAAAGCACAAAAGCACCTTGTCTCACTAAGCACTGGAAAGGGCAGCCGGCAACCGAACGTCAAAGTAGAAAAGCAGCAAGTGAGAGGCCTGTCTCTGCCTATGGTCACACCACCCTAAACATGCCCAATCGTGTCTGATCTTGGAAGCTAAGCAGGGTCAGGCCTGGTTAGTACTTGGATGGGAGACTGCCTGGGAATACCAGGTGCTGTAGGCTTCTGCTTTTTCTTACTTCCACAAGCAGGGGTCACTCTCCTCTATGCCTTTTTTCCATTCCTTTTTTCACAAGCGCACACATGCTCCTTTCTTCTTTTCATTTGCTTTCTCTCTTGCGCTATTTAATCCTTGCAAAATACCAGCATCCTTCTCATCACCGTGGGCCTCCAGCATTGTTGTTTATTTACTTTTAATACTAGGCTTCTTTTCACCAGGACCAGCGACTCCCGGCTGACTGGAGGCAACCACCGCTGACCTGGAGGCAACCACCGGTAACCTGGAGGCCAGTTTACAGCAAAACACCTTTGGAGGCCACACGACCCCCCCGAAGAGCAGCTCAAATTCACTCGCAACCATCTCACCCTCTTCCTTCATTCACTCCTGGGCGTTTTGCTCCACCCCTAGTTGCGGGTCCAGCTTGCTCTTTCTGTCACATCCCCGCGATGAACGGTTTAGCCTGCAGGAGACCCTGCGCCGAGCCATTTTTAAACACATCTGATGCGGCAGGTGTTTCATTGCTCAACAAACAACACCTATAGGGACGGCACAGCCTATGCATCGGTCCTTCGGAGACCGCCCCACGCGAGCCTGAGGAAGGCTGGCCGGGCGATGGGCCAAGCAGCGTCTACTGGCCATACCACCTTGGATACGTCCGATCTCGGAAGCAAAGCAGAGATGGGTTCGGAAATACTTGGTTGGGACACCTCCTGAGAACACCAGGTATTGTAGACAATTTTGATGACGTTTTGCCATCTTGCCCAGCTCGGCTAGCATGGAGTGGCGCCTTGCTGGACACCGACCTTACGTAAAGTAGAGGCTGGAAGTCCCAAGCCTCCCAAGCCCCCCAAGACCTCTAAGATAAAGACGCAACCCCGCCGCCTCTACCAGGCCTCACACCGAGCTCCTTGCCACGGCTAGGAGTGCTTATTGACCCCGCAGCCGGCCGTATGCAAATGATGGCGTTAAAAGCATCTCGCGCTGTGAAGGGGCCAGGCTTTCAGCAGCTGCCCAGGGGATGGTTTTAGAGGGCGACCGCCTAACGAGGGCCAGCAGAAGTAACGTCTTCTTCTTCAAAGAAGCTTGTGTAACTAACCCAATCAGACAGCTGCCCAGGAGCTAACCTCAGTGCTAGGAAGGAGCGGGAGGGAATTGAGGGGGTGGTTCCTGCTAAGGCCCTGAAATAATAATAAGACAGGCAGGAGAGTCTGACGCATGGTGGCGGAAAAGCTGCAGGTGCAAATAGGGAATGTGGTCTCGTGCGAGCAACTTGTGCATGCTCGCTGTGTGTGAGTGTGCGCTTCCTAGGTACGGCGCGCTGCAGACAGTCAAAAGGGTTGCTCCCTTTCATTAAAAGTTAATCCCTGGCTGCAGGCTATTAGAAAGCAACTAACCGCGCTCTACTCACCCTACCCAGGTCTACCGGTGAGTCTCGCCGCTGCTCCCGGCCTGTGGCATTGGCCGCGACGCTGACGTTCCGTCGACAGCGCGGCAGCCGATCAGTGAGCTCAGCGGCTCTGAGCGGGGAGTTCTGTCTACAAGACCTTTTTAAGGAGCCAGCAAAAAAGTGAAGAGAAAGGAAAGCACAAAAGCACCTTGTCTCACTAAGCACTGGAAAGGGCAGCCGGCAGTCGGACGTCAAAGTAGAAAAGCAGCAAGTGAGAGGCCTGTCTCTGCCTACGGCCACACCACCCTGAACACACCTGATCTCGTCTGATCTTGGAATCTAAGCAGGTTTGGGCCAGGTTAGTACTTGGATGGGAGACTGCCTGGGAATACCAGGTGCTGTAGGCTTTTGCTTTTTCTTACTTCCACAAGCAGGGGTCACTCTCCTCTATGCCTTTTTTCCATTCCTTTTTTCACAAGCGCACACATGCTCCTTTCTTCTTTTCATTTGCTTTCTCTCTTGCGCTATTTAATCCTTGCAAAATACCAGCATCCTTCTCATCACCGTGGGCCTCCAGCATTGTTGCTTATTTACTTTTAATACTAGGCTTCTTTTCACCAGGACCAGCGACTCCCGCATGACTGGAGGCAACCACCGCTGACCTGGAGGCAACCACCGGTAACCTGGAGGCCAGTTTACAGCACAACCCAAGCAAAACACCTTTGCAGGCCACACGACCCCCCCGAAGAGCAGCTCAAATTCACTCGCAACCATCTCACCCTCTTCCTTCATTCACTCCTGGGCGTTTCGCTCCACCCCAAGTTGTTGGTCCAGCTTGCTCTTTCTGTCACATCCCCGCGATGAACGGTTTAGCCTGCAGGAGACCCTGCGCCGAGCCATTTTTAAACACATCTGATGCGGCAGGTGTTTCATTGCTCAACAAACAACACCTATAGGGACGGCACAGCCTATGCATCGGTCCTTCGGAGACCGCCCCAAAACGGCCAGAGTTCTCGTCCCCACGCAAGCCTGAGGAAGGCTGGCCGGTCGATGGGCCAAGCAGCGTCTACTGGCCATACCACCTTGGATACGTCCGATCTCGGAAGCAAAGCAGAGATGGGTTAGGAAATACTTGGTTGGGACACCTCCTGAGAACACCAGGTATTGTAGACAATTTTGATGACGTTTTGCCATCTTGCGCAGCTCGGCTAGCATGGAGTGGCGCCTTGCTGGACACCGACCTTACGTAAAGTAGAGGATGGAAGTCCCAAGCCTCCCAAGCCCCCCAAGACCTCTAAGATAAGGACGCAACCCCGCCGCCTCTACCAGGCATCACACCGAGCTCCTTGCCACGGCTAGGAGTGCTTATTGACCCCGCAGCCGGCCGTATGCAAATGATGGCGTTAAAAGCATCTCGCGCTGTGAAGGGGCCAGGCTTTCAGCAGCTGCCCAGGGGATGGTTTTAGAGGGCGACCGCCTAACGAGGGCCAGCAGAAGTAACGTCTTCTTCTTCAAAGAAGCTTGTGTAACTAACCCAATCAGACAGCTGCCCAGGAGCTAACCTCAGTGCTAGGAAGGAGCGGGAGGGAATTGAGGGGGTGGTTCCTGCTAAGGCCCTGAAATAATAATAAGACAGGCAGGAGAGTCTGACGCATGGTGGCGGAAAAGCTGCAGGTGCAAATAGGGAATGTGGTCTCGTGCGAGCAACTTGTGCATGCTCGCTGTGTGTGAGTGTGCGCTTCCTAGGCACGGCGCGCTGCAGACAGTCAAAAGGGTTGCTCCCTTTCATTAAAAGTTAATCCCTGGCTGCAGGCTATTAGAAATCAACTAACCGCGCTCTACTCACCCTACCCAGGTCTACCGGTGAGTCTCGCCGCTGCTCCCGGCCTGTGGCATTGGCCGCGACGCTGACGTTCCGTCGACAGCGCGGCAGCCGATCAGTGAGCTCAGCGGCTCTGAGCGGGGCGTTCTGTCTACAAGACCTTTTTAAGGAGCCAGCAAAAAAGTGAAGAGAAAGGAAAGCACAAAAGCACCTTGTCTCACTAAGCACTGGAAAGGGCAGCCGGCAGTCGGACGTCAAAGTAGAAAAGCAGCAAGTGAGAGGCCTGTCTCTTCCTACGGCCACACCACCCTGAACACACCCGATCTCGTCTGATCTTGGAATCTAAGCAGGGTTGGGCCTGGTTAGTACTTGGATGGGAGACCGCCTGGGAATACCAGGTGCTGTAGGCTTTTGCTTTTTCTTACTTCCACAAGCAGGGGTCACTCTCCTCTATGCCTTTTTTCCATTCCTTTTTTCACAAGCGCACACATGCTCCTTTCTTCTTTTCATTTGCTTTCTCTCTTGCGCTATTTAATCCTTGCAAAATACCAGCATCCTTCTCATCACCGTGGGCCTCCAGCATTGTTGCTTATTTACTTTTAATACTAGGCTTCTTTTCACCAGGACCAGCGACTCCCGCATGACTGGAGGCAACCACCGCTGACCTGGAGGCAACCACTGGTAACCCGGAGGCCAGTTTACAGCACAACCCAAGCTAAACACCTTTGCAGGCCACACGACCCCCCCGAAGAGCAGCTCAAATTCACTCGCAACCATCTCACCCTCTTCCTTCATTCACTCCTGGGCGTTTCGCTCCACCCCAAGTTGTGGGTCCAGCTTGCTCTTTCTGTCACATCCCCGCGATGAACGGTTTAGCCTGCAGGAGACCCTGCGCCGAGCCATTTTTAAACACATCTGATGCGGCAGGTGTTTCATTGCTCAACAAACAACACCTATAGGGACGGCACAGCCTATGCATCGGTCCTTCGGAGACCGCCCCAGAACGGCCAGAGTTCTCGTCCCCACGCGAGCCTGAGGAAGGCTGGCCGGTCGATGGGCCAAGCAGCGTCTACTGGCCATACCACCTTGGATACGTCCGATCTCGGAAGCAAAGCAGAGATGGGTTCAGAAATACTTGGTTGGGACACCTCCTGAGAACACCAGGTATTGTAGACAATTTTGATGACGTTTTGCCATCTTGCGCAGCTCGGCTAGCATGGAGTGGCGCCTTGCTGGACACCGACCTTACGTAAAGTAGAGGATGGAAGTCCCAAGCCCCCCAAGACCTCTAAGATAAGGCAACCCCGCCGCCTCTACCAGGCCTCACACCGAGCTCCTTGCCACGGCTAGGAGTGCTTATTGACCCCGCAGCCGGCCGTATGCAAATGATGGCGTTAAAAGCATCTCGCGCTGTGAAGGGGCCAGGCTTTCAGCAGCTGCCCAGGGGATGGTTTTAGAGGGCGACCGCCTAACGAGGGCCAGCAGAAGTAACGTCTTCTTCTTCAAAGAAGCTTGTGTAACTAACCCAATCAGACAGCTGCCCAGGAGCTAATGACGCGCCCCCTGGGCCAGTGTTGTTTGGGGAATACCCTGAGCCGGATCAGATGGGGGTTGTAGTCTCCGAGTGGCGGTGACCCGGTCCGTGCCCAGGGTGTCAAGCTCAGTGTGTGGCAGTCCTTATGATGTTACTAGATGTTCTTTTATGTCGACTACGCCACCCGTTGAATTGCGGTCAGTACGGCCGCCGCTGCAGCAGGGTCCGCTGAGGCTGATGGTGTTTGTGCAGCTTCGGTAGTATAACCCCCAACGGGAGGGGTATGGCCTCAGGGGGTCAGGTGCAGAGGATGGTGGTTGTGGAAGTGCAGTGAAGATGGTAATGAGAGTCAGAGTCGGGTTGTGCAGTTCAGGGTTTTTACTTACTGCTGTTTTTGTACCGGTCACTCCGGCCTTGAGTGACCACCCGAGCCGTGCTGCGTCCACCAGGTCCTGGACTCGACCAACCCCCAAGTAGTTCCGGAGCGTGGTTCTGAGCTCCCTTTCTGTCCTGTCCTCTTCTCTGGCCTTCCCCACCAGGGATCCACCTATGTCCGGCTCCCTCGGGCCTCTTGGTGGTAAACCCTTGTCTCTGGGTTCCCTGACCCTATTCCTGGTCTGCCTTCCGGGTGGATTTAGTGGGTGGTCGTGGCAGATCCTGCCCACGACCTCCGGTCTCTGGCTAAGGTGTGCTGTAGCCTCTGCCAGCTTGGGATCCGGTACCCTGTTGCCAACTCTTCACCCTTGGATTTAGTTTGGGCTCTCAGAGTTCCTTCTTTCTCCCCCTCTGGGTCTTTCTTTCTCCTCTCTCTTGGCCTGGGGCTGCTCTGCTCTTCTGCTTTCTTCCTCTACTCACTCCACAAAAGACTGACAGACTGACCCTCACTCTGCAAAAAGACCCTGTCCTAAGATGGTGCCCACCTTATATACTCCCTCTATGTGTGAGCTCAGGTGACCAGCACCCAATGAGCTCCTAACTTTACCCAGACTGCTCCCCCTATCTGCCCCTACACTACTGGGATGTTCCACCCCCCCTCCCACTCCAGCCAAGGACAGACTCGGTCGTACCTGCACATTTCTAAGTGGGAGTACCGTTGGTCTGCCCTCCGGAAATGGGATGTGTGTAGTGCATGCAGCCTACTGAGCTCAGCTCCACACTCCATCCTTACCCGGGAGTGGAATATCACACCTCTGGCTTGAGGTGCAATACCCCTGTAGCAGCCGAATCCTCAGGGTGCTACACTAACCTCAGTGCTAGGAAGGAGCGGGAGGGAATTGAGGGGGTGGTTCCTGCTAAGGCCCTGAAATAATAATAAGACAGGCAGGAGAGTCTGACGCATGGTGGCGGAAAAGCTGCAGGTGCAAATAGGGAATGTGGTCTCGTGCGAGCAACTTGTGCATGCTCGCTGTGTGTGAGTGTGCGCTTCCTAGGTACGGCGCGCTGCAGACAGTCAAAAGGGTTGCTCCCTTTCATTAAAAGTTAATCCCCGGCTGCAGGCTATTAGAAAGCAACTAACCGCGCTCTACTCACCCTACCCAGGTCTACCGGTGAGTCTCGCCGCTGCTCCCGGCCTGTGGCATTGGCCGCGACGCTGACATTCCGTCGACAGCGCGGCAGCAGATCAGTGAGCTCAGCGTCTCTGAGCGGGGCGTTCTGTCTACAAGACCTTTTTAAGGAGCCAGCAAAAAAATGAAGAGAAAGGAAAGCACAAAAGCACCTTATCTTACTAAGCACTGGAAAGGGCAGCCGGCAACCGGACGTCAAAGTGGAAAAGCAGCAAGTGAGAGGCCTGTCTCTGCCTATTGCCACACCACCCTGAACACGCCCAATCTTGTCTGATCTTGGAAGCTAAGCAGGGTTGGGCCTGGTTAGTACTTGGATGGGAGACTGCCTGAGAATACCAGGTGCTGTAGGCTTTTGCTTTTTCTTACTTCCACCAGCAGGGGTCACTCTCCTCTATGCCTTTTTTCCATTCCTTTTTTCACAAGCGCACACATGCTCCTTTCTTCTTTTCATTTGCTTTCTCTCTTGCGCTATTTAATCCTTGCAAAATACCAGCATCCTTCTCATCACCGTGGGCCTCCAGCATTGTTGCTTATTTACTTTTAATACTAGGCTTCTTTTCACCAGGACCAGCGACTCCCGCATGACTGGAGGAAACCACCGCTGACCTGGAGGCCAGTTTACAGCACAACCCAAGCAAAACACCTTTGCAGGCCACACGACCCCCCCCGAAGAGCAGCTCAAATTCACTCGCAACCATCTCACCCTCTTCCTTCATTCACTCCTGGGCGTTTCGCTCCACCCCAAGTTGTGGGTCCAGCTTGCTCTTTCTGTCACATCCCCGCGATGAACGGTTTAGCCTGCAGGAGACCCTGCGCCGAGCCATTTTTAAACACATCTGATGCGGCAGGTGTTTCATTGCTCAACAAACAACACCTATAGGAACGGCACAGCCTATGCATCGGTCCTTCGGAGACCGCCCCAGAACGGCCAGAGTTCTCGTCCCCACGCGAGCCTGAGGAAGGCTGGCCGGTCGATGGGCCAAGCAGCGTCTACTGGCCATACCACCTTGGATACGTCCGATCTCGGAAGCAAAGCAGAGATGGGTTTGGAAATACTTGGTTGGGACACCTCCTGAGAACACCAGGTATTGTAGACAATTTTGATGACGTTTTGCCATCTTGCGCAGTTCGGCTAGCATGGAGTGGCGCCTTGCTGGACACCGACCTTACGTAAAGTAGAGGGTGGAAGTCCCAAGCCGTCCAAGCCCCCCAAGACCTCTAAGATAAGGACGCAACCCCGCCGCCTCTACCAGGCCTCACACCGAGCTCCTTGCCACGGCTAGGAGTGCTTATTGACCCCGCAGCCGGCCGTATGCAAATGATGGCGTTAAAAGCATCTCGCGCTGTGAAGGGGCCAGGCTTTCAGCAGCTGCCCAGGGGATGGTTTTAGAGGGCGACCGCCTAACGAGGGCCAGCAGAAGTAACGTCTTCTTCTTCAAAGAAGCTTGTGTAACTAACCCAATCAGACAGCTGCCCAGGAGCTAACCTCAGTGCTAGGAAGGAGCGGGAGGGAATTGAGGGGGTGGTTCCTGCTAAGGCCCTGAAATAATAATAAGACAGGCAGGAGAGTCTGACGCATGGTGGTGGAAAAGCTGCAGGTGCAAATAGGGAATGTGGTCTCGTGCGAGCAACTTGTGCATGCTCGCTGTGTGTGAGTGTGCGCTTCCTAGGTACGGCGCGCTGCAGACAGTCAAAAGGGTTGCTCCCTTTCATTAAAAGTTAATCCCCGGCTGCAGGCTATTAGAAAGCAACTAACCGCGCTCTACTCACCCTACCCAGGTCTACCGGTGAGTCTCGCCGCTGCTCCCGGCCTGTGGTATTGGCCGCGACGCTGACGTTCTGTCGACAGCGCGGCAGCCGATCAGTGAGCTCAGCGTCTCTGAGCGGGGCGTTCTGTCTACAAGACCTTTTTAAGGAGCCAGCAAAAAACTGAAGAGAAAGGAAAGCACAAAAGCACCTTATCTTACTAAGCACTGGAAAGGGCAGCCGGCAACCGGACGTCAAAGTGGAAAAGCAGCAAGTGAGAGGCCTGTCTCTGCCTACTGCCACACCACCCTGAACACGCCCAATCTTGTCTGATCTCGGAAGCTAAGCAGGGTTGGGCCTGGTTAGTACTTGGATGGGAGACCGCCTGGGAATACCAGGTGCTGTAGGCTTTTGCTTTTTCTTACTTCCACCAGCAGGGGTCACTCTCCTCTATGCCTTTTTTCCATTCCTTTTTTCACAAGCGCACACATGCTCCTTTCTTCTTTTCATTTGCTTTCTCTCTTGCGCTATTTAATCCTTGCAAAATACCAGCATCCTTCTCATCACCGTGGACCTCCAGCATTGTTGCTTATTTACTTTTAATACTAGGCTTCTTTTCACCAGGACCAGCGACTCCCGCATGACTGGAGGAAACCACCGCTGACCTGGAGGCCAGTTTACAGCACAACCCAAGCAAAACACCTTTGCAGGCCACATGACCCCCCCGAAGAGCAGCTCAAATTCACTCGCAACCATCTCACCCTCTTCCTTCATTCACTCCTGGGCGTTTCGCTCCACCCCAAGTTGTGGGTCCAGCTTGCTCTTTCTGTCACATCCCCGCGATGAACGGTTTAGCCTGTAGGAGACCCTGCGCCGAGCCATTTTTAAACACATCTGATGCGGCAGGTGTTTCGTTGCTCAACAAACAACACCTATAGGGACGGCACAGCCTATGCATCGGTACTTCGGAGACCGCCCCAGAACGGCCAGAGTTCTCGTCCCCACGCGAGCCTGAGGAAGGCTGGCCGGTCGATGGGCCAAGCAGCGTCTACTGGCCATACCACCTTGGATACGTCCGATCTCGGAAGCAAAGCAGAGATGGGTTTGGAAATACTTGGTTGGGACACCTCCTGAGAACACCAGGTATTGTAGACAATTTTGATGACGTTTTGCCATCTTGCGCAGCTCGGCTAGCATGGAGTGGCGCCTTGCTGGTGAGAGGATGATAGGAGTTATACTTCACCCAAGACTACGATGTAAGACACAGATGAAGTTATTCTTCCCTTATCTGGACATTTGGACTGACGCCCAGAAATTAGATTGTAACTTGTTTTTAGCTGTCTCAGCAACCTTCTACTGTTATCACTTTTCTGTTTATGAAACTTTCTTATCAACATTCCACTGTTATGAATCATCACTTCACTGCTTGTGAAACAAAGGCATTTTACTGCGCATGTGTGACAAAAAAACTAAGATTATTAGTATAAATAAAGGGACAGCACCTATAGAGGCTGACGCGCTCAGGGGCTTCCCAGTACTTGATTATACACTACGTGTCTGTGTATTTCTTGTTACGGGGATACCCCGACTCCAACAAGGACCCTCCATGGCTGAATGATCCTAACAATTCCTGGCGCCCGAAACAGGGACCCGAGGTCTGCGTATTCCTTCAAGTTCATCGACCGGCACGAGTAACCGCTGAGATTGGGACATCGGAACAGCAGATGACAATCCTGGCCAGGTAAGAGACACTGTTAGTTCTCTTACATCTGCTCTGTGATAGTCCGTAAATTTCATGCATATCTTGTGTTGGGATTGAGGAACTAGTAGAGAAGGATACCTATAGCTCGGGTCATTCATGTATATACTGTAGGATCTGCCGAAGGAGAGGTCAGAGAAGGTTATGAAACGGATGGTATGAAAGAGATGTGGATGTCGGGAATAGCCTCATAAGCCGCACTAAGGTAGATGACATAAGTATTACGGAGATTGCCTAACTGAGTCATAAGGTTGTGTCCTTTCGGGGAAACCTTCGCTCACGCTTAACTCCCGAACCTTTGTCCTCCTTTTTGACGGATAAGAGATTGACAGAATGAGCCCATGGAAGTAATGATAATACTCCAGGGACACGATATATAATGGAGACTGTATGGTTCATTTTATGTATTGTTGGTCTTGCCCTTGTTGCCATATATATATGTGTTAGAATTACTCTACACTTCAGACAAAACGGTCCAGAGAAACCGTTTCAGATACTGGCTCCTTAGGACAGAATAGGTAACGAGGAAAGGTAAAATATAGAATATATTTTATCTAACCCAAAAAGCCTCCTAAGGTAGGAATAGTCAGGAAAAATGGGCAACAAACAGACTAAGACCACAAATGATGAACAAGATGTCTATACAATCGTGAAAGAAAGGTGTGGTGTAGAAGCAACTAAGAATTTAGGGAAAGTTTGCAAAACTTTTCAGGTAGCAAGGCATGACAGGTTCAACAGGAAACTATGGGAGGACATTTGGGTTAGAAAAGCAGGAGTGATAAGAGACAAAGGACGGCAGGAACAAGTAGAGGCCATGGTCGAACTATCAAAAACAGCAGAGACAGACCATTGGACTTTTAATAAAGACAATGGATTATGGAGAACTCCAGTCAGACAGGGTCCCATTGTACAAACAGAAAACAGTAAACAAATGAACCCATTGGCACCACCATATCAGCCCAGGTCAGAACCCACACTGTATCCTGATTTTCGGGGTCCGGGTGGATGGACATGTACAAACTGTGGACTCCAGAATCCAGACTGGAGAGACACATGTGCAGGATGTGGAGCACCACGACCACATGATATGTTGGCACCAGTGCGTATCCTCAGTCGACCATACAGAGAAGAAGATGGTGGCAATCCACCGCGTAGAGTAACTAGATACCATCAGACTAGACAATATTTTCCATGGACCCCCGCTGAGGGAATGTCCCTACTTCAGAATGCACCAGATCCAATACAATGCCCACTAAGATTTGCTACGTACATACAGCAGATAATACACACCCATAATGGAACATGGTCAGATGGGACAGAATTATGTAGAATGAAAATGACACCAGGGTTGTATCAGGAATTGATGACAGTTATAGAACCTCATAGACCTCAACCAGTAGATGGTGAGGATCCAAATACCGCACTGTCAGGACAGAATTTTATGATCAGACTTATGGAGTTTATGAGAACTAAACAACGAATGAGAGGGACTTCAGGAACTGTCTCCCAGAAGTCAGGACAGCCTGTAGATGAATACTACTTAGCGGTAGAAAACAGTTACAGAGACGAGGGAATGGACCTTACCAATGAAGGAGTCATTCGACTGATGACAAAAACTTTTATAGAGAATCTTAACCCAAAACTTAGGGAAAAGTTCAAGGCTGCAACTCCTGATTGGAGAACCTTAGATGATCCCCAGATAGTCAGACAAAAACTATTAGGGATAGAAATGGATATGCGTGAGGCAGCATCCAAACCCGTCAGAGTAGCAGCAAATAATAGTCTGGTCAATAAAAACAACAGATCAAATCAGACCTATGACAAAGGGAACTTGGATAAGAAAACTAATCCATGTCACTACTGTAAGAAACCAGGACATTGGATTAGAGAATGCAGGAAAAAAGCCAGGGATATAGAAGATGGTACCTATGTCCCAAGAGAATCACAAGAAAAGACAGTACAGGCTTCTGCTCCTGCAGCAAGCGAGTGACTAGACGTGATGCAAACCACTTTGACTGGAAGGCGCCCAATAATTCAGGTAAAAGTAGCAGGAAAACAATGCCCTTTTCTAATAGATACCGGAGCAACTTCCTCCGTCCTCAATGAAGACGCCTTACCAAATGCTGATTGTTTATCAGATGATGTAACCTATACCGAAGGGTATGATGGAGGAATCAGGCCACTCCCATATAGTATTCCCCTTGAAACAAAGATAGGATCTAAAATATTTTTATCTAAATTTCTTTTTGTCAAAGGGGCACCTACTTGTCTTCTAGGTACAGACCTATTAAAGCAGACAGAAATGAATATCCAATTTTTGGAGGATGGTAGAGTCCAAATTTTGGTGCCTGATGACCAAGAGTCTCTAGAAAACATTGTAAAAGTCCAAGCCTTAGAGGATGAGAAAGATCCTGCCCCTACCCAAATTATTTTAGATCTTTCTGAGGTACCAGAAAAATTATGGGCACAACATGACACCGATGTAGGACTAATGCCAATAGCTCCAGTAAAAGTCACTCCTGTTCCAGGTGTGACACTACCCCAATTGAGACAGTATCCTATTAGTGCCCAACAAGAACACGCCATAGGAGAACAGATAAAAGATTATCTAAAAACTGGAGTACTGATAGAAGTAAAGTCACCAGCCAATACACCGTTGTACCCCGTAAAAAAGAAATCTACTGAGGGGTCAGCTGCTAGATACCGGATGGTACATGATTTAAGAGAGATAAATAAAATTTTGGAACCTATTACTCCTGTTGTGCCAAATCCACACACGTTGCTATCACAGATCCCAGCAACAGCACGAGTATTTTCTGTCATAGACTTATCAAATGCATTTTTTTTAGTACCATTACACCCAGACTGTTACAAACTGTTTGCATTTACATTTAAGAATAGACAATTAGCATGGACAAGATTACCACAGGGTATGATACATTCACCTACCTTGTACTCAGAAGCTATGAGATCAGTTCTTCAAAATTTCAAACCTACGGATGAGGTTGTAATTCTTCAATATGTTGATGACCTATTATTATGTGCCCCTGCTCAAGAGTCCGCAAACAGCAACACAATAAGATTGTTAATATTTCTAGCAGACATGGGCTGTAAAGTTAACAAGAAAAAAGTACAACTTTGTATGACTACGGTAGTATTTCTAGGACACTGCATTTCACAAGGTATTCGGCACCTCACCGCCGACAGACTAAAAATCATTAGAGATCTTGTTCCTCCCAAGAACTACAAAACATTAAGAGCATTTTTGGGAATAGTATCACACTGCAGACAATGGGTTATACATGCTAGTCAGCTTATGCAACCTCTATATGATTGTTTAAAAATCGAGCCTTTTCAGTTAACTGAATCAGCGCTCATAGCCTTTCAAGACCTCAAGAAAGGTCTCATGTCAGCCCCGGCCTTGGGAATCCCAGACTACGCCAAACCATTCCAATTAATGGCTGCGGAAATGTCTAATCATGCTACAGGAGTACTAACACAGAAACATGAAAATAAACAAAGACCTGTCGCATACTATTCTGCTCAATTAGATAATGTTACCAAAGCTGCACCATCATGTGTCAGAGTAGTAGCAGCTGTCTCTCTTTTGGTAGAAAAAGCCTCAGAAATAGTACTAGACCATGCCTTAATAGTACAAACTACACATGATGTACATGGCATACTGAATCAGGTATTGCCAAAACACATTTCAATGGCTAGACATCTTAGATTACAATGCTCCTTACTAATGCCACCAAACCTCACTTTTCGCCGCATATTGTCTCTAAATTTAGCCACTCTGTTACCACTAGAGACAAAGGGGGGAGTGGAAGGAGGTCAGGAAGACGAAGATGAAAATTTTTTACAATACCACGAACAAGACAATATAATACATGATTGCTTACAGTGTATAGAACAAGAAACACAAGGGCTACCTAATGTACAGGACACCCCTCTTGACAATCCAGACCTACATATGTATATAGATGGTAGTAGGTATGCAGATGAAACTGGTAACTTTCACACAGGTTATGCCATTGTATCAGATCATGATGTTATTGAAGCTGAGCCAATGCAGGCCAGCTGTTCAGCCCAGGAAGCTGAACTATTAGCTCTAATACGAGCATTACAGTTAGCAAAAGAAAAAACCGCTAATATTTTTACTGATTCTAGATATGCATATGGTATTGTACATGATTTTGGATGTATATGGAGAGCTAGAGGTTACATGACAGCTTCAGGTCAACCAGTAAAACATGGACAAATGATTAGACAAATCCTAGAATCAGCTGCCTCAACCAAACAAGTAGCAGTAATAAAAGTACCTGCACATGTAAGACTCGACACCGAGATAGCTAGGGGTAATGACCGAGCCGACAAGGCTGCTAAGCGAGCTGCAGTAAAACCTCTGACAACTGACCACACTATTAGTGCAGTATCAGAATTTGACTTAATTACACGGCTCAAAGAAGCCCACCAGCAGGTGAGTAGAGAAGAAAAAGAAGAGTGGCAGAAACAGGGGGCAGAAGAAAAAGAAGGACTATGGAGAAAAGGAGATGAGCTTTGTCTCCCCCGAGCGTGGTACCCTGTTGTGGTCAGTGAAGCCCACGGACCTACACATGTGTCTGCAAACGGTATGATACAGAGGGTCAGACAGAAGTGGTTAGCCCCAGGGTTCGGCCAGGTAGCTCGAGCAAAATGTGGTTCTTGTGAAATCTGTTTAGCCCACAATCCAGGACAGACTGTTAAGACCCCCCAGAAGCACCATGTAAGACCACTATATCCGTTCCAGAGACTTCAGATCGATTACATCCAGATGCCTAAGCATGGACACTATGAGTATGTACTGGTATGTGTGGACATGTTTTCGGGGTGGCCAGAGGCTTATCCAGTTCATACAGCCACGGCTAAAGTCACTGCAGTAAAAATAGCACATGAACTGGTACCCCGTTATGGTATCCCAGAAGTGATCGAGTCAGATAGAGGTACACATTTTACTGGAGAGATCTTTCAGAATGTAATGAAAATGTTGTGTATAAAAAGTGAACTACACACCCCTTACCACCCACAGAGTTCTGGTAAGGTTGAGAGAATGAATGGAACACTTAAGTTAAAAATACAGAAAGCCATGGCAGAAACACAGAAACCATGGACTGAGTGTCTCCCAATAGCATTGTATTCAGTCAGAAACACCCCCCAGGGAAAGAGCAAACTCACCCCCCATGAAATATTGTTTGGTAGAGTTGCCAATACAGGATTGTATTTCCCACAGACTTTAATGTTAGAAACTGAAAGCTTAACTGCTTATGTACAAAATTTATGTAAGCATGTGTCTAAAATACACTCTTTAGTGTTCTCTTCCATTCCAGATCCTGATTCCATTGAGGGAACGCACAAGCTGCAACCAGGAGACGAAGTTTACGTAAAAAGACATAACAGAAGAACGCTAGAACCCAGATTTGAGGGTCCATATCAGGTGTTATTGACAACTCCAACTGCAGTAAAATTGGAAGGAAAATCAGCATGGGTACATGCAAGCCATTGCAAAAAGAAATAGTGGTGATTGTACTTGTGTTAGCTATAACGATAGATCAGGGAGACCTGTGGGATAAACTAAGTTCCCCAAAACCTGCAGATAATAAATTTATAAAACATCATGAGACATTGGTAAACGGGCTGCTCGATGGCGGACAGAAAATAGCAGACTGTTGGATTTGTACGCATTCTCCAATATCAGCCACGAGCATACCCTTCCTGGCCGTACCCATGACCCCTGAGGAAGTGTTTACATGGACTAATTGCTCAGACAAATTAGCAAATAACCAAACCGTTAATTCTAGATTATGGAACACCACTGTTGCCATCCCAGTTGTGGGGTGGGTGGGATTTCCCTGGTGGCAAGGTAATATGACCGGAAAAATAAACAACTTACAATATTTAGCGTTTAAAGGAGGTGTATGGGTTCCTAGAAATAAGACGGGACTAACAGACTTAGGGTTAATTCCTACAGAAAATATACAACTCAGTTTTAGTAGCACAGTATCTTCTTCTCAACCTTTTAAACCTGATATAGTAGAAAAATACATACACAATAATGGTTGGAAATATTCACAATTATTCCCCGATGGAAACAATGATACATGTTCAAAGATACCAGGTAATATATTATGTAATGAATCAAGTGCATATGACCCAGGTACACCGACTTGTGAAAATCCAGATGCAGGATACTGTAGTCCATTAGGTCAAAAACCCCCTTGGTGTATACTTCAGAATGTATCTAAATTTTTAGATTTGGTACATAGGTTGGTGCTCCAACACTCTGCAATATGGGATCTGCCTGAAGGAACCTTCTGGATTTGTGGAAATGGAGCATACAAATGGCTCCCAGTAGGAATAAAAGGTGCATGTACTCTAGGACGCTTAACATCGGCCACATTTATAGTTCAGAATCAGCAGGTAGATATGCAAGCAGTACCTAAACACACACTATACAAAAGAGCAGCCGACAACTCGCCTAGACCTTCAGGTAGGCCACATGTGGTCCAAATGGGAATTCCTAATAAAATATTCAGCACTTTCTTTGTGTATCCAATGTTGATGCAGATGTGGGATAAATTAGTTCAGGCCACCGACTATCTAGATGATCAGATATGGGATATTATGGATATACTTAATACTAGTATAGCTGTCCAAAATCAACTTATAATTGTTACTAATCAACATACTGTAGTGTTAGACTACCTAACTGCGGCCCAGGGAGGAATGTGTCAAATTATTGGTCCAACCTGTTGTCATTACATAGATCCAAACAGTACAATGAGTATGAGGTTCAAGCTGGCAGATATACAACGATTACGGGATGAATATGACAGACACAATGACCAAAATAAAGATAGCTGGTGGTCAGACACCTTCTCCTTTCTCAACCCAAAGAACTGGTTTAAGGGTATTGGAGGTTGGGTGGCTGGAATTCTGCAAGGTATATTACAGATTGTGCTAATTATAGTAGTCATATATGTAGTGTTTAAAATAGGATTAAAAATTATTTTAATATGCATAAATAAGCTTTGTAACACGGACTCAAGAATATGAAAGAAAAGAACTCCCGGACCAGGTTTTCTACCAAAAGTCCATAAGGAAGAATCAAAGGGGGGACTGAGAGGATGATAGGAGTTATACTTCACCCAAGACTACGATGTAAGACACAGATGAAGTTATTCTTCCCTTATCTGGACATTTGGACTGACGCCCAGAAATTAGATTGTAACTTGTTTTTAGCTGTCTCAGCAACCTTCTACTGTTATCACTTTTCTGTTTATGAAACTTTCTTATCAACATTCCACTGTTATGAATCATCACTTCACTGCTTGTGAAACAAAAGCATTTTACTGCGCATGTGTGACAAAAAAACTAAGATTATTAGTATAAATAAAGGGACAGCACCTATAGAGGCTGACGCGCTCAGGGGCTTCCCAGTACTTGATTATACACTACGTGTCTGTGTATTTCTTGTTACGGGGATACCCCGACTCCAACAAGGACCCTCCATGGCTGAATGATCCTAACACTGGACACCGACCTTACGTAAAGTAGAGGATGGAAGTCCCAAGCCCCCCAAGACCTCTAAGATAAGGACGCAACCCCGCCGCCTCTACCAGGCCTCACACCGAGCTCCTTGCCACGGCTAGGAGTGCTTATTGACCCCGCAGCCGGCCGTATGCAAATGATGGCGTTAAAAGCATCTCGCGCTGTGAAGGGGCCAGGCTTTCAGCAGCTGCCCAGGGGATGGTTTTAGAGGGCGACCGCCTAACGAGGGCCAGCAGAAGTAACGTCTTCTTCTTCAAAGAAGCTTGTGTAACTAACCCAATCAGACAGCTGCCCAGGAGCTAACCTCAGTGCTAGGAAGGAGCGGGAGGGAATTGAGGGGGTGGTTCCTGCTAAGGCCCTGAAATAATAATAAGACAGGCAGGAGAGTCTGACGCATGGTGGCGGAAAAGCTGCAGGTGCAAATAGGGAATGTGGTCTCGTGCGAGCAACTTGTGCATGCTCGCTGTGTGTGAGTGTGCGCTTCCTAGGTACGGCGCGCTGCAGACAGTCAAAAGGGTTGCTCCCTTTCATTAAAAGTTAATCCCCGGCTGCAGGCTATTAGAAAGCAAATAACCGCGCTCTACTCACCCTACCCAGGTCTACCGGTGAGTCTCGCCGCTGCTCCCGGCCTGTGGCATTGGCCGCGACGCTGACGTTCCGTCGACAGCGCAGCAGCCGATCAGTGAGCTCAGGGTCTGTGAGCGGGGCGTTCTGTCTACAAGACCTTTTTAAGGAGCCAGCAAAAAATTGAAGAGAAAGGAAAGCACAAAAGCACCTTATCTTACTAAGCACTGGAAAGGGCAGCCGGCAACCGGACGTCAAAGTAGAAAAGCAGCAAGTGAGAGGCCTGTCTCTGCCTACGGCCACACCACCCTGAACACGCCCGATCTCGTTTGATCTTGGAAGCTAAGCAGGGTTGGGCCTGGTTAGTACTTGGATGGGAGACCACCTGGGAATACCAGGTGCTGTAGGCTTTTGCTTTTTCTTACTTCCACCAGCAAGGGTTACTCTCCTCTATGCCTTTTTTCCATTCCTTTTTTCACAAGCGCACACATGCTCCTTTCTTCTTTTCATTTGCTTTCTCTCTTGCGCTATTTAATCCTTGCAAAATACCAGCATCCTTCTCATCACCGTGGACCTCCAGCATTGTTGCTTATTTACTTTTAATACTAGGCTTCTTTTCACCAGGACCAGCGACTCCCGCATGACTGGAGGCAACCACCGCTGACCTGGAGGCCAGTTTACAGCACAACCCAAGCAAAACACCTTTGCAGGCCACACGACCCCCCCGAAGAGCAGCTCAAATTCACTCGCAACCATCTCACCCTCTTCCTTCATTCACTCCTGGGCGTTTCGCTCCACCCCTAGTTGCGGGTCCAGCTTGCTCTTTCTGTCACATCCCCGCGATGAACGGTTTAGCCTGCAGGAGACCCTGCGCCGAGCCATTTTTAAACACATCTGATGCGGCAGGTGTTTCATTGCTCAACAAACAACACCTATAGGGACGGCACAGCCTATGCATCGGTCCTTCGGAGACCGCCCCAGAACGGCCAGAGTTCTCGTCCCCACGCGAGCCTGAGGAAGGCTGGCCGGGCGATGGGCCAAGCAGCGTCTACTGGCCATACCACCTTGGATACGTCCGATCTCAGAAGCAAAGCAGAGATGGGTTCGGAAATACTTGGTTGGGACACCTCCTGAGAACACCAGGTATTGTAGACAATTTTGATGACGTTTTGCCATCTTGCCCAGCTCGGCTAGCATGGAGTGGCGCCTTGCTGGACACCGACCTTACGTAAAGTAGAGGCTGGAAGTCCCAAGCCTCCCAAGCCCCCAAGACCTCTAAGATAAGGACGCAACCCCGCCACCTCTACCAGGCCTCACACCGAGCTCCTTGCCACGGCTAGGAGTGCTTATTGACCCCGCAGCCGGCCGTATGCAAACGATGGCGTTAAAAGCATCTCGCGCTGTGAAGGGGCCAGGCTTTCAGCAGCTGCCCAGGGGATGGTTTTAGAGGGCGACCGCCTAACGAGGGCCAGCAGAAGTAACGTCTTCTTCTTCAAAGAAGCTTGTGTAACTAACCCAATCAGACAGCTGCCCAGGAGCTAACCTCAGTGCTAGGAAGGAGCGGGAGGTATTTGAGGGGGTGGTTCCTGTTAAGGCCCTGAAATAATAATAAGACAGGCAGGAGAGTCTGACGCATGGTGGCGGAAAAGCTGCAGGTGCAAATAGGGAATGTGGTCTCGTGCGAGCAACTTGTGCATGCTCGCTGTGTGTGAGTGTGCGCTTCCTAGGTACGGCGCGCTGCAGACAGTCAAAAGGGTTGCTCCCTTTCATTAAAAGTTAATCTAGAAAGCAACTAACCGCGCTCTACTCCCCCTACCCAGGTCTACCGGTGAGTCTCGCCGCTGCTCCCGGCCTGTGGCATTGGCCGCGACGCTTACGTTCCGTCGACAGCGCGGCAGCCGATCAGTGAGCTCAGCGGCTCTGAGCGGGGCGTTCTGTCTACAAGACCTTTTTAAGGAGCCAGCAAAAAAGTGAAGAGAAAGGAAAGCACAAAAGCACCTTGTCTCACTAAGCACTGGAAAGGGCAGCCGGCAACCGGACGTCAAAGTAGAAAAGCAGCAAGTGAGAGGCCTGTCTCTGCCTACGGCCACACAACCCTGAACACGCCCTATCTCGTCTGATCTCAGAAGCTAAGCAGGGTCAGGCCTGGTTAGTACTTGGATGGGAGACTGCCTGGGAATACCAGGTGCTGTAGGCTTCTGCTTTTTCTTACTTCCACAAGCAGGGGTCACTCTCCTCTATGCCTTTTTTCCATTCCTTTTTTCACAAGCGCACACATGCTCCTTTCTTCTTTTCATTTGCTTTCTCTCTTGCGCTATTTAATCCTTGCAAAATACCAGCATCCTTCTCATCACCGTGGGCCTCCAGCATTGTTGCTTATTTACTTTTAATACTAGGTTTCTTTTCACCAGGACCAGCGACTCCCGCATGACTGGAGGCAACCACCGGTAACCTGGAGGCCAGTTTACAGCACAACCCAAGCAAAACACCTTTGCAGGCCACACGACCCCCCCCGAAGAGCAGCTCAAATTCACTCGCAACCATCTCACCCTCTTCCTTCATTCACTCCTGGGCGTTTCGCTCCACCCCAAGTTGCGGGTCCAGATTGCTCTTTCTGTCACATCCCCGTGATGAACGGTTTAGCCTGCAGGAGACCCTGCGCGGAGCCATTTTTAAACACATCTGATGCGGCAGGTGTTTCATTGCTCAACAAACAACACCTATAGGGACGGCACAGCCAATGCATCGGTCCTTCGGAGACCGCCCCAGAACAGCCAGAGTTCTCGTCCCCACGCGAGCTTGAGGAAGGCTGGCCATACCACCTTGGATACGTCCGATCTCGGAAGCAAAGCAGAGATGGGTTCGGAAATACTTGGTTGGGACACCTCCTGAGAACACCAGGTATTGTAGACAATTTTGATGACGTTTTGCCATCTTGCCCAGCTCGGCTAGCATGGAGTGGCGCCTTGCTGGACACCGACCTTACGTAAAGTAGAGGCTGGAAGTCCCAAGCCTCCCAAGCCCCCCAAGACCTCTAAGATAAGGACGCAACCCCGCCGCCTCTACCAGGCCTCACACCGAGCTCCTTGCCACGGCTAGGAGTGCTTATTGACCCCGCAGCCGGCCGTATGCAAATGATGGCGTTAAAAGCATCTCGCGCTGTGAAGGGGCCAGGCTTTCAGCAGCTGCCCAGGGGATGGTTTTAGAGGGCGACCGCCTAACGAGGGCCAGCAGAAGTAACGTCTTCTTCTTCAAAGAAGCTTGTGTAACTAACCCAATCAGACAGCTGCCCAGGAGCTAACCTCAGTGCTAGGAAGGAGCGGGAGGGAATTGAGGGGGTGGTTCCTGCTAAGGCCCTGAAATAATAATAAGACAGGCAGGAGAGTCTGACGCATGGTGGCGGAAAAGCTGCAGGTGCAAATAGGGAATGTGGTCTCGTGCGAGCAACTTGTGCATGCTCGCTGTGTGTGAGTGTGCGCTTCCTAGGTACGGCGCGCTGCAGACAGTCAAAAGGGTTGCTCCCTTTCATTAAAAGTTAATCCCCGGCTGCAGGCTATTAGAAAGCAACTAACCGCGCTCTACTCACCCTACCCAGGTCTACCGGTGAGTCTCGCCGCTGCTCCCGGCCTGTGGCATTGGCCGCGACGCTGACGTTCCGTCGACAGCGCGGCAGCCGATCAGTGAGCTCAGCGGCTGTGAGCGGGGCGTTCTGTCTACAAGACCTTTTTAAGGAGCCAGCAAAAAAGTGAAGAGAAAGGAAAGCACAAAAGCACCTTGTCTTACTAAGCACTGGAAAGGGCAGACGGCAACCGGACGTCAAAGTAGAAAAGCAGCAAGTGAGAGGCCTGTCTCTGCCTACGGCCACACCACCCTGAACACGTCCGATCTCGTCTGATCTCGGAAGCTAAGTGTGACACCCCAGGGGTCTGGTTGCCACAGTGATAGAGATATTACGTCTGAGAGCAGGTGGGAGGTCTCTTGGTCAGGAATCCTATGCATGCCACACCTCCTGCACAGTCCTGGGAGGGGAAGAACTTCCCCTATATAAAACTGGGGCTGAGGCAGGGTTAGTGAGTAGAGAAGAAGTAGAGACAGAGAAAAGAAGCAAATATAGGAACAGAACATCAGGAGCTCTGTGGGAGCAGTGTTACAAGGAGTCAGGGGCTGGCAGCTGCAGAGCTCGCCCTGACTGAGAAGATTTCTTACCGGACCCGGAGTCCGAGGCTGTGGGGACTAACTCCTACCCAGCAGCAGAATCCGTCAGGCAGGGGATTCCAGGTCCTCTGGTCAAGAAACCCGAAGGCACGGTCACACGCATGGGACCAGCACCGCCGTCGTGGAGCGGAAGCTACTAGAAGGCCCCGAGTCACCGGCCATACGGGTGAGCACCACACGGTACACTGAGGGACGTGGGCTACTTATACCAGCCTCTAGCAAGGTAGCCAGAAGAGTACAGTTAGTTTGGGAGGCCTACAACTCCGCCTGGCCAGGGGAGATCCCATCTGCTCAAGGACTGACCAGGCCCCAATCGCTAGCCAGTACTCCGGGAGGGTCTATCTTTGTCACCAGTAAAGACCCTGAACTACACCGTACCGTCTCCGAGTGGTTCCTGCTACCCCCATCATCCACGTCGGCTGCCCTGAGGCCATACCCCTCCCGTTGGGGGTTATACTATCACGCTGCACAATCCTACCACCGGCCTCAGCGGTCTGCCCTGCAGCAGCAGCTTCTTAGCTGTACTCAACGGGTGGCGTAGTCGTCCAACATCTACCGCTGATACATCGCCGCTCAGTTTGACTCCCTGGGCACGGACCGGGTCACCGCCACGAGACTACAACCCTCAACAGATCCGGCTCCGGGTAAGCTCCCGCGTGCGCAACGCAGCGCGACACAGGCCCAGGGGCGCGTCAACTTTTGGCGTAGTCGGCAGGATATCGTGCCCGCAACCACCGGGTACTGCGTGCCTGAAAAAGACTGTTCAAACTTACCTGTGGTGAAGATTCCCGCCATCCGGCGCCATCTTCAGCCTTCTTCCCGCCATCGGTGAAGATTCCCGCCATCCGGCGCCATTTTCAGCCTTCTTCCCGCCTTCCGTGGAGTTTTCCCGCCGTTGGACGCCATCTTGAAGACGTCGCGCGGGAAGAAGAGGGGCGTGGACTCCGAAAGCGCGCGAGAACTTAAGCCCCGCCTCACGTCCGGACGTCGCGTAAGGTCCTGGAAGGAGCCCAGCAGACGCCGACGTCACAGGAGCGCGACGGAAGGTCCTCAACCCTGACGATCTACTGCGGAGCCGCGGCCTACGGAAGAGGATCATCGCAAGGTAGGCCACGGTCCACTAGGGGGGAGGAGGATGTCGGATACGGAGGAGAGCTTCACTGCCTCAACCCCCGCCAGCGCCACCGCTGCTGCAGTCATGCCTTTCACCATGCCCTATATCCCGGGAGCGGCCTGGCTACCCCAGTACTCAGGGGAGTCACATACCCTGCATGACTTTAGAGAAAAGCTGGATAGCCTCTTCCAGGTGTACCCCCTCACAGAAGAGCAAAAAGTGAGCATCCTGGTGGCCCAGTTAACTGGGGCAGCCCGAAGGGAGGTAAAGTCCTGGCCACCTGGGGGGAGGACTGTCGCAGGGATACTTACCCGGCTGAGGGACACCTTTGATACCCGCACCTCAGCCGAGATCAAGCTTAGATTCTACGGGTGCAAGCAGCGAACACACGAGAGTATAAGGGACTATGCCCTGAACCTACAAGAGGCCCTGAGAGCCATTAAGCAGACCGACCCTGACGGCGTGGGAGACGAGGACAGGCTGTTGACTGAACAATTTATAGAGGGTTTATATTGTAATGCCCACCGAACCCAGTTGCGGGCAATGGCCTTACAGGACCCTCATCTGGGATTTGCACAGTTCAAGGACAGAGCCATCCGGGTGCTCCGAGAACCGGCACCAGGTGGCGTTGTGACCCACAGACGCCCCACTACCACTTACCACCAGGAGGCGGCACCCTTGTCGGCAGGGCCTGTGGGAGCTGATGCGCAGGCTTTGAACAATGACCCGGCTCCAGACCTGCACCATCAGGTCCAAGAGCTAGCTAAAAGCGTTGCTGCGCTAACCCGAACTGTGCAGTCTTTACAGGTTTCCACTCCAGGGAAGATCCAGCTGGCATCCGGACCGGAGGACATCCCGTGGCGTCGACCAAGGAGGACCCCACCGGCCAGAGGAAGACCCAGCGACCGATACAACGAGGACGGACGACCCATCTGCCGCCGCTGCAATCAACCCGGACATATGGCAAGGTACTGTCCTTTAAACTGGCACAACCTGGGGTAGAGGGCCAACCCCCAGGAAAAAGATCACCAGGCCCATCGAACTGGCGCGACAAATATGTGGGAGGAAGTCCAGTCTTACCCGTGGTACTGGATGGCATTCCTATGAGTGCCCTACTGGACACCGGGTCACAGGTCACCACCATCCCGTACGTGCTCTTCAAGCAGTACTGGAATGACTCGGATATCACCCGCTACCCTGACGACGACTTGAGTATCATCGCCAGCAATGCTCAGCCCGTGCCACAGATTGGATTTAAAGAGGTGACCATTAAAATCGGTAGAGTCGAACTGGCAGCACAGGGACTGATCATTGTAGACATTGACAAACACGAGAGTCACCCAAAGATAACTCTAGGAACTAATGTAATTGAAAATTGTCTTGCAGAGGTGATTTTCCTTTTACAGCAGGTTGCCAAGAACGCCAGCTCCGGCGAGCAGCGAGTGCTCCAAAAAGAGATCCGGGCACTGATGCGACGGCAACAGGTGGAACTCTCCGGCGGTGAGATTGGTAGCGTGAGAATGTGTGACCCTTTCCCTATTGCCATGCCCCCAAAAAGTGAAATGATGATTTGGTGCCGGGCAGCTATTGGTCTGAGAGGTAGAGATTACCAGGCAATGGTAGAACCAGTTTACTCAGACAGTAGGCCCACCATCTTGACAGCACGGGGGGTGGTTAATGTACGCCATGGGAGGGTGCCCGTTCACATAATCAATATCGGGAAGAGGGAAGTGTACCTGCCCCGGTATGCCACGCTAGCCAAATTATATACCATTAACCAAAATGCTATACAATCTGTGGAACCCTTGCCTCCATCTCACCCGGAGGAAGGTAACGGCTCTAAGAAAACAATGGAGGACTGGTGTCAGCAACTACATTTGGGTACTGACTCCACTCCCTCACACCAGAAACAGGGAGTCTATCGGGTGGTTCAAGAGTACGAGAGAGTGTTTAGTAAACACCCGTTAGACTTCGGGCGAGTCAAGGGGGTAGAACACCACATCCCCACGGGAGACCATCCTCCCATAAAAGAGAGGTATCGACCCGTACCCCCTGCACACTACCAACACGCCAAGGGGATGCTTAGAGACATGAAGGAGGCTGGGGTGATCAGGGATAGCTGTAGCCCCTGGGCAGCTCCACTAGTCTTAGTCAAAAAGAAAGACAACACCATGAGGATGTGTGTAGATTACCGGAAAATCAACCGTATCACACACAAGGATGCGTACCCCTTACCAAGGATAGAGGAGTCTTTGGCTGCTTTAAGATCTGCTAACTTCTTCTCTACCTTGGATCTCACTAGTGGGTACTGGCAGGTTCCTGTAGCAGAGGCGGACCGGGAGAAGACCGCATTCACCACCCCGATGGGACTTAGCGAGTTTACCTGTATGCCGTTCGGACTCTGCAACGCACCGGGAACCTTCCAACGATTAATGGAGTGCTGTCTGGGCCACAGAAACTTCGAGACGGTCCTGTTGTACCTGGACGATGTCATCGTATATTCTAAGACTTATGAGGACCACCTGAAACACCTGGCGGAAGTGTTCGAAGCTCTGGCAAGCTACGGCCTAAAGGTGAAACCCTCCAAGTGTCACCTCCTGAAACCAAAGGTGCAGTACCTGGGACACGTGGTGAGCGCTGACGGAGTGGCTCCCGACCCTGATAAGATCACCGCAATTAAGGAATGGCCAAGTCCCTCCAGTGTAAAGGAAGTGCGGCAGTTCCTCGGGTTGGTAGGCTATTACCGCAGGTTCATCCCCGGTTTCACCAAAAAGGCAGCTCCTATGCAGGACCTCCTGATAGGCCAGTCCCGGAAGGCCAAGAACCAGAAGCCGCCCTTCAGATGGGAGAAGTTGGAAGAAGAGTCCTTCCGCCAGCTGAAGATGGCCCTCACGGGGGATGAAATCCTGGCGTACCCGGATTACAGCCAGCCCTTTATCCTCTACACCGACGCAAGTAACATCGGGCTAGGAGCCGTGCTGTCCCAGATCCAGCAGGGGAAAGAGCGAGTAATCGCTTACGCCAGCCGAAAACTGCGACCCACCGAAAGAAACCCTGAGAATTACAGCTCATTTAAGCTAGAGTTCCTGGCAGTGGTGTGGGCAGTCACCGAACGCTTTAAGCACTACCTCGCTTCTTCCCGGTTCGTCGTGTACACGGATAACAACCCGTTGACACACCTGGACACGGCAAGACTCGGTGCCCTAGAGCAGAGATGGATGGCCCGTCTGTCCAACTACGAGTTCACAATCAAATACCGGGCAGGACGCTCCAATACCAACGCGGACGCCCTGTCCAGGATGCCAAACCTACCGGACGTAGGAGAAGATCCAGAGGGACTGGAAGAAGTCGAACTCCCCGCGTTCCACCGTCATGGGACTATCCAGTATTCCCATCGGGTAAGGAGTAAGCAAGCCGCTACGTTTAACCCCTTGCCTCACTACAACTGGGAGGAAACGCAAGACAGTGACCCTGCAGTCCGACTGGTGAAGGAGATGCTAACTCGGCCAGAGGCTCGCCTTGACCCAGACGCTCCGGAGGAAGCCAAACAACTGTGGGCTGAGAAGAGTCGACTGTTCCTTTACAAGGGGAAGTTGTGCCGCAGAATGGTTAACTCCCGGACGCATGAACTAATCTGGCAAGTAGTGGTGCCACGAAGAGACGCAGCCATGGTGATGGAGGCATACCACGACGGGGCTGGACACTTCGGATGGAAGAAGTTGGAGTTCCTGCTGCGCGGGCGGTTCCACTGGGTAGGCATGAGGGGAACTATCGAGAGGTGGTGCAGAGACTGTGGCCCGTGCAACCTAAGAAGGAAGGACCGTGCCAGCCAGAAGACTCCCCTGCAGTCCATCGTCACCCGGCAGCCGTTGGAACTGGTAGCCTTGGATCATGTAAAACTGACCCCAAGCAGAAGTGGCTACGTCTACGCGTTAACCATCGTGGATCATTACTCCCGGTTCTTGGTTGTCGTCCCCGTCAAGGACTTAACGGCTCAAACAGCAGCTAGAGCAGCACTTCTGCCGTCCACACGGGTACCCGGACCAAGTGCTGACGGACCAGGGACCTGGCTTTGAAGCGGAGGTCTTCCAGGAATTCTGCAATCTGTATGGCTGCCGGAAGATAAGGAAGACACCCTATCATCCGCAAACTAATGGACTTTGTGAGAAAATGAACCAGGTGGTAATGGATCTTCTGAAAACGTTGCCCCTGGAAGAACGCAGTCTGTGGCCTGAGAAGCTGCCCGATCTGGTGGACCTATACAACCACATCCCGGTAGGTTCCACCAACTGTACCCCGGCTTACCTAATGAGGGCGAGACCTAGTAAGTTACCTGTTGACCTGGAAATGGGAGTCCTGACACCCGAGGACACTTCACCAGAAGCAGACTGGGACACAGAGAGGCAGCAGCAGTACCGGAAAGTACAGGAGAGCGTGGAGCGAAGTCTCTGTCAGGCTAGGGAGAGACAAGAGAAAACTTACAACCAGTATGCTCCCGCTGTTCCCCTGGTGCCCGGAGAGCAGGTCTTGAAGAGGAAAAGACGGCTCCACAAGTTGGACGACCAGTGGGAGAAGGACCCGTACACCGTACTGCCCTCAAGCCACGAGAACCCGAAGGTCTGTACCATCAGTAAAGACGGAGGGGAGACCACAGCCATTGTATCCCGTGATCACCTGAAGAAGTGTCCTGAACAGCTATGGAACCCTGAAGAGGAACAAGAAGACCATCGACCCGTAGAGGAAAGGGAAGATATGGTTAGTACTGTGCTCGGAGACTTCCCTCGGTCTTGGACTCAAGTCAATGGTGCAGTTGTGGTACCCGTACTCACCTTCCTCCAACCAGCATCCCAAGCACCTACGGAGCAACAGGTAGAGCTGGAAGAACAGCCGGTCCAGGAGGCAGAAGACCCCACACCAGCAGATCAGGAGGATCAACCCTCTGCTTGCAGTGAGCCTGCCATATCCCTAGTGAGCCAAAGAGCCCGTAAACAGCTGCCCAGTTTACCCTTGACAGCTCCTACACCCTGTAGTTCAGGGCCAGACAGTCAGCTCCGTAGGTCCACTAGGGCCACTAGAGGCCAGTTACCCGCACGTTGGAGGATTTGAAGTGTTTAAATTGTTTTATTTGTGGTCACCTGTCTGTTACTTGTAAATAATTATGTGTTTCTAGTTATTTTTAGGAGTCCTTGGTGGATTTACCGGGAATCCTGTGTACATAGTTGGAGCGTAACCCAGGACGGACTAAAGACTGTTAAGGACTCGGGGCAGGACAGACCCCTACCTGGTTACGTCTCCCTGTTTTGGTGAAATGGACACCTTGCTTTCTTCAAAGACTGCACCCGGTTACGGACATGCCGTGACCACCTTTATGTGTTTCTTTATTGTATTGTTATTGTTATATCTTGTTATGTTTTTCTAAAATATGTTTAGTCCCGGAGTACTAAATTTCACTAGGGGGGAATGTGACACCCCAGGGGTCTGGTTGCCACAGTGATAGAGATATTACGTCTGAGAGCAGGTGGGAGGTCTCTTGGTCAGGAATCCTATGCATGCCACACCTCCTGCACAGTCCTGGGAGGGGAAGAACTTCCCCTATATAAAACTGGGGCTGAGGCAGGGTTAGTGAGTAGAGAAGAAGTAGAGACAGAGAAAAGAAGCAAATATAGGAACAGAACATCAGGAGCTCTGTGGGAGCAGTGTTACAAGGAGTCAGGGGCTGGCAGCTGCAGAGCTCGCCCTGACTGAGAAGATTTCTTACCGGACCCGGAGTCCGAGGCTGTGGGGACTAACTCCTACCCAGCAGCAGAATCCGTCAGGCAGGGGATTCCAGGTCCTCTGGCCAAGAAACCCGAAGGCACGGTCACACGCATGGGACCAGCACCGCCGTCGTGGAGCGGAAGCTACTAGAAGGCCCCGAGTCACCGGCCATACGGGTGAGCACCACACGGTACACTGAGGGACGTGGGCTACTTATACCAGTCTCTAGCAAGGTAGCCAGAAGAGTACAGTTAGTTTGGGAGGCCTACAACTCCGCCTGGCCAGGGGAGATCCCATCTGCTCAAGGACTGACCAGGCCCCAATCGCTAGCCAGTACTCCGGGAGGGTCTATCTTTGTCACCAGTAAAGACCCTGAACTACACTGTACCGTCTCCGAGTGGTTCCTGCTACCCCCATCATCCACGTCGGCTGCCCTGAGGCCATACCCCTCCCGTTGGGGGTTATACTATCACGCTGCACAATCCTACCACCGGCCTCAGCGGTCTGCCCTGCAGCAGCAGCTTCTTAGCTGTACTCAACGGGTGGCGTAGTCGTCCAACATCTACCGCTGATACATCGCCGCTCAGTTTGACTCCCTGGGCACGGACCGGGTCACCGCCACGAGACTACAACCCTCAACAGATCCGGCTCTGGGTAAGCTCCCGCGTGCGCAACGCAGCGCGACACAGGCCCAGGGGCGCGTCACTAAGCAGGGTCAGGCCTGGTTAGTACTTAGATGGGAGACCGCCTGGGAATACCTGGTGCTGTTGGCTTTGGCTTTTTCTTACTTCCACCAGCAGGGGTCACTCTCCTCTATGCCTTTTTTCCATTCCTTTTTTCACAAGCGCACACATGCTCCTTTCTTCTTTTCATTTGCTTTCTCTCTTGCGCTATTTAATCCTTGCAAAATACCAGCATCCTTCTCATCACCGTGGACCTCCAGCATTGTTGCTTATTTACTTTTAATACTAGGCTTCTTTTCACCAGGACCAGCGACTCCCGCATGACTGGAGGCAACCACCGCTGACCTGGAGGCCAGTTTACAGCACAACCCAAGCAAAACACCTTTGCAGGCCACACGACCACCCCGAAGAGCAGCTCAAATTCACTCGCAACCATCTCACCCTCTTCCTTCATTCACTCCTGGGCGTTTCGCTCCACCCCAAGTTGCGGGTCCAGCTTGCTCTTTCTGTCACATCCCCGCGATGAACGGTTTAGCCTGCAGGAGACCCTGCGCCGAGCCATTTTTAAACACATCTGATGCGGCAGGTGTTTCATTGCTCAACAAACAACACCTATAGGGACGGCACAGCCTATGCATCGGTCCTTCGGAGACCGCCCCAGAACGGCCAGAGTTCTCATCCCCACGCGAGCCTGAGGAAGGCTGGCCGGTCGATGGGCCAAGCAGCGTCTACTGGCCATACCACCTTGGATACGTCCGATCTCGGAAGCAAAGCAGAGATGGGTTCGGAAATACTTGGTTGGGACACCTCCTGAGAACACCAGGTATTGTAGACAATTTTGATGACGTTTTGCCATCTTGCCCAGCTCGGCTAGCATGGAGTGGCGCCTTGCTGGACACCGACCTTACGTAAAGTAGAGGCTGGAAGTCCCAAGCCTCCCAAGCCCCCCAAGACCTCTAAGATAAGGACGCAACCCCGCCGCCTCACACCGAGCTCCTTGCCACGGCTAGGAGTGCTTATTGACCCCGCAGCCGGCCGTATGCAAATGATGGCGTTAAAAGCATCTCGCGCTGTGAAGGGGCCAGGCTTTCAGCAGCTGCCCAGGGGATGGTTTTAGAGGGCGACCGCCTAACGAGGGCCAGCAGAAGTAACGTCTTCTTCTTCAAAGAAGCTTGTGTAACTAACCCAATCAGACAGCTGCCCAGGAGCTAACCTCAGTGCTAGGAAGGAGCGGGAGGGAATTGAGGGGGTGGTTCCTGCTAAGGCCCTGAAATAATAATAAGACAGGCAGGAGAGTCTGACACATGGTGGCGGAAAAGCTGCAGGTGCAAATAGGGAATGTGGTCTCGTGCGAGCAACTTGTGCATGCTCGCTGTGTGTGAGTGTGCGCTTCCTAGGTACGGCGCGCTGCAGACAGTCAAAAGGGTTGCTCCCTTTCATTAAAAGTTAATCCCCGGCTGCAGGCTATTAGAAAGCAACTAACCGCGCTCTACTCACCCTACCCAGGTCTACCGGTGAGTCTCGCCGCTGCTCCCGGCCTGTGGCATTGGCCGCGACGCTGACGTTCCGTCGACAGCGCGGCAGCCGATCAGTGAGCTCAGCGGCTCTGAGCAGGGCGTTCTGTCTACAAGACCTTTTTAAGGAGCCAGCAAAAAAGTGAAGAGAAAGGAAAGCACAAAAGCACCTTGTCTTACTAAGCACTGGAAAGGGCAGCCGGCAACCAGACGTCAACGTAGAAAAGCAGCAAGTGAGAGGCCTGTCTCTGCCTACGGCCACACCATCCTGAACACGCCCGATCTCGTCTGATCTTGGAAGCTAAGCAGGGTTGGGCCTGGTTAGTACTTGGATGGGAGACCGCCTGGGAATACCAGGTGCTGTAGGCTTTTGCTTTTTCTTACTTCCACCAGCAGTGGTCACTCTCCTCTATGCCTTTTTTCCATTCCTTTTATTCACAAGCGCACACATGCTCCTTTCTTCTTTTCATTTGCTTTCTCTCTTGCGCTATTTAATCCTTGCAAAATACCAGCATCCTTCTCATCACCGTGGACCTCCAGCATTGTTGCTTATTTACTTTTAATACTAGGCTTCTTTTCACCAGGACCAGCGACTCCCGCATGACTGGAGGCAACCACCGCTGACCTGGAGGCAACCACCGGTAACCTGGAGGCCAGTTTACAGCACAACCCAAGCAAAACACCTTTGCAGGCCACACGACCCCCCCGAAGAGCAGCTCAAATTCACTCGCAACCATCTCACCCTCTTCCTTCATTCACTCCTGGGCGTTTCGCTCCACCCCAAGTTGCGGGTCCAGCTTGCTCTTTCTGTCACATCCCCGCGATGAACGGTTTAGCCTGCAGGAGACCCTGCGCCGAGCCATTTTTAAACACATCTGATGCGGCAGGTGTTTCATTGCTCAACAAACAACACCTATAGGGACGGCACAGCCTATGCATCGGTCCTTCGGAGACCGCCCCACGCGAGCCTGAGGAAGGCTGGCCGGGCGATGGGCCAAGCAGCGTCTACTGGCCATACCACCTTGGATACGTCCGATCTCGGAAGCAAAGCAGAGATGGGTTCGGAAATACTTGGTTGGGACACCTCCTGAGAACACCAGGTATTGTAGACAATTTTGATGACGTTTTGCCATCTTGCCCAGCTCGGCTAGCATGGAGTGGCGCCTTGCTGGACACCGACCTTACGTAAAGTAGAGGCTGGAAGTCCCAAGCCTCCCAAGCCCCCCAAGACCTCTAAGATAAGGACGCAACCCCGCCGCCTCTACCAGGCCTCACACCGAGCTCCTTGCCACGGCTAGGAGTGCTTATTGACCCCGCAGCCGGCCGTATGCAAATGATGGCGTTAAAAGCATCTCGCGCTGTGAAGGGGCCAGGCTTTCAGCAGCTGCCCAGGGGATGGTTTTAGAGGGCGACCGCCTAACGAGGGCCAGCAGAAGTAACGTCTTCTTCTTCAAAGAAGCTTGTGTAACTAACCCAATCAGACAGCTGCCCAGGAGCTAACCTCAGTGCTAGGAAGGAGCGGGAGGGAATTGAGGGGGTGGTTACTGCTAAGGCCCTGAAATAATAATAAGACAGGCAGGAGAGTCTGACGCATGGTGGCGGAAAAGCTGCAGATGCAAATAGGGAATGTGGTCTCGTGCGAGCAACTTGTGCATGCTCGCTGTGTGTGAGTGTGCGCTTCCTAGGTACAGCGCGCTGCAGACAGTCAAAAGGGTTGCTCCCTTTCATTAAAAGTTAATCCCCGGCTGCAGGCTATTAGAAAGCAACTAACCGCGCTCTACTCACCCTACCCAGGTCTACCGGTGAGTCTCGCCGCTGCTCCCGGCCTGGGCATTGGCCGCGACGCTTACGTTCCGTCGACAGCGCGGCAGCCGATCAGTGAGCTCAGCGGCTCTGAGCGGGGCGTTCTGTCTACAAGACCTTTTTAAGGAGCCAGCAAAAAAGTGAAGAGAAAGGAAAGCACAAAAGCACCTTATCTTACTAAGCACTGGAAAGGGCAGCCGGCAACCGGACGTCAAAGTAGAAAAGCAGCAAGTGAGAGGCCTGTCTGTGCCTACGGCCACACCACCCTGAACACGCCTGATCTCGTCTGATCTTGGAAGCTAAGCAGGTTTGGGCCTGGTTAGTACTTGGATAGGAGACTGCCTGGGAATACCAGGTGCTGTAGGCTTTTGCCTTTTCTTACTTCCACCAGCAGGGGTCACTCTCCTCTATGCCTTTTTTCCATTCCTTTTTTCACAAGCGTACACATGCTCCTTTCTTCGTTTCATTTGCTTTCTCTCTTGCGCTATTTAATCCTTGCAAAATACCAGCATCCTTCTCATCACCGTGGACCTCCAGCATTGTTGCTTATTTACTTTTAATACTAGGCTTCTTTTCACCAGGACCAGCGACTCCCGCATGACTCGAGGCAACCACCGCTGACCTGGAGGCAACCACTGGTAACCTGGAGGCCAGTTTACAGCACAACCCAAGCAAAACACCTTTGCAGGCCACACGACCCCCCCGAAGAGCAGCTCAAATTCACTCGCAACCATCTCACCCTCTTCCTTCATTCACTCCTGGGCGTTTCGCTCCACCCCAAGTTGCGGGTCCAGCTTGCTCTTTCTGTCACATCCCCACGATGAACGGTTTAGCCTGCAGGAGACCCTGCGCCGAGCCATTTTTAAACACATCTGATGCGGCAGGTGTTTCATTGCTCAACAAACAACACCTATAGGGACGGCACAAGCCTATGCATCGGTCCTTCGGAGACCGCCCCAGAACGGCCAGAGTTCTCGTCCCCACGCGAGCCTGAGGAAGGCTGGCCGGGCGATGGGCCAAGCAGCGTCTACTGGCCATACCACCTTGGATACGTCTGATCTCGGAAGCAAAGCAGAGATGGGTTCGGAAATACTTGGTTGGGACACCTCCTGAGAACACCAGGTATTGTAGACAATTTTGATGACGTTTTGCCATCTTGCCCAGCTCGGCTAGCATGGAGTGGCGCCTTGCTGGACACCGACCTTACGTAAAGAAGAGGCTGGAAGTCCCAAGCCTCCCAAACCCCCCAAGACCTCTAAGATAAGGACGCAACCCCGCCGCATCTACCAGGCCTCACACCGAGCTCCTTGCCACGGCTAGGAGTGCTTATTGACCCCGCAGCCGGCCGTATGCAAATGATGGCGTTAAAAGCATCTCGCGCTGTGAAGGGGCCAGGCTTTCAGCAGCTGCCCAGGGGATGGTTTTAGAGGGCGACCGCCTAACGAGGGCCAGCAGAAGTAACGTCTTCTTCTTCAAAGAAGCTTGTGTAACTAACCCAATCAGACAGCTGCCCAGGAGCTAACCTCAGTGCTAGGAAGGAGCGGGAGGGAATTGAGGGGGTGGTTCCTGCTAAGGCCCTGAAATAATAATAAGAGAGGCAGGAGAGTCTGACGCATGGTGGCGGAAAAGCTGCAGGTGCAAATAGGGAATGTGGTCTCGTGCGAGCAACTTGTGCATGCTCGCTGTGTGTGAGTGTGCGCTTCCTAGGTACGGCGCGCTGCAGACAGTCAAAAGGGTTGCTCCCTTTCATTAAAAGTTAATCCCCGGCTGCAGGCTATTAGAAAACAACTAACCGCGCTCTACTCACCCTTCCCAGGTCTACCGGTGAGTCTCGCCGCTGCTCCCGGCCTGTGGCATTGGCCGCGACGCTGACGTTCCGTCGACAGCGCGGCAGCCGATCAGTGAGCTCAGCGGCTCTGAGCGGGGCGTTCTGTCTACAAGACCTTTTTAAGGAGCCAGCAAAAAAGTGAAGAGAAAAGAAAGCACAAAAGCACCTTGTCTTACTAAGCACTGGAAAGGGCAGCCGGCAACCGGACGTCAAAGTGGAAAAGCAGCAAGTGAGAGGCCTGTCTCTGCCTACGGCCACACCACCCTGAACACACCCGATCTCGTCTGATCTTGGAAGCTAAGCAGGGTCAGGCCTGGTTAGTACTTGGATGGGAGACTGCCTGGGAATATCAGGTGCTGTAGGATTTTGCTTTTTCTTACTTCCACCAGAAGGGGTCACTCTCCTCTATGCCTTTTTTTCCATTCCTTTTTTCACAAGCGCATACATGCTCCTTTCTTCTTTTCATTTGCTTTCTCTCTTGCGCTATTTAATCCTTGCAAAATACCAGCATCCTTCTCATCACCGTGGGCCTCCAGCATTGTTGCTTATTTACTTTTAATACTAGGCTTCTTTTCACCAGGACCAGCGACTCCCGCATGACTGGAGGCAACCACCACTGACCTGGAGGCAACCACCGGTAACCTGGAGGCCAGTTTACAGCACAACCCAAGCAAAACACCTTTGCAGGCCACACGACCCCCCCGAAGAGCAGCTCAAATTCACTCACAACCATCTCACCCTCTTCCTTCATTCACTCCTGGGCGTTTCGCTCCACCCCAAGTTGCGGGTCCAGCTTGCTCTTTCTGTCACATCCCCGCGATGAACGGTTTAGCCTGCAGGAGACCCTGCGCCGAGCCATTTTTAAACACATCTGATGCAGCAGGTGTTTCATTGCTCAACAAACAACACCTATAGGGACGGCACAGCCTATGCATCGGTCCTTCGGAGACCGCCCCAGAACGGCCAGAGTTCTCGTTCCCACGCGAGCCTGAGGAAGGCTGGCCGGGCGATGGGCCAAGCAGCGTCTACTGGCCATACCACCTTGGATACGTCCGATCTCGGAAGCAAAGCAGAGATGGGTTTGGAAATACTTGGTTGGGACACCTCCTGAGAACACCAGGTATTGTAGACAATTTTGATGACGTTTTGCCATCTTGCCCAGCTCGGCTAGCATTGAGTGGCGCCTTGCTGGACACCGACCTTACGTAAAGTAGAGGCTGGAAGTCCCAAGCCTCCCAAGCCCCCCAAGACCTCTAAGATAAGGACGCAACCCCGCCGCCTCTACCAGGCCTCACACCGAGCTCCTTGCCACGGCTAGGAGTGCTTATTGACCCCGCAGCCGGCCGTATGCAAATGATGGCGTTAAAAGCATCTCGCGCTGTGAAGGGGCCAGGCTTTCAGCAGCTGCCCAGGGGATGGTTTTAGAGGGGCGACCGCCTAACGAGGGCCAGCAGAAGTAACATCTTCTTCTTCAAAGAAGCTTGTGTAACTAACCCAATCAGACAGCTGCCCAGGAGCTAACCTCAGTGCTAGGAAGGAGCGGGAGGGAATTGAGGGGGTGGTTCCTGCTAAGGCCCTGAAATAATAATAAGAGAGGCAGGAGAGTATGACGCATGGTGGCGGAAAAGCTGCAGGTGCAAATAGGGAATGTGGTCTCGTGCGAGCAACTTGTGCATGCTCGCTGTGTGTGAGTGTGCGCTTCCTAGGTACGGCGCGCTGCAGACAGTCAAAAGGGTTGCTCCCTTTCATTAAAAGTTAATCCCCGGCTGCAGGCTATTAGAAAGCAACTAACCGCGCTCTACTCACCCTACCCAGGTCTACCGGTGAGTCTCGCCGCTGCTCCCGGCCTGTGGCATTGGCTGCGACGCTGACGTTCCGTCGACAGCGCGGCAGCCGATCAGTGAGCTCAGCGGCTCTGAGCGGGGCGTTCTGTCTACAAGACCTTTTTAAGGAGCCAGCAAAAAAGTGAAGAGAAAGGAAAGCACAAAAGCACCTTATCTTACTAAGCACTGGAAAGGGCAGCCGGCAACCGGATGTCAAAGTGGAAAAGCAGCAAGTGAGAGGCCTGTCTCTGCCTACGGCCACACCACACTGAACACACCCGATCTCGTCTGATCTCGGAAGCTAAGCAGGGTCAGGCCTGGTTAGTACTTGGATGGGAGACTGCCTGGGAATACCAGGTGCTGTCGGCTTTTGCTTTTTCTTACTTCCACCAGCAGGGGTCACTCTCCTCTATGCCTTTTTTCCATTCCTTTTTTCACAAGCGCACACATGCTCCTTTCTTCTTTTCATTTGCTTTCTCTCTTGCGCTATTTAATCCTTGCAAAATACCAGCATCCTTCTCATCACCGTGGGCCTCCAGCATTGTTGCTTATTTACTTTTAATACTAGGCTTCTTTTCACCAGGACCAGCGACTCCCGCATGACTGGAGGCAACCACCGCTGACCTGGAGGCAACCACCGGTAACCTGGAGGCCAGTTTACAGCACAACCCAAGCAAAACACCTTTGCAGGCCACACGACCCCCCCGAAGAGCAGCTCAAATTCACTCGCAACCATCTCACCCTCTTCCTTCATTCACTCCTGGGCGTTTCGCTCCACCCCAAGTTGTGGGTCCAGCTTGCTCTTTCTGTCACATCCCCGCGATGAACGGTTTAGCCTGCAGGAGACCCTGCGCCGAGCCATTTTTAAACACATCTGATGCGGCAGGTGTTTCATTGCTCAACAAACAACACCTATAGGGACGGCACAGCCTATGCATCGGTCCTTCGGAGACCGCCCCAGAACGGCCAGAGTTCTCGTCCCCACGCGAGCCTGAGGAAGGCTGGACGGGCGATGGGCCAAGCAGCGTCTACTGGCCATACCACCTTGGATACGTCCGATCTCGGAAGCAAAGCAGAGATGGGTTCGAAAATACTTGGTTGGGACACCTTCTGAGAACACCAGGTATTGTAGACAATTTTGATGACATTTTGCCATCTTGCCCAGCTCGGCTAGCATTGAGTGGCGCCTTGCTGGACACCGACCTTACGTAAAGTAGAGGCTGGAAGTCCCAAGCCCCCCATGACCTCTAAGATAAGGACGCAACCCCGCCGCCTCTACCAGGCCTCACACCGAGCTCCTTGCCACGGCTAGGAGTGCTTATTGACCCCGCAGCCGGCCGTATGCAAATGATGGCGTTAAAAGCATCTCGCGCTGTGAAGGGGCCAGGCTTTCAGCAACTGCCCAGGGGATGGTTTTAGAGGGCGACCGCCTAACGAGGGCCAGCAGAAGTAACGTCTTCTTCTTCAAAGAATCTTGTGTAACTAACCCAATCAGACAGCTGCCCAGCAGCTAACCTCAGTGCTAGGAAGGAGCGGGAGGGAATTGAGGGGGTGGTTCCTGCTAAGGCCCTGAAATAATAATAAGACAGGCAGGAGAGTCTGACGCATGGTGGCGGAAAAGCTGCAGGTGCAAATAGGGAATGTGGTCTCGTGCGAGCAACTTGTGCATGCTCGCTGTGTGTGAGTGTGCGCTTCCTAGGTACGGCACGCTGCAGACAGTCAAAAGGGTTGCTCCCTTTCATTAAAAGTTAATCCCCGGCTGCAGGCTATTAGAAAGCAACTAACCGCGCTCTACTCACCCTACCCAGGTCTACCGGTGAGTCTCGCCGCTGCTCCCGGCCTGTGGCATTGGCCGCGACGCTGACGTTCCGTCGACAGCGCGGAAGCCGATCAGTGAGCTCAGCGGCTCTGAGCGTGGCGTTCTGTCTACAAGACCTTTTAAAGGAGCCAGCAAAAAAGTGAAGAGAAAGGAAAGCACAAAAGCACCTTGTCTTACTAAGCACTGGAAAGGGCAGCCGGCAACCGGACGTCAAAGTGGAAAAGCAGCAAGTGAGAGGCCTGTCTCTGCCTACGGCCACACCACCCTGAACACACCCGATCTTGTCTGATCTCGGAAGCTAAGCAGGGTTGGGCCTGGTTAGTACTTGGATGGGAGGCTGCCTGGGAATACCAGGTGCTGTAGGCTTTTGCTTTTTCTTACTTCCACCAGCAGGGGTCAGTCTCCTCTATGCCTTTTTTCCATTCCTTTTTTCACAAGCGCACACATGCTCCTTTCTTCTTTTCATTTGCTTTCTCTCTTGCGCTATTTAATCCTTGCAAAATACCAGCATCCTTCTCATCACCGTGGGCCTCCAGCATTGTTGCTTATTTACTTTTAATACTAGGCTTCTTTTCACCAGGACCAGCGACTCCCGCATGACTGGAGGCAACCACCGCTGACCTGGAGGCAACCACCGGTAACCTGGAGGCCAGTTTACAGCACAACCCAAGCAAAACACCTTTGCAGGCCACACGACCCCCCCGAAGAGCAGCTCAAATTCACTCGCAATCATCTCACCCTCTTCCTTCATTCACTCCTGGGCGTTTCGCTCCACCCCAAGTTGCGGGTCCAGCTTGCTCTTTCTGTCACATCCCCGCGATGAACGGTTTAGCCTGCAGGAGACCCTGCGCCGAGCCATTTTTAAACACATCTGATGCGGCAGGTGTTTCATTGCTCAACAAACAACACCTATAGGGACGGCACAGCCTATGCATCGGTCCTTCGGAGACCGCCCCAGAACGGCCAGAGTTCTCGTCCCCACGCGAGCCTGAGGAAGGCTGGCCGGGCGATGGGCCAAGCAGCGTCTACTGGCCATACCACCTTGGATACATCCGATCTCGGAAGCAAAGCAGAGATGGGTTCGGAAATACTTGGTTGGGACACCTCCTGAGAACACCAGGTATTGTAGACAATTTTGATGACGTTTTGCCATCTTGCCCAGCTCGGCTAGCATTGAGTGGCGCCTTGCTGGACACCGACCTTACGTAAAGTAGAGGCTGGAAGTCCCAAGCCTCCCAAGCCCCCCAAGACCTCTAAGATAAGGACGCAACCCCGCCGCCTCTACCAGGCCTCACACCGAGCTCCTTGCCACGGCTAGGAGTGCTTATTGACCCCGCAGCCGGCCGTATGCAAATGATGGCGTTAAAAGCATCTCGAGCTGTGAAGGGGCCAGGCTTTCAGCAGCTGCCCAGGGGATGGTTTTAGAGGGCGACCGCCTAACGAGGGCCAGCAGAAGTAACGTCTTCTTCTTCAAAGAAGCTTGTGTAACTAACCCAATCAGACAGCTGCCCAGGAGCTAACCTCAGTGCTAGGAAGGAGCGGGAGGGAATTGAGGGGGTGGTTCCTGCTAAGGCCCTGAAATAATAATAAGACAGGCAGGAGAGTCTGACGCATGGTGGCGGAAAAGCTGCAGGTGCAAATAGGGAATGTGGTCTCGTGCGAGCAACTTGTGCATGCTCGCTGTGTGTGAGTGTGCGCTTCCTAGGTACGGCGCGCTGCAGACAGTCAAAAGGGTTGCTCCCTTTCATTAAAAGTTAATCCCCGGCTGCAGGCTATTAGAAAGCAACTAACCGCGCTCTACTCACCCTACCCAGGTCTACCGGTGAGTCTCGCCGCTGCTCCCGGCCTGTGGCATTGGCCGCGACGCTGACGTTCCGTCGACAGCGCGGCAGCCGATCAGTGAGCTCAGCGGCTCTGAGCGGGGCGTTCTGTCTACAAGACCTTTTTAAGGAGCCAGCAAAAAAGTGAAGAGAAAGGAAAGCACAAAAGCACCTTGTCTTACTAAGCACTGGAAAGGGCAGGGGGCAACCGGACGTCAAAGTGGAAAAGCAGCAAGTGAGAGGCCTTTCTCTGTCTACGGCCACACCACCCTGAACACGTCTGATCTCGGAAGCTAAGCAGGGTCAGGCCTGGTTAGTACTTGGATGGGAGACTGCCTGGGAATACCAGGTGCTGTAGGCTTTTGCTTTTTCTTACTTCCACCAGCAGGGGTCACTCTCCTCTATGCCTTTTTTCCATTCCTTTTTTCACAAGCGCACACATGCTCCTTTCTTCTTTTCATTTGCTTTCTCTCTTGCGCTATTTAATCCTTGCAAAATACCAGCATCCTTCCCATCACCGTGGACCTCCAGCATTGTTGCTTATTTACTTTTAATACTAGGCTTCTTTTCACCAGGACCAGCGACTCCCGCATGACTGGAGGCAACCACCGCTGACCTGGAGGCAACCACTGGTAACCTGGAGGCCAGTTTACAGCACAACCCAAGCAAAACACCTTTGCAGGCCACACGACCCCCCCGAAGAGCAGCTCAAATTCACTCGCAACCATCTCACCCTCTTCCTTCATTCACTCCTGGGCGTTTCACTCCA
>NW_027362764.1:691672224-691689724 GCF_046119375.1 Phyllobates terribilis
AACAACACCTATAGGGACGGCACAGCCTATGCATCGGTCCTTCGGAGACCGCCCCAGAACGGCCAGAGTTCTCGTCCCCACGCGAGCCTGAGGAAGGCTGGCCGGGCGATGGGCCAAGCAGCGTCTACTGGCCATACCACCTTGGATACGTCCGATCTCGGAAGCAAAGCAGAGATGGGTTCGGAAATACTTGGTTGGGACACCTCCTGAGAACACCAGGTATTGTAGACAATTTTGATGACGTTTTGCCATCTTGCCCAGCTCGGCTAGCATTGAGTGGCGCCTTGCTGGACACCGACCTTACGTAAAGTAGAGGCTGGAAGTCCCAAGCATCCCAAGCCCCCCAAGACCTCTAAGATAAGGACGCAACCCCGCCGCCTCTACCAGGCCTCACACCGAGCTCCTTGCCACGGCTAGGAGTGCTTATTGACCCCGCAGCCGGCCGTATGCAAATGATGGCGTTAAAAGCATCTCGCGCTGTGAAGGGGCCAGGCTTTCAGCAGCTGCCCAGGGGATGGTTTTAGAGGGCGACCGCCTAACGAGGGCCAGCAGAAGTAACGTCTTCTTCTTCAAAGAATCTTGTGTAACTAACCCAATCAGACAGCTGCCCAGGAGCTAACCTCAGTGCTAGGAAGGAGCGGGAGGGAATTGAGGGGGTGGTTCCTGCTAAGGCCCTGAAATAATAATAAGACAGGCAGGAGAGTCTGACGCATGGTGGCGGAAAAGCTGCAGGTGCAAATAGGGAATGTGGTCTCGTGCGAGCAACTTGTGCATGCTCGCTGTGTGTGAGTGTGCGCTTCCTAGGTACGGCGCGCTGCAGACAGTCAAAAGGGTTGCTCCCTTTCATTAAAAGTTAATCCCCGGCTGCAGGCTATTAGAAAGCAACTAACCGCGCTCTACTCACCCTACCCAGGTCTACCGGTGAGTCTCGCCGCTGCTCCCGGCCTGTGGCATTGGCCGCGACGCTGACGTTCCGTCGACAGCGCGGCAGCCGATCAGTGAGCTCAGCGGCTCTGAGCAGGGCGTTCTGTCTACAAGACCTTTTTAAGGAGCCAGCAAACAAGTGAAGAGAAAGGAAAGCACAAAAGCACCTTGTCTTACTAAGCACTGGAAAGGGCAGCCGGCAACCGGACGTCAAAGTGGAAAAGCAGCAAGTGAGAGGCCTGTCTCTGCCTACGGCCACACCACCCTGAACACACCTGATCTCGTCTGATCTTGGAAGCTAAGCAGGGTCGGGCCTGGTTAGTACTTGGATGGGAGACCGCCTGGGAATACCAGGTGCTGTAGGCTTTTGCCTTTTCTTACTTCCACCAGCAGGGGTCACTCTCCTCTATGCCTTTTTTCCATTCCTTTTTTCACAAGCGCACACATGCTCCTTTCTTCTTTTCATTTGCTTTCTCTCTTGCGCTATTTAATCCTTGCAAAATACCAGCATCCTTCTCATCACCGTGGGCCTCCAGCATTGTTGCTTATTTACTTTTAATACTAGGCTTCTTTTCACCAGGACCAGCGACTCCCGCATGACTGGAGGCAACCACCGCTGACCTGGAGGCAACCACCGGTAACCTGGAGGCCAGTTTACAGCACAACCCAAGCAAAACACCTTTGCAGGCCACACGACCCCCCCGAAGAGCAGCTCAAATTCACTCGCAACCATCTCACCCTCTTCCTTCATTCACTCCTGGGCGGTTCGCTCCACCCCAAGTTGCGGGTCCAGCTTGCTCTTTCTGTCACATCCCCGCGATGAACGGTTTAGCCTGCAGGAGACCCTGCGCCGAGCCATTTTTAAACACATCTGATGCGGCAGGTGTTTCATTGCTCAACAAACAACACCTATAGGGACGGCACAGCCTATGCATCGGTCCTTCGGAGACCGCCCCAGAACGGCCAGAGTTCTCGTCCCCACGCGAGCCTGAGGAAGGCTGGCCGGGCGATGGGCCAAGCAGCGTCTACTGGCCATACCACCTTGGATACGTCCGATCTCGGAAGCAAAGCAGAGATGGGTTCGGAAATACTTGGTTGGGACACCTCCTGAGAACACCAGGTATTGTAGACAATTTTGATGACGTTTTGCCATCTTGCCCAGCTCGGCTAGCATTGAGTGGCGCCTTGCTGGACACCGACCTTACGTAAAGTAGAGGCTGGAAGTCCCAAGCATCCCAAGCCCCCCAAGACCTCTAAGATAAGGACGCAACCCCGCCGCCTCTACCAGGCCTCACACCGAGCTCCTTGCCACGGCTAGGAGTGCTTATTGACCCCGCAGCCGGCCGTATGCAAATGATGGCGTTAAAAGCATCTCGCGCTGTGAAGGGGCCAGGCTTTAAGCAGCTGCCCAGGGGATGGTTTTAGAGGGCGACCGCCTAACGAGGGCCAGCAGAAGTAACGTCTTCTTCTTCAAAGAATCTTGTGTAACTAACCCAATCAGACAGCTGCCCAGGAGCTAACCTCAGTGCTAGGAAGGAGCGGGAGGGAATTGAGGGGGTGGTTCCTGCTAAGGCCCTGAAATAATAATAAGACAGGCAGGAGAGTCTGACGCATGGTGGCGGAAAAGCTGCAGGTGCAAATAGGGAATGTGGTCTCGTGCGAGCAACTTGTGCATGCTCGCTGTGTGTGAGTGTGCGCTTCCTAGGTACGGCGCGCTGCAGACAGTCAAAAGGGTTGCTCCCTTTCATTAAAAGTTAATCCCCGGCTGCAGGCTATTAGAAAGCAACTAACCGCGCTCTACTCACCCTACCCAGGTCTACCGGTGAGTCTCGCCGCTGCTCCCGGCCTGTGGCATTGGCCGCGACGCTGACGTTCCGTCGACAGCGCGGCAGCCGATCAGTGAGCTCAGCAGCTCTGAGCGGGGCGTTCTGTCTACAAGACCTTTTTAAGGAGCCAGCAAACAAGTGAAGAGAAAGGAAAGCACAAAAGCACCTTGTCTTACTAAGCACTGGAAAGGGCAGCCGGCAACCGGACGTCAAAGTGGAAAAGCAGCAAGTGAGAGGCCTGTCTCTGCCTACGGCCACACCACTCTGAACACACCTGATCTCGTCTGATCTCGGAAGCTAAGCAGGGTTGGGCCTGGTTAGTACTTAGATGGGAGACCGCCTGGGAATACCAGGTGCTGTAGGCTTTTGCCTTTTCTTACTTCCACCAGCAGGGGTCACTCTCCTCTATGCCTTTTTTCCATTCCTTTTTTCACAAGCGCACACATGCTCCTTTCTTCTTTTCATTTGCTTTCTCTCTTGCGCTATTTAATCCTTGCAAAATACCAGCATCCTTCTCATCACCGTGGGCCTCCAGCATTGTTGCTTATTTACTTTTAATACTAGGCTTCTTTTCACCAGGACCAGCGACTCCCGCATGACTGGAGGCAACCACCGCTGACCTGGAGGCAACCACCGGTAACCTGGAGGCCAGTTTACAGCACAACCCAAGCAAAACACCTTTGCAGGCCACACGACCCCCCCGAAGAGCAGCTCAAATTCACTCGCAACCATCTCACCCTCTTCCTTCATTCACTCCTGGGCGTTTCGCTCCACCCCAAGTTGCGGGTCCAGCTTGCTCTTTCTGTCACATCCCCGCGATGAACGGTTTAGCCTGCAGGAGACCCTGCGCCGAGCCATTTTTAAACACATCTGATGCGGCAGGTGTTTCATTGCTCAACAAACAACACCTATAGGGACGGCACAGCCTATGCATCGGTCCTTCGGAGACCGCCCCAGAACGGCCAGAGTTCTCGTCCCCACGCGAGCCTGAGGAAGGCTGGCCGGGCGATGGGCCAAGCAGCGTCTACTGGCCATACCACCTTGGATACGTCCGATCTCGGAAGCAAAGCAGAGATGGGTTCGGAAATACTTGGTTGGGACACCTCCTGAGAACACCAGGTATTGTAGACAATTTTGATGACGTTTTGCCATCTTGCCCAGCTCGGCTAGCATTGAGTGGCGCCTTGCTGGACACCGACCTTACGTAAAGTAGAGGCTGGAAGTCCCAAGCATCCCAAGCCCCCCAAGACCTCTAAGATAAGGACGCAACCCCGCCGCCTCTACCAGGCCTCACACCGAGCTCCTTGCCACGGCTAGGAGTGCTTATTGACCCCGCAGCCGGCCGTATGCAAATGATGGCGTTAAAAGCATCTCGCGCTGTGAAGGGGCCAGGCTTTCAGCAGCTGCCCAGGGGATGGTTTTAGAGGGCGACCGCCTAACGAGGGCCAGCAGAAGTAACGTCTTCTTCTTCAAAGAATCTTGTGTAACTAACCCAATCAGACAGCTGCCCAGGAGCTAACCTCAGTGCTAGGAAGGAGCGGGAGGGAATTGAGGGGGTGGTTCCTGCTAAGGCCCTGAAATAATAATAAGACAGGCAGGAGAGTCTGACGCATGGTGGCGGAAAAGCTGCAGGTGCAAATAGGGAATGTGGTCTCGTGCGAGCAACTTGTGCATGCTCGCTGTGTGTGAGTGTGCGCTTCCTAGGTACGGCGCGCTGCAGACAGTCAAAAGGGTTGCTCCCTTTCATTAAAAGTTAATCCCCGGCTGCAGGCTATTAGAAAGCAACTAACCGCGCTCTACTCACCCTACCCAGGTCTACCGGTGAGTCTCGCCGCTGCTCCCGGCCTGTGGCATTGGCCGCGACGCTGACGTTCCGTCGACAGCGCGGCAGCCGATCAGTGAGCTCAGCGGCTCTGAGCGGGGCGTTCTGTCTACAAGACCTTTTTAAGGAGCCAGCAAACAAGTGAAGAGAAAGGAAAGCACAAAAGCACCTTGTCTTACTAAGCACTGGAAAGGGCAGCCGGCAACCGGACGTCAAAGTGGAAAAGCAGCAAGTGAGAGGCCTGTCTCTGCCTACGGCCACACCACCCTGAACACGCCCGATCTTGTCTCATCTCGGAAGCTAAGCAGGGTCAGGCCTGGTTAGTACTTGGATGGGAGACTGCCTGGGAATACCAGGTGCTGTAGGCTTTTCTTACTTCCACCAGCAGGGGTCACTCTCCTCTATGCCTTTTTTCCATTCCTTTTTTCACAAGCGCACACATGCTCCTTTCTTCTTTTCATTTGCTTTCTCTCTTGCGCTATTTAATCCTTGCAAAATACCAGCATCCTTGTCATCACCGTGGGCCTCCAGCATTGTTGCTTATTTACTTTTAATACTAGGCTTCTTTTCACCAGGACCAGCGACTCCCGCATGACTGGAGGCAACCACCGCTGACCTGGAGGCAACCACCGGTAACCTGGAGGCCAGTTTACAGCACAACCCAAGCAAAACACCTTTGCAGGCCACACGACCCCCCCGAAGAGCAGCTCAAATTCACTCGCAACCATCTCACCCTCTTCCTTCATTCACTCCTGGGCGTTTCGCTCCACCCCAAGTTGCGGGTCCAGCTTGCTCTTTCTGTCACATCCCCGCGATGAACGGTTTAGCCTGCAGGAGACCCTGCGCCGAGCCATTTTTAAACACATCTGATGCAGCAGGTGTTTCATTGCTCAACAAACAACACCTATAGGGACGGCACAGCCTATGCATCGGTCCTTCGGAGACCGCCCCAGAACGGCCAGAGTTCTCGTCCCCACGCGAGCCTGAGGAAGGCTGGCCGGGCGATGGGCCAAGCAGCATCTACTGGCCATACCACCTTGGATACGTCCGATCTCGGAAGCAAAGCAGAGATGGGTTTGGAAATACTTGGTTGGGACACCTCCTGAGAACACCAGGTATTGTAGACAATTTTGATGACGTTTTGCCATCTTGCCCAGCTCGGCTAGCATTGAGTGGCGCCTTGCTGGACACCGACCTTACGTAAAGTAGAGGCTGGAAGTCCCAAGCATCCCAAGCCCCCCAAGACCTCTAAGATAAGGACGCAACCCCGCCGCCTCTACCAGGCCTCACACCGAGCTCCTTGCCACGGCTAGGAGTGCTTATTGACCCCGCAGCCGGCCGTATGCAAATGATGGCGTTAAAAGCATCTCGCGCTGTGAAGGGGCCAGGCTTTCAGCAGCTGCCCAGGGGATGGTTTTAGAGGGCGACCGCCTAACGAGGGCCAGCAGAAGTAACGTCTTCTTCTTCAAAGAATCTTGTGTAACTAACCCAATCAGACAGCTGCCCAGGAGCTAACCTCAGTGCTAGGAAGGAGCGGGAGGGAATTGAGGGGGTGGTTCCTGCTAAGGCCCTGAAATAATAATAAGACAGGCAGGAGAGTCTGACGCATGGTGGCGGAAAAGCTGCAGGTGCAAATAGGGAATGTGGTCTCGTGCGAGCAACTTGTGCATGCTCGCTGTGTGTGAGTGTGCGCTTCCTAGGTACGGCGCGCTGCAGACAGTCAAAAGGGTTGCTCCCTTTCATTAAAAGTTAATCCCCGGCTGCAGGCTATTAGAAAGCAACTAACCGCGCTCTACTCACCCTACCCAGGTCTACCGGTGAGTCTCGCCGCTGCTCCCGGCCTGTGGCATTGGCCGCGACGCTGACGTTCCGTCGACAGCGCGGAAGCCGATCAGTGAGCTCAGCGGCTCTGAGCGGGGCGTTCTGTCTACAAGACCTTTTTAAGGAGCCAGCAAAAAAGTGAAGAGAAAAGAAAGCACAAAAGCACCTTGTCTTACTAAGCACTGGAAAGGGCAGCCGGCAACCGGACGTCAAAGTGGAAAAGCAGCAAGTGAGAGGCCTGTCTCTGCCTACGGCCACACCACCCTGAACACGCCCGATCTCGTCTGATCTCGGAAGCTAAGCAAGGTCAGGCCTGGTTAGTACTTGGATGGGAGACTGCCTGGGAATACCAGGTGCTGTAGGCTTTTGCTTTTTCTTACTTCCACCAGCAGGGGTCACTCTCCTCTATGCCTTTTTTCCATTCCTTTTTTCACAAGCGCACACATGCTCTTTTCATCTTTTCATTTGCTTTCTCTCTTGCGCTATTTAATCCTTGCAAAATACCAGCATCCTTCTCATCACCGTGGGCCTCCAGCATTGTTGCTTATTTACTTTTAATACTAGGCTTCTTTTCACCAGGACCAGCGACTCCCGCATGACTGGAGGCAACCACCGCTGACCTGGAGGCAACCACCGGTAACCTGGAGGCCAGTTTACAGCACAACCCAAGCAAAACACCTTTGCAGGCCACACGACCCCCCCGAAGAGCAGCTCAAATTCACTCGCAACCATCTCACCCTCTTCCTTCATTCACTCCTGGGCGTTTCGCTCCACCCCAAGTTGCGGGTCCAGCTTGCTCTTTCTGTCACATCCCCGCGATGAACGGTTTAGCCTGCAGGAGACCCTGCGCCGAGCCATTTTTAAACACATCTGATGCGGCAGGTGTTTCATTGCTCAACAAACAACACCTATAGGGACGGCACAGCCTATGCATCGGTCCTTCGGAGACCGCCCCAGAACGGCCAGAGTTCTCGTCCCCACGCGAGCCTGAGGAAGGCTGGCCGGGCGATGGGCCAAGCAGCGTCTACTGGCCATACCACCTTGGATACGTCCGATCTCGGAAGCAAAGCAGAGATGGGTTCGGAAATACTTGGTTGGGACACCTCCTGAGAACACCAGGTATTGTAGACAATTTTGATGACGTTTTGCCATCTTGCCCAGCTCGGCTAGCATTGAGTGGCGCCTTGCTGGACACCGACCTTACGTAAAGTAGAGGCTGGAAGTCCCAAGCATCCCAAGCCCCCCAAGACCTCTAAGATAAGGACGCAACCCCGCCGCCTCTACCAGGCCTCACACCGAGCTCCTTGCCACGGCTAGGAGTGCTTATTGACCCCGCAGCCGGCCGTATGCAAATGATGGCGTTAAAAGCATCTCGCGCTGTGAAGGGGCCAGGCTTTCAGCAGCTGCCCAGGGGATGGTTTTAGAGGGCGACCGCCTAACGAGGGCCAGCAGAAGTAACGTCTTCTTCTTCAAAGAATCTTGTGTAACTAACCCAATCAGACAGCTGCCCAGGAGCTAACCTCAGTGCTAGGAAGGAGCGGGAGGGAATTGAGGGGGTGGTTCCTGCTAAGGCCCTGAAATAATAATAAGACAGGCAGGAGAGTCTGACGCATGGTGGCGGAAAAGCTGCAGGTGCAAATAGGGAATGTGGTCTCGTGCGAGCAACTTGTGCATGCTCGCTGTGTGTGAGTGTGCGCTTCCTAGGTACGGCGCGCTGCAGACAGTCAAAAGGGTTGCTCCCTTTCATTAAAAGTTAATCCCCGGCTGCAGGCTATTAGAAAGCAACTAACCGCGCTCTACTCACCCTACCCAGGTCTACCGGTGAGTCTCGCCGCTGCTCCCGGCCTGTGGCATTGGCCGCGACGCTGACGTTCCGTCGACAGCGCGGCAGCCGATCAGTGAGCTCAGCGGCTCTGAGCGGGGCGTTCTGTCTACAAGACCTTTTTAAGGAGCCAGCAAAAAAGTGAAGAGAAAAGAAAGCACAAAAGCACTTTGTCTTACTAAGCACTGGAAAGGGCAGCCGGCAACCGGACGTCAAAGTGGAAAAGCAGCAAGTGAGAGGCCTGTCTCTGCCTACGGCCACACCACCCTGAACACGCCCGATCTCGTCTGATCTCAGAAGCTAAGCAGGGTCAGGCCTGGTTAGTACTTGGATGGGAGACTGCCTGGGAATACCAGGTGCTGTAGGCTTTTGCTTTTTCTTACTTCCACCAGCAGGGGTCACTCTCCTCTATGCCTTTTTTCCATTCCTTTTTTCACAAGCGCACACATGCTCCTTTCTTCTTTTCATTTGCTTTCTCTCTTGCGCTATTTAATCCTTGCAAAATACCAGCATCCTTCTCATCACCGTGGGCCTCCAGCATTGTTGCTTATTTACTTTTAATACTAGGCTTCTTTTCACCAGGACCAGCGACTCCCGCATGACTGGAGGCAACCACCGCTGACCTGGAGGCAACCACCGGTAACCTGGAGGCCAGTTTACAGCACAACCCAAGCAAAACACCTTTGCAGGCCACACGACCCCCCCGAAGAGCAGCTCAAATTCACTCGCAACCATCTCACCCTCTTCCTTCATTCACTCCTGGGCGTTTCGCTCCACCCCAAGTTGCGGGTCCAGCTTGCTCTTTCTGTCACATCCCCGCGATGAACGGTTTAGCCTGCAGGAGACCCTGCGCCGAGCCATTTTTAAACACATCTGATGCGGCAGGTGTTTCATTGCTCAACAAATAACACCTATAGGGACGGCACAGCCTATGCATCGGTCCTTCGGAGACCGCCCCAGAACAGCCAGAGTTCTCGTCCCCACGCGAGCCTGAGGAAGGCTGGCCGGGCGATGGGCCAAGCAGCGTCTACTGGCCATACCACCTTGGATACGTCCGATCTCGGAAGCAAAGCAGAGATGGGTTTGGAAATACTTGGTTGGGACACCTCCTGAGAACACCAGGTATTGTAGACAATTTTGATGACGTTTTGCCATCTTGCCCAGCTCGGCTAGCATTGAGTGGCGCCTTGCTGGACACCGACCTTACGTAAAGTAGAGGCTGGAAGTCCCAAGCATCCCAAGCCCCCCAAGACCTCTAAGATAAGGACGCAACCCCGCCGCCTCTACCAGGCCTCACACCGAGCTCCTTGCCACGGCTAGGAGTGCTTATTGACCCCGCAGCCGGCCGTATGCAAATGATGGCGTTAAAAGCATCTCGCGCTGTGAAGGGGCCAGGCTTTCAGCAGCTGCCCAGGGGATGGTTTTAGAGGGCGACCGCCTAACGAGGGCCAGCAGAAGTAACGTCTTCTTCTTCAAAGAATCTTGTGTAACTAACCCAATCAGACAGCTGCCCAGGAGCTAACCTCAGTGCTAGGAAGGAGCGGGAGGGAATTGAGGGGGTGGTTCCTGCTAAGGCCCTGAAATAATAATAAGACAGGCAGGAGAGTCTGACGCATGGTGGCGGAAAAGCTGCAGGTGCAAATAGGGAATGTGGTCTCGTGCGAGCAACTTGTGCATGCTCGCTGTGTGTGAGTGTGCGCTTCCTAGGTACGGCGCGCTGCAGACAGTCAAAAGGGTTGCTCCCTTTCATTAAAAGTTAATCCCCGGCTGCAGGCTATTAGAAAGCAACTAACCGCGCTCTACTCACCCTACCCAGGTCTACCGGTGAGTCTCGCCGCTGCTCCCGGCCTGTGGCATTGGCCGCGACGCTGACGTTCCGTCGACAGCGCGGCAGCCGATCTGTGAGCTCAGCGGCTCTGAGCGGGGCGTTCTGTCTACAAGACCTTTTTAAGGAGCCAGCAAAAAAGTGAAGAGAAAAGAAAGCACAAAAGCACCTTGTCTTACTAAGCACTGGAAAGGGCAGCCGGCAACCGGACGTCAAAGTGGAAAAGCAGCAAGTGAGAGGCCTGTCTCTGCCTACGGCCACACCACCCTGAACACGCCCGATCTCGTCTGATCTCGGAAGCTAAGCAGGGTTGGGCCTGGTTAGTACTTGGATGGGAGACTGCCTGGGAATACCAGGTGCTGTAGGCTTTTGCCTTTTCTTACTTCCACCAGCAGGGGTCACTCTCCTCTATGCCTTTTTTCCATTCCTTTTTTCACAAGCGCACACATGCTCCTTTCTTCTTTTCATTTGCTTTCTCTCTTGCGCTATTTAATCCTTGCAAAATACCAGCATCCTTCTCATCACCATGGGCCTCCAGCATTGTTGCTTATTTACTTTTAATACTAGGCTTCTTTTCACCAGGACCAGCGACTCCCGCATGACTGGAGGCAACCACCGCTGACCTGGAGGCAACCACCGGTAACCTGGAGGCCAGTTTACAGCACAACCCAAGCAAAACACCTTTGCAGGCCACACGACCCCCCCGAAGAGCAGCTCAAATTCACTCGCAACCATCTCACCCTCTTCCTTCATTCACTCCTGGGCGTTTCGCTCCACCCCAAGTTGCGGGTCCAGCTTGCTCTTTCTGTCACATCCCCGCGATGAACGGTTTAGCCTGCAGGAGACCCTGCGCCGAGCCATTTTTAAACACATCTGATGCGGCAGGTGTTTCATTGCTCAACAAACAACACCTATAGGGACGGCACAGCCTATGCATCGGTCCTTCGGAGACCGCCCCAGAACGGCCAGAGTTCTCGTCCCCACGCGAGCCTGAGGAAGGCTGGCCGGGCGATGGGCCAAGCAGCGTCTACTGGCCATACCACCTTGGATACGTCCGATCTCGGAAGCAAAGCAGAGATGGGTTCGGAAATACTTGGTTGGGACACCTCCTGAGAACACCAGGTATTGTAGACAATTTTGATGACGTTTTGCCATCTTGCCCAGCTCGGCTAGCATTGAGTGGCGCCTTGCTGGACACCGACCTTACGTAAAGTAGAGGCTGGAAGTCCCAAGCATCCCAAGCCCCCCAAGACCTCTAAGATAAGGACGCAACCCCGCCGCCTCTACCAGGCCTCACACCGAGCTCCTTGCCACGGCTAGGAGTGCTTATTGACCCCGCAGCCGGCCGTATGCAAATGATGGCGTTAAAAGCATCTCGCGCTGTGAAGGGGCCAGGCTTTCAGCAGCTGCCCAGGGGATGGTTTTAGAGGGCGACCGCCTAACGAGGGCCAGCAGAAGTAACGTCTTCTTCTTCAAAGAATCTTGTGTAACTAACCCAATCAGACAGCTGCCCAGGAGCTAACCTCAGTGCTAGGAAGGAGCGGGAGGGAATTGAGGGGGTGGTTCCTGCTAAGGCCCTGAAATAATAATAAGACAGGCAGGAGAGTCTGACGCATGGTGGCGGAAAAGCTGCAGGTGCAAATAGGGAATGTGGTCTCGTGCGAGCAACTTGTGCATGCTCGCTGTGTGTGAGTGTGCGCTTCCTAGGTACGGCGCGCTGCAGACAGTCAAAAGGGTTGCTCCCTTTCATTAAAAGTTAATCCCCGGCTGCAGGCTATTAGAAAGCAACTAACCGCGCTCTACTCACCCTACCCAGGTCTACCGGTGAGTCTCGCCGCTGCTCCCGGCCTGTGGCATTGGCCGCGACGCTGACGTTCCGTCGACAGCGCGGCAGCCGATCAGTGAGCTCAGCGGCTCTGAGCGGGGCGTTCTGTCTACAAGACCTTTTTAAGGAGCCAGCAAAAAAGTGAAGAGAAAAGAAAGCACAAAAGCACCTTGTCTTACTAAGCACTGGAAAGGGCAGCCGGCAACCGGACGTCAAAGTGGAAAAGCAGCAAGTGAGAGGCCTGTCTCTGCCTACGGCCACACCAACCTGAACACGCCCGATCTCGTCTGATCTCGGAAGCTAAGCAGGGTCAGGCCTGGTTAGTACTTGGATGGGAGACTGCCTGGGAATACCAGGTGCTGTAGGCTTTTGCTTTTTCTTACTTCCACCAGCAGGGGTCACTCTCCTCTATGCCTTTTTTCCATTCCTTTTTTCACAAGCGCACACATGCTCTTTTCTTCTTTTCATTTGCTTTCTCTCTTGCGCTATTTAATCCTTGCAAAATACCAGCATCCTTCTCATCACCGTGGGCCTCCAGCATTGTTGCTTATTTACTTTTAATACTAGGCTTCTTTTCACCAGGACCAGCGACTCCCGCATGACTGGAGGCAACCACCGCTGACCTGGAGGCAACCACCGGTAACCTGGAGGCCAGTTTACAGCACAACCCAAGCAAAACACCTTTGCAGGCCACACGACCCCCCCGAAGAGCAGCTCAAATTCACTCGCAACCATCTCACCCTCTTCCTTCATTCACTCCTGGGCGTTTCGCTCCACCCCAAGTTGCGGGTCCAGCTTGCTCTTTCTGTCACATCCCCGCGATGAACGGTTTAGCCTGCAGGAGACCCTGCGCCGAGCCATTTTTAAACACATCTGATGCGGCAGGTGTTTCATTGCTCAACAAACAACACCTATAGGGACGGCACAGCCTATGCATCGGTCCTTCGGAGACCGCCCCAGAACGGCCAGAGTTCTCGTCCCCACGCGAGCCTGAGGAAGGCTGGCCGGGCGATGGGCCAAGCAGCGTCTACTGGCCATACCACCTTGGATACGTCCGATCTCGGAAGCAAAGCAGAGATGGGTTCGGAAATACTTGGTTGGGACACCTCCTGAGAACACCAGGTATTGTAGACAATTTTGATGACGTTTTGCCATCTTGCCCAGCTCGGCTAGCATTGAGTGGCGCCTTGCTGGACACCGACCTTACGTAAAGTAGAGGCTGGAAGTCCCAAGCATCCCAAGCCCCCCAAGACCTCTAAGATAAGGACGCAACCCCGCCGCCTCTACCAGGCCTCACACCGAGCTCCTTGCCACGGCTAGGAGTGCTTATTGACCCCGCAGCCGGCCGTATGCAAATGATGGCGTTAAAAGCATCTCGCGCTGTGAAGGGGCCAGGCTTTCAGCAGCTGCCCAGGGGATGGTTTTAGAGGGCGACCGCCTAACGAGGGCCAGCAGAAGTAACGTCTTCTTCTTCAAAGAATCTTGTGTAACTAACCCAATCAGACAGCTGCCCAGGAGCTAACCTCAGTGCTAGGAAGGAGCGGGAGGGAATTGAGGGGGTGGTTCCTGCTAAGGCCCTGAAATAATAATAAGACAGGCAGGAGAGTCTGACGCATGGTGGCGGAAAAGCTGCAGGTGCAAATAGGGAATGTGGTCTCGTGCGAGCAACTTGTGCATGCTCGCTGTGTGTGAGTGTGCGCTTCCTAGGTACGGCGCGCTGCAGACAGTCAAAAGGGTTGCTCCCTTTCATTAAAAGTTAATCCCCGGCTGCAGGCTATTAGAAAGCAACTAACCGCGCTCTACTCACCCTACCCAGGTCTACCGGTGAGTCTCGCCGCTGCTCCCGGCCTGTGGCATTGGCCGCGACGCTGACGTTCCGTCGACAGCGCGGCAGCCGATCAGTGAGCTCAGCGGCTCTGAGCGGGGCGTTCTGTCTACAAGACCTTTTTAAGGAGCCAGCAAAAAAGTGAAGAGAAAAGAAAGCACAAAAGCACCTTGTCTTACTAAGCACTGGAAAGGGCAGCCGGCAACCGGACGTCAAAGTGGAAAAGCAGCAAGTGAGAGGCCTGTCTCTGCCTACGGCCACACCACCCTGAACACGCCCGATCTTGTCTGATCTCAGAAGCTAAGCAGGGTCAGGCCTGGTTAGTACTTGGATGGGAGACTGCCTGGGAATACCAGGTGCTGTAGGCTTTTGCTTTTTCTTACTTCCACCAGCAGGGGTCACTCTCCTCTATGCCTTTTTTCCATTCCTTTTTTCACAAGCGCACACATGCTCCTTTCTTCTTTTCATTTGCTTTCTCTCTTGCGCTATTTAATCCTTGCAAAATACCAGCATCCTTCTCATCACCGTGGGCCTCCAGCATTGTTGCTTATTTACTTTTAATACTAGGCTTCTTTTCACCAGGACCAGCGACTCCCGCATGACTGGAGGCAACCACCGCTGACCTGGAGGCAACCACCGGTAACCTGGAGGCCAGTTTACAGCACAACCCAAGCAAAACACCTTTGCAGGCCACACGACCCCCCCGAAGAGCAGCTCAAATTCACTCGCAACCATCTCACCCTCTTCCTTCATTCACTCCTGGGCGTTTCGCTCCACCCCTAGTTGCGGGTCCAGCTTGCTCTTTCTGTCACATCCCCGCGATGAACGGTTTAGCCTGCAGGAGACCCTGCGCCGAGCCATTTTTAAACACATCTGATGCGGCAGGTGTTTCATTGCTCAACAAACAACACCTATAGGGACGGCACAGCCTATGCATCGGTCCTTCGGAGACCGCCCCAGAACGGCCAGAGTTCTCGTCCCCACGCGAGCCTGAGGAAGGCTGGCCGGGCGATGGGCCAAGCAGCGTCTACTGGCCATACCACCTTGGATACGTCCGATCTCGGAAGCAAAGCAGAGATGGGTTCGGAAATACTTGGTTGGGACACCTCCTGAGAACACCAGGTATTGTAGACAATTTTGATGACGTTTTGCCATCTTGCCCAGCTCGGCTAGCATTGAGTGGCGCCTTGCTGGACACCGACCTTACGTAAAGTAGAGGCTGGAAGTCCCAAGCATCCCAAGCCCCCCAAGACCTCTAAGATAAGGACGCAACCCCGCCGCCTCTACCAGGCCTCACACCGAGCTCCTTGCCACGGCTAGGAGTGCTTATTGACCCCGCAGCCGGCCGTATGCAAATGATGGCGTTAAAAGCATCTCGCGCTGTGAAGGGGCCAGGCTTTCAGCAGCTGCCCAGGGGATGGTTTTAGAGGGCGACCGCCTAACGAGGGCCAGCAGAAGTAACGTCTTCTTCTTCAAAGAATCTTGTGTAACTAACCCAATCAGACAGCTGCCCAGGAGCTAACCTCAGTGCTAGGAAGGAGCGGGAGGGAATTGAGGGGGTGGTTCCTGCTAAGGCCCTGAAATAATAATAAGACAGGCAGGAGAGTCTGACGCATGGTGGCGGAAAAGCTGCAGGTGCAAATAGGGAATGTGGTCTCGTGCGAGCAACTTGTGCATGCTCGCTGTGTGTGAGTGTGCGCTTCCTAGGTACGGCGCGCTGCAGACAGTCAAAAGGGTTGCTCCCTTTCATTAAAAGTTAATCCCCGGCTGCAGGCTATTAGAAAGCAACTAACCGCGCTCTACTCACCCTACCCAGGTCTACCGGTGAGTCTCGCCGCTGCTCCCGGCCTGTGGCATTGGCCGCGACGCTGACGTTCCGTCGACAGCGCGGCAGCCGATCAGTGAGCTCAGCGGCTCTGAGCGGGGCGTTCTGTCTACAAGACCTTTTTAAGGAGCCAGCAAAAAAGTGAAGAGAAAAGAAAGCACAAAAGCACCTTGTCTTACTAAGCACTGGAAAGGGCAGCCGGCAACCGGACGTCAAAGTGGAAAAGCAGCAAGTGAGAGGCCTGTCTCTGCCTACGGCCACACCAACCTGAACACGCCCGATCTCGTCTGATCTCGGAAGCTAAGCAGGGTCAGGCCTGGTTAGTACTTGGATGGGAGACTGCCTGGGAATACCAGGTGCTGTAGGCTTTTGCTTTTTCTTACTTCCACCAGCAGGGGTCACTCTCCTCTATGCCTTTTTTCCATTCCTTTTTTCACAAGCGCACACATGCTCTTTTCTTCTTTTCATTTGCTTTCTCTCTTGCGCTATTTAATCCTTGCAAAATACCAGCATCCTTCTCATCACCGTGGGCCTCCAGCATTGTTGCTTATTTACTTTTAATACTAGGCTTCTTTTCACCAGGACCAGCGACTCCCGCATGACTGGAGGCAACCACCGCTGACCTGGAGGCAACCACCGGTAACCTGGAGGCCAGTTTACAGCACAACCCAAGCAAAACACCTTTGCAGGCCACACGACCCCCCCGAAGAGCAGCTCAAATTCACTCGCAACCATCTCACCCTCTTCCTTCATTCACTCCTGGGCGTTTCGCTCCACCCCAAGTTGCGGGTCCAGCTTGCTCTTTCTGTCACATCCCCGCGATGAACGGTTTAGCCTGCAGGAGACCCTGCGCCGAGCCATTTTTAAACACATCTGATGCGGCAGGTGTTTCATTGCTCAACAAACAACACCTATAGGGACGGCACAGCCTATGCATCGGTCCTTCGGAGACCGCCCCAGAACGGCCAGAGTTCTCGTCCCCACGCGAGCCTGAGGAAGGCTGGCCGGGCGATGGGCCAAGCAGCGTCTACTGGCCATACCACCTTGGATACGTCCGATCTCGGAAGCAAAGCAGAGATGGGTTCGGAAATACTTGATTGGGACACCTCCTGAGAACACCAGGTATTGTAGACAATTTTGATGACGTTTTGCCATCTTGCCCAGCTCGGCTAGCATTGAGTGGCGCCTTGCTGGACACCGACCTTACGTAAAGTAGAGGCTGGAAGTCCCAAGCATCCCAAGCCCCCCAAGACCTCTAAGATAAGGACGCAACCCCGCCGCCTCTACCAGGCCTCACACCGAGCTCCTTGCCACGGCTAGGAGTGCTTATTGACCCCGCAGCCGGCCGTATGCAAATGATGGCGTTAAAAGCATCTCGCGCTGTGAAGGGGCCAGGCTTTCAGCAGCTGCCCAGGGGATGGTTTTAGAGGGCGACCGCCTAACGAGGGCCAGCAGAAGTAACGTCTTCTTCTTCAAAGAATCTTGTGTAACTAACCCAATCAGACAGCTGCCCAGGAGCTAACCTCAGTGCTAGGAAGGAGCGGGAGGGAATTGAGGGGGTGGTTCCTGCTAAGGCCCTGAAATAATAATAAGACAGGCAGGAGAGTCTGACGCATGGTGGCGGAAAAGCTGCAGGTGCAAATAGGGAATGTGGTCTCGTGCGAGCAACTTGTGCATGCTCGCTGTGTGTGAGTGTGCGCTTCCTAGGTACGGCGCGCTGCAGACAGTCAAAAGGGTTGCTCCCTTTCATTAAAAGTTAATCCCCGGCTGCAGGCTATTAGAAAGCAACTAACCGCGCTCTACTCACCCTACCCAGGTCTACCGGTGAGTCTCGCCGCTGCTCCCGGCCTGTGGCATTGGCCGCGACGCTGACGTTCCGTCGACAGCGCGGCAGCCGATCAGTGAGCTCAGCGGCTCTGAGCGGGGCGTTCTGTCTACAAGACCTTTTTAAGGAGCCAGCAAAAAAGTGAAGAGAAAAGAAAGCA
>NW_027362764.1:691692224-691732224 GCF_046119375.1 Phyllobates terribilis
CTGCAGGAGACCCTGCGCCGAGCCATTTTTAAACACATCTGATGCGGCAGGTGTTTCATTGCTCAACAAACAACACCTATAGGGACGGCACAGCCTATGCATCGGTCCTTCGGAGACCGCCCCAGAACGGCCAGAGTTCTCGTCCCCACGCGAGCCTGAGGAAGGCTGGCCGGGCGATGGGCCAAGCAGCGTCTACTGGCCATACCACCTTGGATACGTCCGATCTCGGAAGCAAAGCAGAGATGGGTTCGGAAATACTTGGTTGGGACACCTCCTGAGAACACCAGGTATTGTAGACAATTTTGATGACGTTTTGCCATCTTGCCCAGCTCGGCTAGCATTGAGTGGCGCCTTGCTGGACACCGACCTTACGTAAAGTAGAGGCTGGAAGTCCCAAGCATCCCAAGCCCCCCAAGACCTCTAAGATAAGGACGCAACCCCGCCGCCTCTACCAGGCCTCACACCGAGCTCCTTGCCACGGCTAGGAGTGCTTATTGACCCCGCAGCCGGCCGTATGCAAATGATGGCGTTAAAAGCATCTCGCGCTGTGAAGGGGCCAGGCTTTCAGCAGCTGCCCAGGGGATGGTTTTAGAGGGTGTGATGAAAGCCGGCCGGTGGGTGCAGCTCTCTGGCGCCCCCTTACCTCTCAGGTCAGTCAAGGTACTGCACCTAGAGAAAGTAGTGCCAGGAAGCTGCAACCAGCGCAGGGAACACGGTAGTGTGTTATCCCTTCAACGTCACTAAACCGTAACGTCACTACACAGCACAACTCGCTAGCGCCCTCTTAGCCTCAGGTCAGTCAAGGAACTGCACCTAGGATAAGCGGTCGCCAGGGAGACTGTCCTGTAACCTACTGGGTATCGGGGCCCTCTGTAGTGAGGGCGGTATATATATCTTCCTTGGCCGCGCCAGGAATATATATATCTGAACCTCCGACCGTCACTACCAGCCTTCCCCAATCCCCAGTTGGTATGCTGCCACCAGTCCCTATTTTAGATATACGCCCAGTCCGTGAATGGGCCTATATCGGGTCAGGAACCAACCCTGGGTAGCGTTTTGGCTTGAGCCGAGCTCACACGGACGTGCGTTCGTTATGCAGAATAAAAGGCAGGCCCACAATTACTTGAGGTAATTGATTATAATAATACACTAGATACACGATATACAACTAAATATACACAGGTATAAGGTCAGGCTAAACTATACAACAATGGAATACAACACACAGAATCACCACAGCATATCAGTTACCGGTTTCTTGATTTTCTTGTGACGCAGGGAGAGGATTCTGCGGTCGCAGGCACGGTTCTTTGTTACAGGCTGAGGCCTACCACCGCATGGTCAAACTGCTCCTCCCCTTGGTGGCCTCAGCTGGTGCTCAGATGTTCAGCACACCACTCTTGGGTCAAGACTGACTTATCTCTTGTCTGTCCTGCTATCTTACCTGCCCCGTCCCGCCCACTGCTGGTGAGGTCAGCTGGCTCAGTCTCCACCCTCAGGTCTAACTTCGATCAGAAGCCCAAATTCTATGGAACCCAATAACTTCTTCTGGGATGGTCTCATGATACCCCCAGGGGTTCCCACGGATTCGGGCCGCCGTAACCGACCTTTTGATATCAATTATGATACCATACGGTCCTCAGGAATGGCTCAGCGCTATATCTTGGCTTCCAGAGCACGTACAAACGTCTACCGCGGAGGCTTGTGTGCGCAATGGCTCCGGGACGCCGTGATATTTTTTTATTGGCCCATCCCACGCAACATGCGTGTACTATTCATGTTTCTATATCTTATGCCTCCATGCTTGTGACAGACAAAGAAACTAGTCCTATGGGACAAATGGTCAGGTACAGATAGACGAAGCACCCCCCCCTGCTGGCTGTGTTTCCTCTCGAAGTCTTTGAAGCTCCTAGCATTCAAGTGTTAAGTAGGCTTCTTATCTTACAGGAGCCTGGATGGGGGGAAACTATCTAGTTGACGTTTTAACAGAAGGTCCCAAGGGTGGGGGCTGCTGAAGTGTGGCCATCCCTGGATATGATTTATCATTACCAAGATGGCGGCTACAGGTTCATCACACCTCCCCCTATACGAGGGCGCGAGGGGGTAGCACATTCCTGTGTTCCCCCGTGCGTCCTTCTGCACCCTCCCCTTGCCGGGATAACCCGTCAGCGTTACCGTGGTCACGGCCTCTTCTGTGGCGAATGGAGAAGTGGTACTGCTGGAGAGCGAGGCTCCAGCGTAGCAACCTGCCATTCGACCCAGAGACCGTGTGTAACCAGCTGAGGGGGTTGTGGTCCGTCTCCACGGTGAAATGGCTCCCGTACAAGTAGGGCTGCAGACGCTGCAGGGCCCATACAATTGCCAGGCATTCTTTTTCCACCGTGGAGTAAGCCACCTCCCGGGGCAGTAGCTTCCTGCTCAGGTACAAGACAGGATGTTCCTGGCCTGTCGTGTTGACCTGACTTAGCACAGCACCGAGGCCAAAGTCACTGGCGTCGGTCTGTACCACAAACGGCCGGTCGAAGTCGGCAGCTTGCAGTACAGGGGAGCTACTTAGGGCGGCCTTGAGTGCCCCGAAAGCTGTCTCGCAGGCGACTGTCCAGTCGACTGCGACGGGCAGCTTCTTCTTGGTGAGGTCCGTCAGGGGCTTGGCCAGGGTGCTATAGTGTGGGACGAACCTCCTATAGTACCCGGCGGTCCCCAAGAAGGACATCACCTGCTTTTTGGTCCTAGGAGTGGGCCAGGATGCGATGGCATCCACTTTCCCCGGTTCTGGCTTCAGAACCCCCCCGCCTACCCGGTGACCCAGGTAGAGGACCTCACTCATGCCCAGCTGGCACTTTTCCGGCTTGATGGTCAAGCCTGCCCGGTGGATCCGACCGAGCACCTGCCGCAGGTGCTCTAGGTGATCCTCCCAAGTGGGACTGAAGACTGCAATATCGTCCAAGTACGCAGCCGCGTACCCTTCAAGTCCCTCAAGCAGCGTATTGACCATCCGCTGAAAAGTGGCAGGGGCATTCTTCATGCCGAATGGCATCACTGTGGACTCGTACAGTCCAAAAGGGGTGATAAAGGCAGAGCGTTCCCTTGCCGCGGGGGTCAGAGGAATCTGCCAGTACCCCCGGCTCAGATCCATGATGGTCAGGTACTTAGCCCCGGCCATCCGATCGAGCAGGTCATCGATGCGTGGTATGGGGAACGCATCGGTGGCCGTTACAGCGTTGAGCCCCCGGTAGTCCACGCAGAACCGTGTAGTTCGGTCCTTCTTTGGTACGAGGACTACAGGCGAGGCCCACGCGCTGCTGGATGCCTGGATCACCCCCAGCTTCAGCATCTCGTCTATCTCTTGGCGCATGTTTCCCTGCACCTCGAAAGAGACCCGATATGCTGAACGCCGGATCGGCGGGTGATCGCCAGTGTCCACGTCGTGGACAGCCATCTCAGTCCTTCCGGGCAGGCTGCTGAACAGCCCCCGGAAGGGGTGCAGGGTGGTCCCCAGCTGGGACCGTTGGTCCTCCGTGAGCTGGTGGCCAACCCCCACATCCTCGATGGACCCACCCGCCTTGGCTTGGGTGAGCAGATCCAGGAGGGTTTCTACCTCTCCTTCCTCGGGAAGGTTGCACACTGGGTGGGCAGTCGCTTCCCGCTCATGATGAGCCTTCATCATGTTCACGTGGAAGGCCTTCCTCCTTCCACGGGCGTGATCCAGGGTGACCAGATAGGTGACGGCATTGAGTTTCTGGTGCACGAAGTAGGGGCCTTCCCAGGCTGCCTGAAGCTTGTTCTGTGGTACGGGGACCAGTACCCACACCTTTTGACCCACCTGGTAGGTCCTCTCACAAGCATTCTGGTCGTACCACCGCTTCTGGTCGGCCTGGGCCTGGGCCATATTGTCCTGCACCAGCTTTGCCAAGGCCATCATCCTGTCCCGGTGGCGCACGACATACTCGATGACCGACACCTCGGGGGTGGCCAAATCCCCTTCCCATGCTTCCTTCACCAGAGCCAGGGGGCCCCGTACCCGTCGCCCGTACAGGAGCTCAAAGGGGGAGAACCCCGTTGAGGCCTGCGGAACCTCCCGGTAAGCAAATAGGAGGTGTGGGAGGTAACGCTCCCAGTCTCTCCCGTGGGAGTCGACCAACATCTTAAGCATCTGCTTTAAGGTGCCATTGAACCGCTCACACAGGCCATTAGTCTGTGGGTGATACGGGCTGGCCACCAGATGTTGCACCTGCATTTGCTTACAGAGGGACTCCATCAGCCGCGACATGAACTGGGTCCCTCGGTCGGTGAGCATTTCTTGGGGGAAACCCACTCTGGAGAAGATCTCCAGTAAGGCGGTAGCCACCTTGTCGGCCCGAATGGACGACAAAGCTACCGCTTCCGGGTACCGGGTGGCATAGTCCACTACCGTGAGTATGAAGCATTTCCCGGAGTGGCTGGGAGTGGACAGAGGTCCAATAAGATCCACAGCGACCCTCGAGAAAGGCTCTTCGATGATTGGCAGAGTTACCAGTGGGGCTTTGGGGCGCGGCCCCGCCTTCCCCACCCTCTGACAGGTGTCACACGAACGGCAGTAGGCACCCACCGCGGCTCCCATCCCAGGCCAGTAGAAATGCTGAGCTATCCTGGCCTTGGTTTTAGCGATCCCTAGGTGTCCGGCCATCGGAATCTCGTGTGCGATCCGCAACAATTCCGCCCTGAACGGATAGGGTACCACTAACTGTCGGTCCCTGGGCCACGCCTCCGGTGAACCCTGCTGGACCGTTACCCGGTACAGCCGTCCCTGGTCCCAGACCACACGCTCGCAGTCTGACTCCATGGGAGGCTGTGCCGCCTGTTCCTTGAGAGCTTTCAGGCTGTCGTCTGCTTCCAACGCAGCCTGAAATTCCTGACTTGATGTGGCCAGAATCGACGAAACTGCCACATCCTCTGTCAGCCCCTCCGGGCATGTCACCTGGCCGCTGTCTGACCCGGCAGACACTTGGTCAGAAGTGGGGAAGCCGTCGGACCTCTGCAAGGCTCCTTGGGCTCCGGCGCTCCCACTCCTGGTGACAGCGGCTATGACCGCTGTGACCGTGGGTAGTGCCCGCTTCCCCTCTGTTTCTGACCAAGCCGCCCGATCAGGCAGGCTTCCTAGGCCTTTGGACATCTCGGATGTGGGGAACTCCTGCCCTGGGGTCTTACCTGGCGGCTCCTCTCTTGGGACACCCCCACCCCCCATGGCCTGTTCCTCCCCCTGCAGTGGGCCTATACTCAGCAGCCTGGATACCCCTGGGAGCCCTACACTGCCGGTAGCTGCCCCCCTCTCCATCCCTGAGCTTCCCTCTACAGAATCCTGCCCGCCCCCTCCCTCACCGGAGGACAAGAGGTCACGGCACGCCGGCTGAGCACCTCTGCGGGCATCCCCACACTCCCCACCTGCTTTCACTAACCCTGTTTGTGTTGTGTCTGTGCAGGTGTTACCCTCAGGTTTCACTCCCTCCTCCTCAGCAGGACACACACTACATACAACATGGTTGGCATTAGCAGCAGACAAATCAATACACTCTTGGGGGGCCGAACTTGGGGGTTCAGAGGGTACATACTGCGATACTAGACGCCCCAAGTCGGTCCCTAATAAAACATTTGCGGGAATATTTGGCGTTACTCCCACCTCCCGCATCCCCCTTCCGGCACCCCAGTCCAAATACACCATGGCAACGGGAAGTGCCGGCTCCACGCCTCCAACCCCGGAGACGGAAAGAGTCTTTCCTGGTACCAAGTCCTGGGGGGACACCACCTCAGGCCGTACCAGTGTTCGTTCAGCGCCCGTGTCCCGCAGTCCCATGACCGCAGAACGGCCTATGGTGACGGGTTGGATGTTGTCCAGGGACCTACCACCACCCCCTCCCACACACAAAACATTGGGCGCTCTCTGGGACTGGGATGGGGTCTTTTGGCGCTGGGGACACTCAGCCCTAAAGTGTCCTGGTTTGTTGCATAGATGACAACGTCTTACGTCTGGTCCTTGCCTGGAGAGGGCAACAGGGGGATACACCCCTTGTGTTCTAGGGGCCGGGGAAACAGGGGCATGACTGGGCTTACCCCCTCTCCAGGTGCTGCTGGCAGACTTCTTCAGCTCAGGCGCCCTGTTATTGGCATACTCGTCTGCCAGGGCGGCTGTAGCAGAAGCCCCTGTTGGTTTTCGGTCACGGAGGAACTGTCGGAGGTCCTCTGGGCAGTTCCACAAGAACTGCTCCGTGACGAACTGTTCCTGGACCTCCTGGCGGGTAGTAAGCGCTAGACCCGAGGTCCAGTGCTCTGCGGCTCTCAACAGCGCCCGCATATGATCGGTCCAGGTGTCCTTGGGGCCACGCAGCAGGCTCCGGAACTTCTGGCGGTACGACTCGGGAGTGAGGTTGTACTGCCGGATCAGGGCCCGCTTGATGCAGTCGTAGTTCTGTACCTCCCCGGCAGGTAAGTCCCCCAAGGCATCCAGGGACTTACCCCTCAAACGGGGGGTCAGGTATCTGGCCCACTGATCCCGGGCCAGATGGTGCTGAAGACAGGTCCGTTCAAATGCCACCAGAAAGGAGTCCAGGTCCCCATCCTTCTCCAGTAGAGGGAAGTCCTCAGCTCGGACTTTGGACGACTTGGTCTCCTGATGGGTTGGTTGCTCTAGCGGAAGCCCCCGCTGGGCCAGGTCCAGTTGGTGCTGGCGCTCCGCAGCTCGCTCTGCACGCTCCGCAACCTCCCGGCGCTCTGCAGCTTCACGCTCCGCAGCCCGCTCCGCAGCCCGCTCCGCAGCCCGCTCTGCACGCTCCTCCTCCGCTGCCTTCTCTGATGCTGCCAGGAGGGTTTTGTAGACGGCATCGCCATGAGACTGGAGACTTGCCATAGCCGCTTGTAAAAGGGCTTGTGATCTGGACAGGCTGGGCTGGGTAGGTGGTGGGCAGCCCACTGCGGGACCGTATACTGGGGACTGGCTCCCTGAGGTGCCCGGGCTGGACTCCTCCTCGCCATGAGTAACAATGTCCTCCCCTCCTGCCACACGGACCGTAGCATTAGCCTCCTGCAGGGTCTTGCTCCTGGTGCCGTCTGCCATCTTGGTAACCGACACCGCTGCAACCCTGAGTTTGCACACACCTTGTTATACTTTTAGCCTGACCGTCTAACGTTGGGCTGACCTTAAGACTCCAGCAGTGGAAGTTACCACTGGCAGTCTTTAGTGCCTGGGAGTAGGGGTCCCACAACACTATTATTCTGCAATCCCACCGCTCTGCCACCAATGTGATGAAAGCCGGCCGGTGGGTGCAGCTCTCTGGCGCCCCCTTACCTCTCAGGTCAGTCAAGGTACTGCACCTAGAGAAAGTAGTGCCAGGAAGCTGCAACCAGCGCAGGGAACACGGTAGTGTGTTATCCCTTCAACGTCACTAAACCGTAACGTCACTACACAGCACAACTCGCTAGCGCCCTCTTAGCCTCAGGTCAGTCAAGGAACTGCACCTAGGATAAGCGGTCGCCAGGGAGACTGTCCTGTAACCTACTGGGTATCGGGGCCCTCTGTAGTGAGGGCGGTATATATATCTTCCTTGGCCGCGCCAGGAATATATATATCTGAACCTCCGACCGTCACTACCAGCCTTCCCCAATCCCCAGTTGGTATGCTGCCACCAGTCCCTATTTTAGATATACGCCCAGTCCGTGAATGGGCCTATATCGGGTCAGGAACCAACCCTGGGTAGCGTTTTGGCTTGAGCCGAGCTCACACGGACGTGCGTTCGTTATGCAGAATAAAAGGCAGGCCCACAATTACTTGAGGTAATTGATTATAATAATACACTAGATACACGATATACAACTAAATATACACAGGTATAAGGTCAGGCTAAACTATACAACAATGGAATACAACACACAGAATCACCACAGCATATCAGTTACCGGTTTCTTGATTTTCTTGTGACGCAGGGAGAGGATTCTGCGGTCGCAGGCACGGTTCTTTGTTACAGGCTGAGGCCTACCACCGCATGGTCAAACTGCTCCTCCCCTTGGTGGCCTCAGCTGGTGCTCAGATGTTCAGCACACCACTCTTGGGTCAAGACTGACTTATCTCTTGTCTGTCCTGCTATCTTACCTGCCCCGTCCCGCCCACTGCTGGTGAGGTCAGCTGGCTCAGTCTCCACCCTCAGGTCTAACTTCGATCAGAAGCCCAAATTCTATGGAACCCAATAACTTCTTCTGGGATGGTCTCATGATACCCCCAGGGGTTCCCACGGATTCGGGCCGCCGTAACCGACCTTTTGATATCAATTATGATACCATACGGTCCTCAGGAATGGCTCAGCGCTATATCTTGGCTTCCAGAGCACGTACAAACGTCTACCGCGGAGGCTTGTGTGCGCAATGGCTCCGGGACGCCGTGATATTTTTTTATTGGCCCATCCCACGCAACATGCGTGTACTATTCATGTTTCTATATCTTATGCCTCCATGCTTGTGACAGACAAAGAAACTAGTCCTATGGGACAAATGGTCAGGTACAGATAGACGAAGCACCCCCCCCTGCTGGCTGTGTTTCCTCTCGAAGTCTTTGAAGCTCCTAGCATTCAAGTGTTAAGTAGGCTTCTTATCTTACAGGAGCCTGGATGGGGGGAAACTATCTAGTTGACGTTTTAACAGAAGGTCCCAAGGGTGGGGGCTGCTGAAGTGTGGCCATCCCTGGATATGATTTATCATTACCAAGATGGCGGCTACAGGTTCATCACAGAGGGCGACCGCCTAACGAGGGCCAGCAGAAGTAACGTCTTCTTCTTCAAAGAATCTTGTGTAACTAACCCAATCAGACAGCTGCCCAGGAGCTAACCTCAGTGCTAGGAAGGAGCGGGAGGGAATTGAGGGGGTGGTTCCTGCTAAGGCCCTGAAATAATAATAAGACAGGCAGGAGAGTCTGACGCATGGTGGCGGAAAAGCTGCAGGTGCAAATAGGGAATGTGGTCTCGTGCGAGCAACTTGTGCATGCTCGCCGTGTGTGAGTGTGCGCTTCCTAGGTACGGCGCGCTGCAGACAGTCAAAAGGGTTGCTCCCTTTCATTAAAAGTTAATCCCCGGCTGCAGGCTATTAGAAAGCAACTAACCGCGCTCTACTCACCCTACCCAGGTCTACCGGTGAGTCTCGCCGCTGCTCCCGGCCTGTGGCATTGGCCGCGACGCTGACGTTCCGTCGACAGCGCGGCAGCCGATCAGTGAGCTCAGCGGCTCTGAGCGGGGCGTTCTGTCTACAAGACCTTTTTAAGGAGCCAGCAAAAAAGTGAAGAGAAAAGAAAGCACAAAAGCACCTTGTCTTACTAAGCACTGGAAAGGGCAGCCGGCAACCGGACGTCAAAGTGGAAAAGCAGCAAGTGAGAGGCCTGTCTCTGCCTACGGCCACACCACCCTGAACACGCCCGATCTCGTCTGATCTTGGAAGCTAAGCAGGGTTGGGCCTGGTTAGTACTTGGATGGGATACTGCCTGGGAATACCAGGTGCTGTAAGCTTTTGCTTTTTCTTACTTCCACCAGCAGGGGTCACTCTCCTCTATGCCTTTTTTCCATTCCTTTTTTCACAAGCGCACACATGCTCCTTTCTTCTTTTCATTTGCTTTCTCTCTTGCGCTATTTAATCCTTGCAAAATACCAGCATCCTTCTCATCACCGTGGGCCTCCAGCATTGTTGCTTATTTACTTTTAATACTAGGCTTCTTTTCACCAGGACCAGCGACTCCCGCATGACTGGAGGCAACCACCGCTGACCTGGAGGCAACCACCGGTAACCTGGAGGCCAGTTTACAGCACAACCCAAGCAAAACACCTTTGCAGGCCACACGACCCCCCCGAAGAGCAGCTCAAATTCACTCGCAACCATCTCACCCTCTTCCTTCATTCACTCCTGGGCGTTTCGCTCCACCCCAAGTTGCGGGTCCAGCTTGCTCTTTCTGTCACATCCCCGCGATGAACGGTTTAGCCTGCAGGAGACCCTGCGCCGAGCCATTTTTAAACACATCTGATGCGGCAGGTGTTTCATTGCTCAACAAACAACACCTATAGGGACGGCACAGCCTATGCATCGGTCCTTCGGAGACCGCCCCAGAACGGCCAGAGTTCTCGTCCCCACGCGAGCCTGAGGAAGGCTGGCCGGGCGATGGGCCAAGCAGCGTCTACTGGCCATACCACCTTGGATACGTCCGATCTCGGAAGCAAAGCAGAGATGGGTTCGGAAATACTTGGTTGGGACACCTCCTGAGAACACCAGGTATTGTAGACAATTTTGATGACGTTTTGCCATCTTGCCCAGCTCGGCTAGCATTGAGTGGCGCCTTGCTGGACACCGACCTTACGTAAAGTAGAGGCTGGAAGTCCCAAGCATCCCAAGCCCCCCAAGACCTCTAAGATAAGGACGCAACCCCGCCGCCTCTACCAGGCCTCACACCGAGCTCCTTGCCACGGCTAGGAGTGCTTATTGACCCCGCAGCCGGCCGTATGCAAATGATGGCGTTAAAAGCATCTCGCGCTGTGAAGGGGCCAGGCTTTCAGCAGCTGCCCAGGGGATGGTTTTAGAGGGCGACCGCCTAACGAGGGCCAGCAGAAGTAACGTCTTCTTCTTCAAAGAATCTTGTGTAACTAACCCAATCAGACAGCTGCCCAGGAGCTAACCTCAGTGCTAGGAAGGAGCGGGAGGGAATTGAGGGGGTGGTTCCTGCTAAGGCCCTGAAATAATAATAAGACAGGCAGGAGAGTCTGACGCATGGTGGCGGAAAAGCTGCAGGTGCAAATAGGGAATGTGGTCTCGTGCGAGCAACTTGTGCATGCTCGCTGTGTGTGAGTGTGCGCTTCCTAGGTACGGCGCGCTGCAGACAGTCAAAAGGGTTGCTCCCTTTCATTAAAAGTTAATCCCCGGCTGCAGGCTATTAGAAAGCAACTAACCGCGCTCTACTCACCCTACCCAGGTCTACCGGTGAGTCTCGCCGCTGCTCCCGGCCTGTGGCATTGGCCGCGACGCTGACGTTCCGTCGACAGCGCGGCAGCCGATCAGTGAGCTCAGCGGCTCTGAGCGGGGCGTTCTGTCTACAAGACCTTTTTAAGGAGCCAGCAAAAAAGTGAAGAGAAAGGAAAGCACAAAAGCACCTTGTCTTACTCAGCACTGGAAAGGGCAGCCGGCAACCGGACGTCAAAGTGGAAAAGCAGCAAGTGAGAGGCCTGTCTCTGCCTACGGCCACACCACCCTGAACACGCCCGATCTCCTCTGATCTTGGAAGCTAAGCAGGGTTGGGCCTGGTTAGTACTTGGATGGGAGACCGCCTGGGAATACCAGGTGCTGTAGGCTTTTGCCTTTTCTTACTTCCACCAGCAGGGGTCACTCTCCTCTATGCCTTTTTTCCATTCCTTTTTTCACAAGCGCACACATGCTCCTTTCTTCTTTTCATTTGCTTTCTCTCTTGCGCTATTTAATCCTTGCAAAATACCAGCATCCTTCTCATCACCGTGGGCCTCCAGCATTGTTGCTTATTTACTTTTAATACTAGGCTTCTTTTCACCAGGACCAGCGACTCCTGCATGACTGGAGGCAACCACCGCTGACCTGGAGGCAACCACCGGTAACCTGGAGGCCAGTTTACAGCACAACCCAAGCAAAACACCTTTGCAGGCCACACGACCCCCCCGAAGAGCAGCTCAAATTCACTCGCAACCATCTCACCCTCTTCCTTCATTCACTCCTGGGCGTTTCGCTCCACCCCAAGTTGCGGGTCCAGCTTGCTCTTTCTGTCACATCCCCGCGATGAACGGTTTAGCCTGCAGGAGACCCTGCGCCGAGCCATTTTTAAACACATCTGATGCAGCAGGTGTTTAATTGCTCAACAAACAACACCTATAGGGACGGCACAGCCTATGCATCGGTCCTTCGGAGACCGCCCCAGAACGGCCAGAGTTCTCGTCCCCACGCGAGCCTGAGGAAGGCTGGCCGGGCGATGGGCCAAGCAGCGTCTACTGGCCATACCACCTTGGATACGTCCGATCTCGGAAGCAAAGCAGAGATGGGTTCGGAAATACTTGGTTTGGACACCTCCTGAGAACACCAGGTATTGTAGACAATTTTGATGACGTTTTGCCATCTTGCCCAGCTCGGCTAGCATTGAGTGGCGCCTTGCTGGACACCGACCTTACGTAAAGTAGAGGCTGGAAGTCCCAAGCATCCCAAGCCCCCCAAGACCTCTAAGATAAGGACGCAACCCCGCCGCCTCTACCAGGCCTCACACCGAGCTCCTTGCCACGGCTAGGAGTGCTTATTGACCCCGCAGCCGGCCGTATGCAAATGATGGCGTTAAAAGCATCTCGCGCTGTGAAGGGGCCAGGCTTTCAGCAGCTGCCCAGGGGATGGTTTTAGAGGGCGACCGCCTAACGAGGGCCAGCAGAAGTAACGTCTTCTTCTTCAAAGAAGCTTGTGTAACTAACCCAATCAGACAGCTGCCCAGGAGCTAACCTCAGTGCTAGGAAGGAGCGGGAGGGAATTGAGGGGGTGGTTCCTGCTAAGGCCCTGAAATAATAATAAGACAGGCAGGAGAGTCTGACGCATGGTGGCGGAAAAGCTGCAGGTGCAAATAGGGTATTTGGTCTCGTGCGAGCAACTTGTGCATGCTCGCCGTGTGTGAGTGTGCGCTTCCTAGGTACGGCGCGCTGCAGACAGTCAAAAGGGTTGCTCCCTTTCATTAAAAGTTAATCCCCGGCTGCAGGCTATTAGAAAGCAACTAACCGCGCTCTACTCACCCTACCCAGGTCTACCGGTGAGTCTCGCCGCTGCTCCCGGCCTGTGGCATTGGCCGCGACGCTGACGTTCCGTCGACAGCGCGGCAGCCGATCAGTGAGCTCAGCGGCTCTGAGCGGGGCGTTCTGTCTACAAGACCTTTTTAAGGAGCCAGCAAAAAAGTGAAGAGAAAAGAAAGCACAAAAGCACCTTGTCTTACTAAGCACTGGAAAGGGCAGCCGGCAAACGGACGTCAAAGTGGAAAAGCAGCAAGTGAGAGGCCTGTCTCTGCCTACGGCCACACCACCCTGAACACGCCCGATCTCGTCTGATCTTGGAAGCTAAGCAGGGTCGGGCCTGGTTAGTACTTGGATGGGATACTGCCTGGGAAAACCAGGTGCTGTAGGCTTTTGCTTTTTCTTACTTCCACCTGCAGGGGTCACTCTCCTCTATGCCTTTTTTCCATTCCTTTTTTCACAAGCGCACACATGCTCCTTTCTTCTTTTCATTTGCTTTCTCTCTTGCGCTATTTAATCCTTGCAAAATACCAGCATCCTTCTCATCACCGTGGGCCTCCAGCATTGTTGCTTATTTACTTTTAATACTAGGCTTCTTTTCACCAGGACCAGCGACTCCCGCATGACTGGAGGCAACCACCGCTGACCTGGAGGCAACCACCGGTAACCTGGAGGCCAGTTTACAGCACAACCCAAGCAAAACACCTTTGCAGGCCACACGACCCCCCCGAAGAGCAGCTCAAATTCACTCGCAACCATCTCACCCTCTTCCTTCATTCACTCCTGGGCGTTTCGCTCCACCCCAAGTTGCGGGTCCAGCTTGCTCTTTCTGTCACATCCCCGCGATGAACGGTTTAGCCTGCAGGAGACCCTGCGCCGAGCCATTTTTAAACACATCTGATGCGGCAGGTGTTTCATTGCTCAACAAACAACACCTATAGGGACGGCACAGCCTATGCATCGGTCCTTCGGAGACCGCCCCAGAACGGCCAGAGTTCTCGTCCCCACGCGAGCCTGAGGAAGGCTGGCCGGGCGATGGGCCAAGCAGCGTCTACTGGCCATACCACCTTGGATACGTCCGATCTCGGAAGCAAAGCAGAGATGGGTTCGGAAATACTTGGTTGGGACACCTCCTGAGAACACCAGGTATTGTAGACAATTTTGATGACGTTTTGCCATCTTGCCCAGCTCGGCTAGCATTGAGTGGCGCCTTGCTGGACACCGACCTTACGTAAAGTAGAGGCTGGAAGTCCCAAGCATCCCAAGCCCCCCAAGACCTCTAAGATAAGGACGCAACCCCGCCGCCTCTACCAGGCCTCACACCGAGCTCCTTGCCACGGCTAGGAGTGCTTATTGACCCCGCAGCCGGCCGTATGCAAATGATGGCGTTAAAAGCATCTCGCGCTGTGAAGGGGCCAGGCTTTCAGCAGCTGCCCAGGGGATGGTTTTAGAGGGCGACCGCCTAACGAGGGCCAGCAGAAGTAACGTCTTCTTCTTCAAAGAATCTTGTGTAACTAACCCAATCAGACAGCTGCCCAGGAGCTAACCTCAGTGCTAGGAAGGAGCGGGAGGGAATTGAGGGGGTGGTTCCTGCTAAGGCCCTGAAATAATAATAAGACAGGCAGGAGAGTCTGACGCATGGTGGCGGAAAAGCTGCAGGTGCAAATAGGGAATGTGGTCTCGTGCGAGCAACTTGTGCATGCTCGCTGTGTGTGAGTGTGCGCTTCCTAGGTACGGCGCGCTGCAGACAGTCAAAAGGGTTGCTCCCTTTCATTAAAAGTTAATCCCCGGCTGCAGGCTATTAGAAAGCAACTAACCGCGCTCTACTCACCCTACCCAGGTCTACCGGTGAGTCTCGCCGCTGCTCCCGGCCTGTAGCATTGGCCGCGACGCTGACGTTCCGTCGACAGCGCGGCAGCCGATCAGTGAGCTCAGCGGCTCTGAGCGGGGCGTTCTGTCTACAAGACCTTTTTAAGGAGCCAGCAAAAAAGTGAAGAGAAAGGAAAGCACAAAAGCACCTTGTCTTACTCAGCACTGGAAAGGGCAGCCGGCAACCGGACGTCAAAGTGGAAAAGCAGCAAGTGAGAGGCCTGTCTCTGCCTACGGCCACACCACCCTGAACACGCCCGATCTTGTCTGATCTTGGAAGCTAAGCAGGGTTGGGCCTGGTTAGTACTTGGATGGGAGACCGCCTGGGAATACCAGGTGCTGTAGGCTTTTGCCTTTTCTTACTTCCACCAGCAGGGGTCACTCTCCTCTATGCCTTTTTTCCATTCCTTTTTTCACAAGCGCACACATGCTCCTTTCTTCTTTTCATTTGCTTTCTCTCTTGCGCTATTTAATCCTTGCAAAATACCAGCATCCTTCTCATCACCGTGGGCCTCCAGCATTGTTGCTTATTTACTTTTAATACTAGGCTTCTTTTCACCAGGACCAGCGACTCCTGCATGACTGGAGGCAACCACCGCTGACCTGGAGGCAACCACCGGTAACCTGGAGGCCAGTTTACAGCACAACCCAAGCAAAACACCTTTGCAGGCCACACGACCCCCCCGAAGAGCAGCTCAAATTCACTCGCAACCATCTCACCCTCTTCCTTCATTCACTCCTGGGCGTTTCGCTCCACCCCAAGTTGCGGGTCCAGCTTGCTCTTTCTGTCACATCCCCGCGATGAACGGTTTAGCCTGCAGGAGACCCTGCGCCGAGCCATTTTTAAACACATCTGATGCGGCAGGTGTTTCATTGCTCAACAAACAACACCTATAGGGACGGCACAGCCTATGCATCGGTCCTTCGGAGACCGCCCCAGAACGGCCAGAGTTCTCGTCCCCACGCGAGCCTGAGGAAGGCTGGCCGGGCGATGGGCCAAGCAGCGTCTACTGGCCATACCACCTTGGATACGTCCGATCTCGGAAGCAAAGCAGAGATGGGTTCGGAAATACTTGGTTGGGACACCTCCTGAGAACACCAGGTATTGTAGACAATTTTGATGACGTTTTGCCATCTTGCCCAGCTCGGCTAGCATTGAGTGGCGCCTTGCTGGACACCGACCTTACGTAAAGTAGAGGCTGGAAGTCCCAAGCATCCCAAGCCCCCCAAGACCTCTAAGATAAGGACGCAACCCCGCCGCCTCTACCAGGCCTCACACCGAGCTCCTTGCCACGGCTAGGAGTGCTTATTGACCCCGCAGCCGGCCGTATGCAAATGATGGCGTTAAAAGCATCTCGCGCTGTGAAGGGGCCAGGCTTTCAGCAGCTGCCCAGGGGATGGTTTTAGAGGGCGACCGCCTAACGAGGGCCAGCAGAAGTAACGTCTTCTTCTTCAAAGAATCTTGTGTAACTAACCCAATCAGACAGCTGCCCAGGAGCTAACCTCAGTGCTAGGAAGGAGCGGGAGGGAATTGAGGGGGTGGTTCCTGCTAAGGCCCTGAAATAATAATAAGACAGGCAGGAAAGTCTGACGCATGGTGGCGGAAAAGCTGCAGGTGCAAATAGGGAATGTGGTCTCGTGCGAGCAACTTGTGCATGCTCGCTGTGTGTGAGTGTGCGCTTCCTAGGTACGGCGCGCTGCAGACAGTCAAAAGGGTTGCTCCCTTTCATTAAAAGTTAATCCCCGGCTGCAGGCTATTAGAAAGCAACTAACCGCGCTCTACTCACCCTACCCAGGTCTACCGGTGAGTCTCGCCGCTGCTCCCGGCCTGTGGCATTGGCCGCGACGCTGACGTTCCGTCGACAGCGCGGCAGCCGATCAGTGAGCTCAGCGGCTCTGAGCGGGGCGTTCTGTCTACAAGACCTTTTTAAGGAGCCAGCAAAAAAGTGAAGAGAAAGGAAAGCACAAAAGCACCTTGTCTTACTAAGCACTGGAAAGGGCAGCCGGCAACCGGACGTCAAAGTGGAAAAGCAGCAAGTGAGAGGCCTGTCTCTGCCTACGGCCACACCACCCTGAACACGCCCGATCTCGTCTGATCTCGGAAGCTAAGCAGGGTTGGGCCTGGTTAGTACTTGGATGGGAGACCGCCTGGGAATACCAGGTGCTGTAGGCTTTTGCCTTTTCTTACTTCCACCAGCAGGGGTCACTCTCCTCTATGCCTTTTTTCCATTCCTTTTTTCACAAGCGCACACATGCTCCTTTCTTCTTTTCATTTGCTTTCTCTCTTGCGCTATTTAATCCTTGCAAAATACCAGCATCCTTCTCATCACCGTGGACCTCCAGCATTGTTGCTTATTTACTTTTAATACTAGGCTTCTTTTCACCAGGACCAGCGACTCCCGCATGACTGGAGGCAACCACCGCTGACCTGGAGGCAACCACCGGTAACCTGGAGGCCAGTTTACAGCACAACCCAAGCAAAACACCTTTGCAGGCCACACGACCCCCCCGAAGAGCAGCTCAAATTCACTCGCAACCATCTCACCCTCTTCCTTCATTCACTCCTGGGCGTTTCGCTCCACCCCAAGTTGCGGGTCCAGCTTGCTCTTTCTGTCACATCCCCGCGATGAACGGTTTAGCCTGCAGGAGACCCTGCGCCGAGCCATTTTTAAACACATCTGATGCGGCAGGTGTTTCATTGCTCAACAAACAACACCTATAGGGACGGCACAGCCTATGCATCGGTCCTTCGGAGACCGCCCCAGAACGGCCAGAGTTCTCGTCCCCACGCGAGCCTGAGGAAGGCTGGCCGGGCGATGGGCCAAGCAGCGTCTACTGGCCATACCACCTTGGATACGTCCGATCTCGGAAGCAAAGCAGAGATGGGTTCGGAAATACTTGGTTGGGACACCTCCTGAGAACACCAGGTATTGTAGACAATTTTGATGACGTTTTGCCATCTTGCCCAGCTCGGCTAGCATTGAGTGGCGCCTTGCTGGACACCGACCTTACGTAAAGTAGAGGCTGGAAGTCCCAAGCATCCCAAGCCCCCCAAGACCTCTAAGATAAGGACGCAACCCCGCCGCCTCTACCAGGCCTCACACCGAGCTCCTTGCCACGGCTAGGAGTGCTTATTGACCCCGCAGCCGGCCGTATGCAAATGATGGCGTTAAAAGCATCTCGCGCTGTGAAGGGGCCAGGCTTTCAGCAGCTGCCCAGGGGATGGTTTTAGAGGGCGACCGCCTAACGAGGGCCAGCAGAAGTAACGTCTTCTTCTTCAAAGAATCTTGTGTAACTAACCCAATCAGACAGCTGCCCAGGAGCTAACCTCAGTGCTAGGAAGGAGCGGGAGGGAATTGAGGGGGTGGTTCCTGCTAAGGCCCTGAAATAATAATAAGACAGGCAGGAGAGTCTGACGCATGGTGGCGGAAAAGCTGCAGGTGCAAATAGGGAATGTGGTCTCGTGCGAGCAACTTGTGCATGCTCGCTGTGTGTGAGTGTGCGCTTCCTAGGTACGGCGCGCTGCAGACAGTCAAAAGGGTTGCTCCCTTTCATTAAAAGTTAATCCCCGGCTGCAGGCTATTAGAAAGCAACTAACCGCGCTCTACTCACCCTACCCAGGTCTACCGGTGAGTCTCGCCGCTGCTCCCGGCCTGTGGCATTGGCCGCGACGCTGACGTTCCGTCGACAGCGCGGCAGCCGATCAGTGAGCTCAGCGGCTCTGAGCGGGGCGTTCTGTCTACAAGACCTTTTTAAGGAGCCAGCAAAAAAGTGAAGAGAAAGGAAAGCACAAAAGCACCTTGTCTTACTAAGCACTGGAAAGGGCAGCCGGCAACCGGACGTCAAAGTGGAAAAGCAGCAAGTGAGAGGCCTGTCTCTGCCTACGGCCACACCACCCTGAACACGCCCGATCTCGTCTGATCTCGGAAGCTAAGCAGGGTTGGGCCTGGTTAGTACTTGGATGGGAGACCGCCTGGGAATACCAGGTGCTGTAGGCTTTTGCCTTTTCTTACTTCCACCAGCAGGGGTCACTCTCCTCTATGCCTTTTTTCCATTCCTTTTTTCACAAGCGCACACATGCTCCTTTCTTCTTTTCATTTGCTTTCTCTCTTGCGCTATTTAATCCTTGCAAAATACCAGCATCCTTCTCATCACCGTGGACCTCCAGCATTGTTGCTTATTTACTTTTAATACTAGGCTTCTTTTCACCAGGACCAGCGACTCCCGCATGACTGGAGGCAACCACCGCTGACCTGGAGGCAACCACCGGTAACCTGGAGGCCAGTTTACAGCACAACCCAAGCAAAACACCTTTGCAGGCCACACGACCCCCCCGAAGAGCAGCTCAAATTCACTCGCAACCATCTCACCCTCTTCCTTCATTCACTCCTGGGCGTTTCGCTCCACCCCAAGTTGCGGGTCCAGCTTGCTCTTTCTGTCACATCCCCGCGATGAACGGTTTAGCCTGCAGGAGACCCTGCGCCGAGCCATTTTTAAACACATCTGATGCGGCAGGTGTTTCATTGCTCAACAAACAACACCTATAGGGACGGCACAGCCTATGCATCGGTCCTTCGGAGACCGCCCCAGAACGGCCAGAGTTCTCGTCCCCACGCGAGCCTGAGGAAGGCTGGCCGGGCGATGGGCCAAGCAGCGTCTACTGGCCATACCACCTTGGATACGTCCGATCTCGGAAGCAAAGCAGAGATGGGTTCGGAAATACTTGGTTGGGACACCTCCTGAGAACACCAGGTATTGTAGACAATTTTGATGACGTTTTGCCATCTTGCCCAGCTCGGCTAGCATTGAGTGGCGCCTTGCTGGACACCGACCTTACGTAAAGTAGAGGCTGGAAGTCCCAAGCATCCCAAGCCCCCCAAGACCTCTAAGATAAGGACGCAACCCCGCCGCCTCTACCAGGCCTCACACCGAGCTCCTTGCCACGGCTAGGAGTGCTTATTGACCCCGCAGCCGGCCGTATGCAAATGATGGCGTTAAAAGCATCTCGCGCTGTGAAGGGGCCAGGCTTTCAGCAGCTGCCCAGGGGATGGTTTTAGAGGGCGACCGCCTAACGAGGGCCAGCAGAAGTAACGTCTTCTTCTTCAAAGAATCTTGTGTAACTAACCCAATCAGACAGCTGCCCAGGAGCTAACCTCAGTGCTAGGAAGGAGCGGGAGGGAATTGAGGGGGTGGTTCCTGCTAAGGCCCTGAAATAATAATAAGACAGGCAGGAGAGTCTGACGCATGGTGGCGGAAAAGCTGCAGGTGCAAATAGGGAATGTGGTCTCGTGCGAGCAACTTGTGCATGCTCGCTGTGTGTGAGTGTGCGCTTCCTAGGTACGGCGCGCTGCAGACAGTCAAAAGGGTTGCTCCCTTTCATTAAAAGTTAATCCCCGGCTGCAGGCTATTAGAAAGCAACTAACCGCGCTCTACTCACCCTACCCAGGTCTACCGGTGAGTCTCGCCGCTGCTCCCGGCCTGTGGCATTGGCCGCGACGCTGACGTTCCGTCGACAGCGCGGCAGCCGATCAGTGAGCTCAGCGGCTCTGAGCGGGGCGTTCTGTCTACAAGACCTTTTTAAGGAGCCAGCAAAAAAGTGAAGAGAAAGGAAAGCACAAAAGCACCTTGTCTTACTAAGCACTGGAAAGGGCAGCCGGCAACCGGACGTCAAAGTGGAAAAGCAGCAAGTGAGAGGCCTGTCTCTGCCTACGGCCACACCACCCTGAACACGCCCGATCTCGTCTGATCTCGGAAGCTAAGCAGGGTTGGGCCTGGTTAGTACTTGGATGGGAGACCGCCTAGGAATACCAGGTGCTGTAGGCTTTTGCCTTTTCTTACTTCCACCAGCAGGGGTCACTCTCCTCTATGCCTTTATTCCATTCCTTTTTTCACAAGCGCACACATGCTCCTTTCTTCTTTTCATTTGCTTTCTCTCTTGCGCTATTTAATCCTTGCAAAATACCAGCATCCTTCTCATCACCGTGGACCTCCAGCATTGTTGCTTATTTACTTTTAATACTAGGCTTCTTTTCACCAGGACCAGCGACTCCCGCATGACTGGAGGCAACCACCGCTGACCTGGAGGCAACCACCGGTAACCTGGAGGCCAGTTTACAGCACAACCCAAGCAAAACACCTTTGCAGGCCACACGACCCCCCCGAAGAGCAGCTCAAATTCACTCGCAACCATCTCACCCTCTTCCTTCATTCACTCCTGGGCGTTTCGCTCCACCCCAAGTTGCGGGTCCAGCTTGCTCTTTCTGTCACATCCCCGCGATGAACGGTTTAGCCTGCAGGAGACCCTGCGCCGAGCCATTTTTAAACACATCTGATGCGGCAGGTGTTTCATTGCTCAACAAACAACACCTATAGGGACGGCACAGCCTATGCATCGGTCCTTCGGAGACCGCCCCAGAACGGCCAGAGTTCTCGTCCCCACGCGAGCCTGAGGAAGGCTGGCCGGGCGATGGGCCAAGCAGCGTCTACTGGCCATACCACCTTGGATACGTCCGATCTCGGAAGCAAAGCAGAGATGGGTTCGGAAATACTTGGTTGGGACACCTCCTGAGAACACCAGGTATTGTAGACAATTTTGATGACGTTTTGCCATCTTGCCCAGCTCGGCTAGCATTGAGTGGCGCCTTGCTGGACACCGACCTTACGTAAAGTAGAGGCTGGAAGTCCCAAGCATCCCAAGCCCCCCAAGACCTCTAAGATAAGGACGCAACCCCGCCGCCTCTACCAGGCCTCACACCGAGCTCCTTGCCACGGCTAGGAGTGCTTATTGACCCCGCAGCCGGCCGTATGCAAATGATGGCGTTAAAAGCATCTCGCGCTGTGAAGGGGCCAGGCTTTCAGCAGCTGCCCAGGGGATGGTTTTAGAGGGCGACCGCCTAACGAGGGCCAGCAGAAGTAACGTCTTCTTCTTCAAAGAATCTTGTGTAACTAACCCAATCAGACAGCTGCCCAGGAGCTAACCTCAGTGCTAGGAAGGAGCGGGAGGGAATTGAGGGGGTGGTTCCTGCTAAGGCCCTGAAATAATAATAAGACAGGCAGGAAAGTCTGACGCATGGTGGCGGAAAAGCTGCAGGTGCAAATAGGGAATGTGGTCTCGTGCGAGCAACTTGTGCATGCTCGCTGTGTGTGAGTGTGCGCTTCCTAGGTACGGCGCGCTGCAGACAGTCAAAAGGGTTGCTCCCATACAGCAAGATAAGACTTTGCCAGCAATGAATAACCTTGTAAGCCCTCAGAATCCTCCTGGATGGAGAAAGAAGAATGTTGTGAAGAAAAAACGGAGAGTGGTGGTCATGGGGGATTCCCTGTTAAGAGGAACAGAGGCCGCTATCTGCAGACCAGACATAACGTCAAGAGAAATGTGCTGTCTTCCAGGAGCAAAAATTAAAGATGTGTCTGACAGGATATCAAGACTCTTCAGACCTACAGATCACTACCCATTCCTGCTAATACATGTGGGGACAAATGACACCGCAAGAAAGGACCTGGAAACCATCTGCAGTGACTTTGAAGACTTAGGCAAGAAAGTGAAAGAATTGGGAGCGCAGGTGGTCTTCTCATCCATCCTCCCAGTGGATGGCCATGGAACAATGAGGTGGAATAAGATTCTACAGGTGAACAACTGGCTACGTCGATGGTGCCGTCAACAAGGATTTGGATTTCTGGATCACGGAATGAATTACCTATACGATGGACTACTTGCTAGAGATGGGGTGCACCTTACGAAGACTGGAAAACATGTATTTGGAAGTCGCCTTGCTACACTCATCAGAAGAGCTTTAAACTAGAACAATGTGGGAAGGGAAGCAAAAGGCCAGAAAAAGCCATACAGCTGACAAATACTATTGAGATCTCTGCTACTGGAAGTGGAAAAGAAGAACAAAGACAAAAAAATCTAAATAATAAAAATATGGGAGGAAGAGAAACCAATCACAAACTAAAATGTTTTTATACAAATGCACAAAGCATGGGCAACAAACAAGGAGAATTGGAACTACTAATGCAGGAAAAGGAATATGATGTCATTGGAATCACTGAAACTTGGTGGGACGATACACATGATTGGAATAAAAGGCTAAAAGGATACAACTTATTTGCAAGAAACAGACTTGATAAACGAGGAGGAGGTGTTGTACTGTATGTTAGAAAAGCGTATATCTGCACAGAGATTGAAGCTTCAGAGACTGGGAGTTCTGTGGAAACTGTTTGGGTAAGAATACAAGGAGAGAACAACGGAAAGGACACCATTGTAGGCATTTACTACAGGCCACCTGGGCAAGCTGAAGATATGGATGAACTCTTTATGTATCAAATGACCAAGTTCTCCAAAAAATATGACGTAGTGGTCATGGGAGATTTCAACTATCCAGACATTTGTTGGGAATCTCTCTCAAGTAAAACTAACAGGTCAAGCAAATTCTTATCCTCTCTTGCTGACAACTTTATCTTCCAAAAGGTAGGGGAGAAAACAAGGGGATCTGCTACTTTGGATCTAATTCTTATAAACAGGGAGGAAATGGTTGAGGAGGTAAAGGTGGCTGGGACCCTAGGAGGCAGCGATCATGCTATTATAGAATTTTGGATAACTAGAGGAGGAAGACATGTGAAGACTCAAACTTCAAGGTTAGATTTTAGAAAGGCAGATTTTAAGAGACTCAGAAAGAGAATAGGAGGGATCCAATGGCTGGATGTCCTTAAGGACAAAAATGTCCAGGAAGGATGGGAAATTTTTAAAAATGAGATTCTCAAAGCACAATCGTTAACAATCCCGAAAAGTAGGAAGAATGGGAAGCATTTAAGGAAACCAGGATGGATGAACACAGAACTTAAACACATGCTAAAAAGAAAGAAAGAAATGTTTATTAAATGGAAAGAGGGAGGCATATCTAAAGAAGATTATAATGCAGTCTGCAGATCCTGTAGGGCACGTATCAGGTTAGCTAAAGCTGACAATGAATTAAGGCTTGCAAGAGATGTCAGAAGCAATAAAAAAGGATTTTGGGGGTATGTCAAAAGTAAAAGAAAAGTCAAAGATGCTATAGGATTTTTACAGGATGAAAATGGAGAAATGGTAAGAGAGGATGTTGAGAAGGCCGAACTTTTTAATTCCTATTTTGCATCTGTTTTCTCTCAGAAAGAAAATGTAACATCAACTGATCTTCACTGTCCATTTAAAGGAATAGAGGAATCCAAGTTATCAGTAAACAGAAAGATTGTGAGGGAATATTTAGCTAACATAAATGAGTTCAAGTCTCCAGGTCCAGATGAATTACACCCCAGAGTACTGAAGGAGATTGTAGAAGAAATTTTAGAACCACTCTCCATAATCTTTGAAAATTCTTGGAGAACAGGAGAAGTCCCAGAAGACTGGAGAAGAGCAAATGTTGTTCCTATCTTCAAAAAGGGGAAGAAGGTGGACCCAGGGAACTATAGGCCGGTGAGTCTGACTTCTATACCAGGAAAGATCTTTGAACAAATTATTAAACAACATGTATGTAAGTACATGGATAAGAATGAAGTGATTAACCAGAGTCAGCATGGGTTTGTAACTAACAAGTCATGTCAGACTAACTTAATTTCCTTCTATGACAGAATCACTGACTGGGTGGATCAGGGAAATGCTGTAGATATAGTATATCTTGACTTCAGCAAAGCATTTGACAAAGTATCTCACATCATCCTTATTGAAAAAATGACCAAGTATGCAATGGACCAGGCAACTGTTAGGTGGATTCATAACTGGCTTAGTGATCGGACTCAAAGGGTGGTTGTAAATGGCTTCACATCCAGCTGGATGAATGTCTCAAGTGGGGTACCACAGGGCTCCGTCCTGGGACCTGTATTGTTCAACATCTTTATCAATGATTTAGATGAAGGAATTGAGGGTAAACTGATTAAATTTGCTGATGACACAAAGCTAGGAGGGATAGCTAATACTAGAGAAGAGAGAGAGAGGATTCAAAAAGACCTAAATAAACTGGAGCAGTGGGCAGCAACCAACAGAATGGTTTTTAACAGGGAAAAATGCAAAGTACTACATCTGGGCAATAAAAATGAAAAAAGCATATACAGAATGGGAGGAATAGAGCTAAGCAACAGTACATGTGAAAAAGACTTAGGTATACTAATAGATCATAGACTGAACATGAGTCAACAGTGTGATGCAGCAGCAAAAAAGGCAAATACAATTCTGGGATGTATTAACAGAAGCATACAGTCTAGATCAAGTGAAGTCATTATCGGTCTTTACTCCTCTTTGGTCAGACCTCATCTGGAATACTGTGTACAGTTTTGGGCACCACATTTTAAAAAAGACATAGACAAACTGGAGCAAGTTCAGAGAAGAGCGACCAGAATGGTGACTGGTCTGCAAACCATGTCCTATGAGGAACGGTTGCAGGATTTGGGAATGTTTAGCTTGCAAAAAAGAAGACTGAGAGGAGACTTAATAGCTGTCTACAAATATGTCAAGGGCTGTCACATTGTAGAAGGATCATCTTTATTCTCATTTGCACAAGGAAAGACTAGAAGCAATGGGATGAAACTAAATGGGAGGAGACACAGATTAGATATTAGAAAAAACTTTTTGACAGTTAGGGTGATTAATGAGTGGAACAGGCTGCCACGAGAGGTGGTGAGTTCCCCTTCAATGGACGTCTTCAAACAGAGGCTGGACAGACATCTGTCTGAGATGATCTAGTGAATCCTGCTTTGAGCAGGGGGTTGGACCAGATGACCCAGGAGGTCCCTTCCAACTCTACCATTCTATGATTCTATGATTAAAAGTTAATCCCCGGCTGCAGGCTATTAGAAAGCAACTAACCGCGCTCTACTCACCCTACCCAGGTCTACCGGTGAGTCTCGCCGCTGCTCCCGGCCTGTGGCATTGGCCGCGACGCTGACGTTCCGTCGACAGCGCGGCAGCCGATCAGTGAGCTCAGCGGCTCTGAGCGGGGCGTTCTGTCTACAAGACCTTTTTAAGGAGCCAGCAAAAAAGTGAAGAGAAAGGAAAGCACAAAAGCACCTTGTCTTACTAAGCACTGGAAAGGGCAGCCGGCAACCGGACGTCAAAGTGGAAAAGCAGCAAGTGAGAGGCCTGTCTCTGCCTACGGCCACACCACCCTGAACACGCCTGATCTCGTCTGATCTTGGAAGCTAAGCAGGGTTGGGCCTGGTTAGTACTTGGATGGGAGACCGCCTAGGAATACCAGGTGCTGTAGGCTTTTGCCTTTTCTTACTTCCACCAGCAGGGGTCACTCTCCTCTATGCCTTTTTTCCATTCCTTTTTTCACAAGCGCACACATGCTCCTTTCTTCTTTTCATTTGCTTTCTCTCTTGCGCTATTTAATCCTTGCAAAATACCAGCATCCTTCTCATCACCGTGGACCTCCAGCATTGTTGCTTATTTACTTTTAATACTAGGCTTCTTTTCACCAGGACCAGCGACTCCCGCATGACTGGAGGCAACCACCGCTGACCTGGAGGCAACCACCGGTAACCTGGAGGCCAGTTTACAGCACAACCCAAGCAAAACACCTTTGCAGGCCACACGACCCCCCCGAAGAGCAGCTCAAATTCACTCGCAACCATCTCACCCTCTTCCTTCATTCACTCCTGGGCGTTTCGCTCCACCCCAAGTTGCGGGTCCAGCTTGCTCTTTCTGTCACATCCCCGCGATGAACGGTTTAGCCTGCAGGAGACCCTGCGCCGAGCCATTTTTAAACACATCTGATGCGGCAGGTGTTTCATTGCTCAACAAACAACACCTATAGGGACGGCACAGCCTATGCATCGGTCCTTCGGAGACCGCCCCAGAACGGCCAGAGTTCTCGTCCCCACGCGAGCCTGAGGAAGGCTGGCCGGGCGATGGGCCAAGCAGCGTCTACTGGCCATACCACCTTGGATACGTCCGATCTCGGAAGCAAAGCAGAGATGGGTTCGGAAATACTTGGTTGGGACACCTCCTGAGAACACCAGGTATTGTAGACAATTTTGATGACGTTTTGCCATCTTGCCCAGCTCGGCTAGCATTGAGTGGCGCCTTGCTGGACACCGACCTTACGTAAAGTAGAGGCTGGAAGTCCCAAGCATCCCAAGCCCCCCAAGACCTCTAAGATAAGGACGCAACCCCGCCGCCTCTACCAGGCCTCACACCGAGCTCCTTGCCACGGCTAGGAGTGCTTATTGACCCCGCAGCCGGCCGTATGCAAATGATGGCGTTAAAAGCATCTCGCGCTGTGAAGGGGCCAGGCTTTCAGCAGCTGCCCAGGGGATGGTTTTAGAGGGCGACCGCCTAACGAGGGCCAGCAGAAGTAACGTCTTCTTCTTCAAAGAATCTTGTGTAACTAACCCAATCAGACAGCTGCCCAGGAGCTAACCTCAGTGCTAGGAAGGAGCGGGAGGGAATTGAGGGGGTGGTTCCTGCTAAGGCCCTGAAATAATAATAAGACAGGCAGGAGAGTCTGACGCATGGTGGCGGAAAAGCTGCAGGTGCAAATAGGGAATGTGGTCTCGTGCGAGCAACTTGTGCATGCTCGCTGTGTGTGAGTGTGCGCTTCCTAGGTACGGCGCGCTGCAGACAGTCAAAAGGGTTGCTCCCTTTCATTAAAAGTTAATCCCCGGCTGCAGGCTATTAGAAAGCAACTAACCGCGCTCTACTCACCCTACCCAGGTCTACCGGTGAGTCTCGCCGCTGCTCCCGGCCTGTGGCATTGGCCGCGACGCTGACGTTCCGTCGACAGCGCGGCAGCCGATCAGTGAGCTCAGCGGCTCTGAGCGGGGCGTTCTGTCTACAAGACCTTTTTAAGGAGCCAGCAAAAAAGTGAAGAGAAAGGAAAGCACAAAAGCACCTTGTCTTACTAAGCACTGGAAAGGGCAGCCGGCAACCGGACGTCAAAGTGGAAAAGCAGCAAGTGAGAGGCCTGTCTCTGCCTACAGCCACACCACCCTGAACACGCCTGATCTCGTCTGATCTCGGAAGCTAAGCAGGGTCGGGCCTGGTTAGTACTTGGATGGGAGACCACCTGGGAATACCAGGTGCTGTAGGCTTTTGCCTTTTCTTACTTCCACCAGCAGGGGTCACTCTCCTCTATGCCTTTTTTCCATTCCTTTTTTCACAAGCGCACACATGCTCCTTTCTTCTTTTCATTTGCTTTCTCTCTTGCGCTATTTAATCCTTGCAAAATACCAGCATCCTTCTCATCACCGTGGGCCTCCAGCATTGTTGCTTATTTACTTTTAATACTAGGCTTCTTTTCACCAGGACCAGCGACTCCCGCATGACTGGAGGCAACCACCGCTGACCTGGAGGCAACCACCGCTGACCTGGAGGCAACCACCGGTAACCTGGAGGCCAGTTTACAGCACAACCCAAACAAAACACCTTTGCAGGCCACACGACCCCCCCGAAGAGCAGCTCAAATTCACTCGCAACCATCTCACCCTCTTCCTTCATTCACTCCTGGGCGTTTCGCTCCACCCCAAGTTGCGGGTCCAGCTTGCTCTTTCTGTCACATCCCCGCGATGAACGGTTTAGCCTGCAGGAGACCCTGCGCCGAGCCATTTTTAAACACATCTGATGCGGCAGGTGTTTCATTGCTCAACAAACAACACCTATAGGGACGGCACAGCCTATGCATCGGTCCTTCGGAGACTGCCGGAGAACGGCCAGAGTTCTCGTCCCCACGCGAGCCTGAGGAAGGCTGGCCGGGCGATGGGCCAAGCAGCGTCTACTGGCCATACCACCTTGGATACGTCCGATCTCGGAAGCAAAGCAGAGATGGGTTCGGAAATACTTGGTTGGGACACCTCCTGAGAACACCAGGTATTGTAGACAATTTTGATGACGTTTTGCCATCTTGCCCAGCTCGGCTAGCATTGAGTGGCGCCTTGCTGGACACCGACCTTACGTAAAGTAGAGGCTGGAAGTCCCAAGCATCCCAAGCCCCCCAAGACCTCTAAGATAAGGACGCAACCCCGCCGCCTCTACCAGGCCTCACACCGAGCTCCTTGCCACGGCTAGGAGTGCTTATTGACCCCGCAGCCGGCCGTATGCAAATGATGGCGTTAAAAGCATCTCGCGCTGTGAAGGGGCCAGGCTTTCAGCAGCTGCCCAGGGGATGGTTTTAGAGGGCGACCGCCTAACGAGGGCCAGCAGAAGTAACGTCTTCTTCTTCAAAGAAGCTTGTGTAACTAACCCAATCAGACAGCTGCCCAGGAGCTAACCTCAGTGCTAGGAAGGAGCGGGAGGGAATTGAGGGGGTGGTTCCTGCTAAGGCCCTGAAATAATAAGACAGGCAGGAGAGTCTGACGCATGGTGGCGGAAAAGCTGCAGGTGCAAATAGGGAATGTGGTCTCGTGCGAGCAACTTGTGCATGCTCGCTGTGTGTGAGTGTGCGCTTCCTAGGTACGGCGCGCTGCAGACAGTCAAAAGGGTTGCTCCCTTTCATTAAAAGTTAATCCCCGGCTGCAGGCTATTAGAAAGCAACTAACCGCGCTCTACTCACCCTACCCAGGTCTACCGGTGAGTCTCGCCGCTGCTCCCGGCCTGTGGCATTGGCCGCGACGCTGACGTTCCGTCGACAGCGCGGCAGCCGATCAGTGAGCTCAGCGGCTCTGAGCGGGGCGTTCTGTCTACAAGACCTTTTTAAGGAGCCAGGAAAAAAGTGAAGAGAAAAGAAAGCACAAAAGCACCTTATCTTACTAAGCACTGGAAAGGGCAGCCGGCAACCGGACGTCAAAGTGGAAAAGCAGCAAGTGAGAGGCCTGTCTCTGCCTACGGCCACACCACCCTGAACACGCCTGATCTCGTCTGATCTTGGAAGCTAAGCAGGGTTGGGCCTGGTTAGTACTTGGATGGGAGACCGCCTGGGAATACCAGGTGCTGTAGGCTTTTGCCTTTTCTTACTTCCACCAGCAAGGGGTCACTCTCCTCTATGCCTTTTTTCCATTCCTTTTTTCACAAGCGCACACATGCTCCTTTCTTCTTTTCATTTGCTTTCTCTCTTGCGCTATTTAATCCTTGCAAAATACCAGCATCCTTCTCATCACCGTGGGCCTCCAGCATTGTTGCTTATTTACTTTTAATACTAGGCTTCTTTTCACCAGGACCAGCGACTCCCGCATGACTGGAGGCAACCACCGCTGACCTGGAGGCCAGTTTACAGCACAACCCAAGCAAAACACCTTTGCAGGCCACACGACCCCCCCGAAGAGCAGCTCAAATTCACTCGCAACCATCTCACCCTCTTCCTTCATTCACTCCTGGGCGTTTCGCTCCACCCCAAGTTGCGGGTCCAGCTTGCTCTTTCTGTCACATCCCCGCGATGAACGGTTTAGCCTGCAGGAGACCCTGCGCCGAGCCATTTTTAAACACATCTGATGCGGCAGGTGTTTCATTGCTCAACAAACAACACCTATAGGGACGGCACAGCCTATGCATCGGTCCTTCGGAGACCGCCCCAGAACGGCCAGAGTTCTCGTCCCCACGCGAGCCTGAGGAAGGCTGGCCGGGCGATGGGCCAAGCAGCGTCTACTGTCCATACCACCTTGGATACGTCCGATCTCGGAAGCAAAGCAGAGATGGGTTCGGAAATACTTGGTTGGGACACCTCCTGAGAACACCAGGTATTGTAGACAATTTTGATGACGTTTTGCCATCTTGCCCAGCTCGGCTAGCATTGAGTGGCGCCTTGCTGGACACCGACCTTACGTAAAGTAGAGGCTGGAAGTCCCAAGCCTCCCAAGCCCCCCAAGACCTCTAAGATAAGGACGCAACCCCGCCGCCTCTACCAGGCCTCACACCGAGCTCCTTGACACGGCTAGGAGTGCTTATTGACCCCGCAGCCGGCCGTATGCAAATGATGGCGTTAAAAGCATCTCGCGCTGTGAAGGGGCCAGGCTTTCAGCAGCTGCCCAGGGGATGGTTTTAGAGGGCGACCGCCTAACGAGGGCCAGCAGAAGTAACGTCTTCTTCTTCAAAGAAGCTTGTGTAACTAACCCAATCAGACAGCTGCCCAGGAGCTAACCTCAGTGCTAGGAAGGAGCGGGAGGGAATTGAGGGGGTGGTTCCTGCTAAGGCCCTGAAATAATAATAAGACAGGCAGGAGAGTCTGACGCATGGTGGCGGAAAAGCTGCAGGTGCAAATAGGGAATGTGGTCTCGTGCGAGCAACTTGTGCATGCTCGCTGTGTGTGAGTGTGCGCTTCCTAGGTACGGCGCGCTGCAGACAGTCAAAAGGGTTGCTCCCTTTCATTAAAAGTTAATCCCCGGCTGCAGGCTATTAGAAAGCAACTAACCGCGCTCTACTCACCCTACCCAGGTCTACCGGTGAGTCTCGCCGCTGCTCCCGGCCTGTGGCATTGGCCGCGACGCTGACGTTCCGTCGACAGCGCGGCAGCCGATCAGTGAGCTCAGCGGCTCTGAGCGGGGCGTTCTGTCTACAAGACCTTTTTAAGGAGCCAGCAAAAAAGTGAAGAGAAAAGAAAGCACAAAAGCACCTTGTCTTACTAAGCACTAGAAAGGGCAGCCGGCAACCGGACGTCAAAGTGGAAAAGCAGCAAGTGAGAGGCCTGTTTCTGCCTACGGCCACACCACCCTGAACACGCCCGATCTCGTCTTATCTTGGAAGCTAAGCAGGGTCAGGCCTGGTTAGTACTTGGATGGGAGACCGCCTGGGAATTCCAGGTGCTGTAGGCTTTTGCCTTTTCTTACTTCCACCAGCAGGGGTCACTCTCCTCTATGCCTTTTTTCCATTCCTTTTTTCACAAGCGCACACATGCTCCTTTCTTCTTTTCATTTGCTTTCTCTCTTGCGCTATTTAATCCTTGCAAAATACCAGCATCCTTCTCATCACCGTGGGCCTCCAGCATTGTTGCTTATTTACTTTTAATACTAGGCTTCTTTTCACCAGGACCAGCGACTCCCGCATGACTGGAGGCAACCACCGCTGACCTGGAGGCAACCACCGGTAACCTGGAGGCCAGTTTACAGCACAACCCAAGCAAAACACCTTTGCAGGCCACACGACCCCCCCGAAGAGCAGCTCAAATTCACTCGCAACCATCTCACCCTCTTCCTTCATTCACTCCTGGGCGTTTCGCTCCACCCCAAGTTGCGGGTCCAGCTTGCTCTTTCTGTCACATCCCCGCGATGAACGGTTTAGCCTGCAGGAGACCCTGCGCCGAGCCATTTTTAAACACATCTGATGCGGCAGGTGTTTCATTGCTCAACAAACAACACCTATAGGGACGGCACAGCCTATGCATCGGTCCTTCGGAGACCGCCCCAGAACGGCCAGAGTTCTCGTCCCCACGCGAGCCTGAGGAAGGCTGGCCGGGCGATGGGCCAAGCAGCGTCTACTGGCCATACCACCTTGGATACGTCCGATCTCGGAAGCAAAGCAGAGATGGGTTCGGAAATACTTGGTTGGGACACCTCCTGAGAACACCAGGTATTGTAGACAATTTTGATGACGTTTTGCCATCTTGCCCAGCTCGGCTAGCATTGAGTGGCGCCTTGCTGGACACCGACCTTACGTAAAGTAGAGGCTGGAAGTCCCAAGCATCCCAAGCCCCCCAAGACCTCTAAGATAAGGACGCAACCCCGCCGCCTCTACCAGGCCTCACACCGAGCTCCTTGCCACGGCTAGGAGTGCTTATTGACCCCGCAGCCGGCCGTATGCAAATGATGGCGTTAAAAGCATCTCGCGCTGTGAAGGGGCCAGGCATTCAGCAGCTGCCCAGGGGATGGTTTTAGAGGGCGACCGCCTAACGAGGGCCAGCAGAAGTAACGTCTTCTTCTTCAAAGAATCTTGTGTAACTAACCCAATCAGACAGCTGCCCAGGAGCTAACCTCAGTGCTAGGAAGGAGCGGGAGGGAATTGAGGGGGTGGTTCCTGCTAAGGCCCTGAAATAATAATAAGACAGGCAGGAGAGTCTGACGCATGGTGGCGGAAAAGCTGCAGGTGCAAATAGGGAATGTGGTCTCGTGCGAGCAACTTGTGCATGCTCGCTGTGTGTGAGTGTGCGCTTCCTAGGTACGGCGCGCTGCAGACAGTCAAAAGGGTTGCTCCCTTTCATTAAAAGTTAATCCCCGGCTGCAGGCTATTAGAAAGCAACTAACCGCGCTCTACTCACCCTACCCAGGTCTACCGGTGAGTCTCGCCGCTGCTCCCGGCCTGTGGCATTGGCCGCGACGCTGACGTTCCGTCGACAGCGCGGCAGCCGATCAGTGAGCTCAGCGGCTCTGAGCGGGGCGTTCTGTCTACAAGACCTTTTTAAGGAGCCAGCAAAAAAGTGAAGAGAAAGGAAAGCACAAAAGCACCTTGTCTTACTCAGCACTGGAAAGGGCAGCCGGCAACCGGACGTCAAAGTGGAAAAGCAGCAAGTGAGAGGCCTGTCTCTGCCTACGGCCACACCACCCTGAACACGCCCGATCTCGTCTGATCTTGGAAGCTAAGCAGGGTTGGGCCTGGTTAGTACTTGGATGGGAGACCACCTGGGAATACCAGGTGCAGTAGTCTTTTGCCTTTTCTTACTTCCACCAGCAGGGGTCACTCTCCTCTATGCCTTTTTTCCATTCCTTTTTTCACAAGCGCACACATGCTCCTTTCTTCTTTTCATTTGCTTTCTCTCTTGCGCTATTTAATCCTTGCAAAATACCAGCATCCTTCTCATCACCGTGGGCCTCCAGCATTGTTGCTTATTTACTTTTAATACTAGGCTTCTTTTCACCAGGACCAGCGACTCCTGCATGACTGGAGGCAACCACCGCTGACCTGGAGGCAACCACCGGTAACCTGGAGGCCAGTTTACAGCACAACCCAAGCAAAACACCTTTGCAGGCCACACGACCCCCCCGAAGAGCAGCTCAAATTCACTCGCAACCATCTCACCCTCTTCCTTCATTCACTCCTGGGCGTTTCGCTCCACCCCAAGTTGCGGGTCCAGCTTGCTCTTTCTGTCACATCCCCGCGATGAACGGTTTAGCCTGCAGGAGACCCTGCGCCGAGCCATTTTTAAACACATCTGATGCGGCAGGTGTTTCATTGCTCAACAAACAACACCTATAGGGACGGCACAGCCTATGCATCGGTCCTTCGGAGACCGCCCCAGAACGGCCAGAGTTCTCGTCCCCACGCGAGCCTGAGGAAGGCTGGCCAGGCGATGGGCCAAGCAGCGTCTACTGGCCATACCACCGTGGATACGTCCGATCTCGGAAGCAAAGCAGAGATGGGTTCGGAAATACTTGGTTGGGACACCTCCTGAGAACACCAGGTATTGTAGACAATTTTGATGACGTTTTGCCATCTTGCCCAGCTCGGCTAGCATTGAGTGGCGCCTTGCTGGACACCGACCTTACGTAAAGTAGAGGCTGGAAGTCCCAAGCATCCCAAGCCCCCCAAGACCTCTAAGATAAGGACGCAACCCCGCCGCCTCTACCAGGCCTCACACCGAGCTCCTTGCCACGGCTAGGAGTGCTTATTGACCCCGCAGCCGGCCGTATGCAAATGATGGCGTTAAAAGCATCTCGCGCTGTGAAGGGGCCAGGCTTTCAGCAGCTGCCCAGGGGATGGTTTTAGAGGGCGACCGCCTAACGAGGGCCAGCAGAAGTAACGTCTTCTTCTTCAAAGAATCTTGTGTAACTAACCCAATCAGACAGCTGCCCAGGAGCTAACCTCAGTGCTAGGAAGGAGCGGGAGGGAATTGAGGGGGTGGTTCCTGCTAAGGCCCTGAAATAATAATAAGACAGGCAGGAGAGTCTGACGCATGGTGGCGGAAAAGCTGCAGGTGCAAATATTGAATGTGGTCTCGTGCGAGCAACTTGTGCATGCTCGCTGTGTGTGAGTGTGCGCTTCCTAGGTACGGCGCGCTGCAGACAGTCAAAAGGGTTGCTCCCTTTCATTAAAAGTTAATCCCCGGCTGCAGGCTATTAGAAAGCAACTAACCGCGCTCTACTCACCCTACCCAGGTCTACCGGTGAGTCTCGCCGCTGCTCCCGGCCTGTGGCATTGGCCGCGACGCTGACGTTCCGTCGACAGCGCGGCAGCCGATCAGTGAGCTCAGCGGCTCTGAGCGGGGCGTTCTGTCTACAAGACCTTTTTAAGGAGCCAGCAAAAAAGTGAAGAGAAAAGAAAGCACAAAAGCACCTTGTCTTACTAAGCACTGGAAAGGGCAGCCGGCAACCGGACGTCAAAGTGGAAAAGCAGCAAGTGAGATGCCTGTCTCTGCCTACGGCCACACCACCCTGAACACGCCCGATCTCGTCTGATCTCGGAAGCTAAGCAGGGTCAGGCCTGGTTAGTACTTGGATGGGAGACCGCCTGGGAATACCAGGTGCAGTAGTCTTTTGCCTTTTCTTACTTCCACCAGCAGGGGTCACTCTCCTCTATGCCTTTTTTCCATTCCTTTTTTCACAAGCGCACACATGCTCCTTTCTTCTTTTCATTTGCTTTCTCTCTTGCGCTATTTAATCCTTGCAAAATACCAGCATCCTTCTCATCACCGTGGGCCTCCAGCATTGTTGCTTATTTACTTTTAATACTAGGCTTCTTTTCACCAGGACCAGCGACTCCCGCATGACTGGAGGCAACCACCGCTGACCTGGAGGCAACCACCGGTAACCTGGAGGCCAGTTTACAGCACAACCCAAGCAAAACACCTTTGCAGGCCACACGACCCCCCCGAAGAGCAGCTCAAATTCACTCGCAACCATCTCACCCTCTTCCTTCATTCACTCCTGGGCGTTTCGCTCCACCCCAAGTTGCGGGTCCAGCTTGCTCTTTCTGTCACATCCCCGCGATGAACGGTTTAGCCTGCAGGAGACCCTGCGCCGAGCCATTTTTAAACACATCTGATGCGGCAGGTGTTTCATTGCTCAACAAACAACACCTATAGGGACGGCACAGCCTATGCATCGGTCCTTCGGAGACCGCCCCAGAACGGCCAGAGTTCTCGTCCCCACGCGAGCCTGAGGAAGGCTGGCCAGGCGATGGGCCAAGCAGCGTCTACTGGCCATACCACCGTGGATACGTCCGATCTCGGAAGCAAAGCAGAGATGGGTTCGGAAATACTTGGTTGGGACACCTCCTGAGAACACCAGGTATTGTAGACAATTTTGATGACGTTTTGCCATCTTGCCCAGCTCGGCTAGCATTGAGTGGCGCCTTGCTGGACACCGACCTTACGTAAAGTAGAGGCTGGAAGTCCCAAGCATCCCAAGCCCCCCAAGACCTCTAAGATAAGGACGCAACCCCGCCGCCTCTACCAGGCCTCACACCGAGCTCCTTGCCACGGCTAGGAGTGCTTATTGACCCCGCAGCCGGCCGTATGCAAATGATGGCGTTAAAAGCATCTCGCGCTGTGAAGGGGCCAGGCTTTCAGCAGCTGCCCAGGGGATGGTTTTAGAGGGCGACCGCCTAACGAGGGCCAGCAGAAGTAACGTCTTCTTCTTCAAAGAATCTTGTGTAACTAACCCAATCAGACAGCTGCCCAGGAGCTAACCTCAGTGCTAGGAAGGAGCGGGAGGGAATTGAGGGGGTGGTTCCTGCTAAGGCCCTGAAATAATAATAAGACAGGCAGGAGAGTCTGACGCATGGTGGCGGAAAAGCTGCAGGTGCAAATATTGAATGTGGTCTCGTGCGAGCAACTTGTGCATGCTCGCTGTGTGTGAGTGTGCGCTTCCTAGGTACGGCGCGCTGCAGACAGTCAAAAGGGTTGCTCCCTTTCATTAAAAGTTAATCCCCGGCTGCAGGCTATTAGAAAGCAACTAACCGCGCTCTACTCACCCTACCCAGGTCTACCGGTGAGTCTCGCCGCTGCTCCCGGCCTGTGGCATTGGCCGCGACGCTGACGTTCCGTCGACAGCGCGGCAGCCGATCAGTGAGCTCAGCGGCTCTGAGCGGGGCGTTCTGTCTACAAGACCTTTTTAAGGAGCCAGCAAAAAAGTGAAGAGAAAGGAAAGCACAAAAGCACCTTGTCTTACTAAGCACTGGAAAGGGCAGCCGGCAACCGGACGTCAAAGTGGAAAAGCAGCAAGTGAGAGGCCTGTCTCTGCCTACGGCCACACCACCCTGAACACGCCTGATCTCGTCTGATCTTGGAAGCTAAGCAGGGTCGGGCCTGGTTAGTACTTGGATGGGAGACCACCTGGGAATACCAGGTGCTGTAGGCTTTTGCCTTTTCTTACTTCCACCAGCAGGGGTCACTCTCCTCTATGCCTTTTTTCCATTCCTTTTTTCACAAGCGCACACATGCTCCTTTCTTCTTTTCATTTGCTTTCTCTCTTGCGCTATTTAATCCTTGCAAAATACCAGCATCCTTCTCATCACCGTGGGCCTCCAGCATTGTTGCTTATTTACTTTTAATACTAGGCTTCTTTTCACCAGGACCAGCGACTCCCGCATGACTGGAGGCAACCACCGCTGACCTGGAGGCAACCACCGGTAACCTGGAGGCCAGTTTACAGCACAACCCAAGCAAAACACCTTTGCAAGCCACACGACCCCCCCGAAGAGCAGCTCAAATTCACTCGCAACCATCTCACCCTCTTCCTTCATTCACTCCTGGGCGTTTCGCTCCACCCCAAGTTGCGGGTCCAGCTTGCTCTTTCTGTCACATCCCCGCGATGAACGGTTTAGCCTGCAGGAGACCCTGCGCCGAGCCATTTTTAAACACATCTGATGCGGCAGGTGTTTCATTGCTCAACAAACAACACCTATAGGGACGGCACAGCCTATGCATCGGTCCTTCGGAGACCGCCCCAGAACGGCCAGAGTTCTCGTCCCCACGCGAGCCTGAGGAAGGCTGGCCGGGCGATGGGCCAAGCAGCGTCTACTGGCCATACCATCTTGGATACGTCCGATCTCGGAAGCAAAGCAGAGATGGGTTCGGAAATACTTGGTTGGGACACCTCCTGAGAACACCAGGTATTGTAGACAATTTTGATGACGTTTTGCCATCTTGCCCAGCTCGGCTAGCATTGAGTGGCGCCTTGCTGGACACCGACCTTACGTAAAGTAGAGGCTGGAAGTCCCAAGCATCCCAAGCCCCCCAAGACCTCTAAGATAAGGACGCAACCCCGCCGCCTCTACCAGACCTCACACCGAGCTCCTTGCCACGGCTAGGAGTGCTTATTGACCCCGCAGCCGGCCGTATGCAAATGATGGCGTTAAAAGCATCTCGCGCTGTGAAGGGGCCAGGCTTTCAGCAGCTGCCCAGGGGATGGTTTTAGAGGGCGACCGCCTAACGAGGGCCAGCAGAAGTAACGTCTTCTTCTTCAAAGAATCTTGTGTAACTAACCCAATCAGACAGCTGCCCAGGAGCTAACCTCAGTGCTAGGAAGGAGCGGGAGGGAATTGAGGGGGTGGTTCCTGCTAAGGCCCTGAAATAATAATAAGACAGGCAGGAGAGTCTGACGCATGGTGGCGGAAAAGCTGCAGGTGCAAATAGGGAATGTGGTCTCGTGCGAGCAACTTGTGCATGCTCGCTGTGTGTGAGTGTGCGCTTCCTAGGTACGGCGCGCTGCAGACAGTCAAAAGGGTTGCTCCCTTTCATTAAAAGTTAATCCCCGGCTGCAGGCTATTAGAAAGCAACTAACCGCGCTCTACTCACCCTACCCAGGTCTACCGGTGAGTCTCGCCGCTGCTCCCGGCCTGTGGCATTGGCCGCGACGCTGACGTTCCGTCGACAGCGCGGCAGCCGATCAGTGAGCTCAGCGGCTCTGAGCGGGACGTTCTGTCTACAAGACCTTTTTAAGGAGCCAGCAAAAAAGTGAAGAGAAAAGAAAGCACAAAAGCACCTTGTCTTACTAAGCACTGGAAAGGGCAGCCGGCAACCGGACGTCAAAGTGGAAAAGCAGCAAGTGAGATGCCTGTCTCTGCCTACGGCCACACCACCCTGAACACGCCCGATCTTGTCTGATCTCGGAAGCTAAGCAGGGTCAGGCCTGGTTAGTACTTGGATGGGAGACCGCCTGGGAATACCAGGTGCTGTAGGCTTTTGCCTTTTCTTACTTCCACCAGCAGGGGTCACTCTCCTCTATGCCTTTTTTCCATTCCTTTTTTCACAAGCGCACACATGCTCCTTTCTTCTTTTCATTTGCTTTCTCTCTTGCGCTATTTAATCCTTGCAAAATACCAGCATCCTTCTCATCACCGTGGGCCTCCAGCATTGTTGCTTATTTACTTTTAATACTAGGCTTCTTTTCACCAGGACCAGCGACTCCCGCATGACTGGAGGCAACCACCGCTGACCTGGAGGCAACCACCGGTAACCTGGAGGCCAGTTTACAGCACAACCCAAGCAAAACACCTTTGCAGGCCACACGACCCCCCCGAAGAGCAGCTCAAATTCACTCGCAACCATCTCACCCTCTTCCTTCATTCACTCCTGGGCGTTTCGCTCCACCCCAAGTTGCGGGTCCAGCTTGCTCTTTCTGTCACATCCCCGCGATGAACGGTTTAGCCTGCAGGAGACCCTGCGCCGAGCCATTTTTAAACACATCTGATGCGGCAGGTGTTTCATTGCTCAACAAACAACACCTATAGGGACGGCACAGCCTATGCATCGGTCCTTCGGAGACCGCCCCAGAACGGCCAGAGTTCTCGTCCCCACGCGAGCCTGAGGAAGGCTGGCCAGGCGATGGGCCAAGCAGCGTCTACTGGCCATACCACCGTGGATACGTCCGATCTCGGAAGCAAAGCAGAGATGGGTTCGGAAATACTTGGTTGGGACACCTCCTGAGAACACCAGGTATTGTAGACAATTTTGATGACGTTTTGCCATCTTGCCCAGCTCGGCTAGCATTGAGTGGCGCCTTGCTGGACACCGACCTTACGTAAAGTAGAGGCTGGAAGTCCCAAGCATCCCAAGCCCCCCAAGACCTCTAAGATAAGGACGCAACCCCGCCGCCTCTACCAGGCCTCACACCGAGCTCCTTGCCACGGCTAGGAGTGCTTATTGACCCCGCAGCCGGCCGTATGCAAATGATGGCGTTAAAAGCATCTCGCGCTGTGAAGGGGCCAGGCTTTCAGCAGCTGCCCAGGGGATGGTTTTAGAGGGCGACCGCCTAACGAGGGCCAGCAGAAGTAACGTCTTCTTCTTCAAAGAATCTTGTGTAACTAACCCAATCAGACAGCTGCCCAGGAGCTAACCTCAGTGCTAGGAAGGAGCGGGAGGGAATTGAGGGGGTGGTTCCTGCTAAGGCCCTGAAATAATAATAAGACAGGCAGGAGAGTCTGACGCATGGTGGCGGAAAAGCTGCAGGTGCAAATAGGGAATGTGGTCTCGTGCGAGCAACTTGTGCATGCTCGCTGTGTGTGAGTGTGCGCTTCCTAGGTACGG
>NW_027362764.1:691739724-691767224 GCF_046119375.1 Phyllobates terribilis
GCTCTGAGCGGGGCGTTCTGTCTACAAGACCTTTTTAAGGAGCCAGCAAAAAAGTGAAGAGAAAGGAAAGCACAAAAGCACCTTGTCTTACTAAGCACAGGAAAGGGCAGCCGGCAACCGGACGTCAAAGTGGAAAAGCAGCAAGTGAGAGGCCTGTCTCTGCCTACGGCCACACCACCCTGAACACGCCCGATCTCGTCTGATCTCGGAAGCTAAGCAGGGTTGGGCCTGGTTAGTACTTGGATGGGAGACCGCCTGGGAATACCAGGTGCTGTAGGCTTTTGCCTTTTCTTACTTCCACCAGCAGGGGTCACTCTCCTCTATGCCTTTTTTCCATTCCTTTTTTCACAAGCGCACACATGCTCCTTTCTTCTTTTCATTTGCTTTCTCTCTTGCGCTATTTAATCCTTGCAAAATACCAGCATCCTTCTCATCACCGTGGGCCTCCAGCATTGTTGCTTATTTACTTTTAATACTAGGCTTCTTTTCACCAGGACCAGCGACTCCCGCATGACTGGAGGCAACCACCGCTGACCTGGAGGCAACCACCGGTAACCTGGAGGCCAGTTTACAGCACAACCCAAGCAAAACACCTTTGCAGGCCACACGACCCCCCCGAAGAGCAGCTCAAATTCACTCGCAACCATCTCACCCTCTTCCTTCATTCACTCCTGGGCGTTTCGCTCCACCCCAAGTTGCGGGTCCAGCTTGCTCTTTCTGTCACATCCCCGCGATGAACGGTTTAGCCTGCAGGAGACCCTGCGCCGAGCCATTTTTAAACACATCTGATGCGGCAGGTGTTTCATTGCTCAACAAACAACACCTATAGGGACGGCACAGCCTATGCATCGGTCCTTCGGAGACCGCCCCAGAACGGCCAGAGTTCTCGTCCCCATGCGAGCCTGAGGAAGGCTGGCCAGGCGATGGGCCAAGCAGCGTCTACTGGCCATACCACCGTGGATACGTCCGATCTCGGAAGCAAAGCAGAGATGGGTTCGGAAATACTTGGTTGGGACACCTCCTGAGAACACCAGGTATTGTAGACAATTTTGATGACGTTTTGCCATCTTGCCCAGCTCGGCTAGCATTGAGTGGCGCCTTGCTGGACACCGACCTTACGTAAAGTAGAGGCTGGAAGTCCCAAGCATCCCAAGCCCCCCAAGACCTCTAAGATAAGGACGCAACCCCGCCGCCTCTACCAGGCCTCACACCGAGCTCCTTGCCACGGCTAGGAGTGCTTATTGACCCCGCAGCCGGCCGTATGCAAATGATGGCGTTAAAAGCATCTCGCGCTGTGAAGGGGCCAGGCTTTCAGCAGCTGCCCAGGGGATGGTTTTAGAGGGCGACCGCCTAACGAGGGCCAGCAGAAGTAACGTCTTCTTCTTCAAAGAATCTTGTGTAACTAACCCAATCAGACAGCTGCCCAGGAGCTAACCTCAGTGCTAGGAAGGAGCGGGAGGGAATTGAGGGGGTGGTTCCTGCTAAGGCCCTGAAATAATAATAAGACAGGCAGGAGAGTCTGACGCATGGTGGCGGAAAAGCTGCAGGTGCAAATAGGGAATGTGGTCTCGTGCGAGCAACTTGTGCATGCTCGCTGTGTGTGAGTGTGCGCTTCCTAGGTACGGCGCGCTGCAGACAGTCAAAAGGGTTGCTCCCTTTCATTAAAAGTTAATCCCCGGCTGCAGGCTATTAGAAAGCAACTAACCGCGCTCTACTCACCCTACCCAGGTCTACCGGTGAGTCTCGCCGCTGCTCCCGGCCTGTGGCATTGGCCGCGACGCTGACGTTCCGTCGACAGCGCGGCAGCCGATCAGTGAGCTCAGCGGCTCTGAGCGGGGCGTTCTGTCTACAAGACCTTTTTAAGGAGCCAGCAAAAAAGTGAAGAGAAAGGAAAGCACAAAAGCACCTTGTCTTACTAAGCACTGGAAAGGGCAGCCGGCAACCGGACGTCAAAGTGGAAAAGCAGCAAGTGAGAGGCCTGTCTCTGCCTACGGCCACACCACCCTGAACACGCCCGATCTCGTCTGATCTCGGAAGCTAAGCAGGGTTGGGCCTGGTTAGTACTTGGATGGGAGACCGCCTGGGAATACCAGGTGCTGTAGGCTTTTGCCTTTTCTTACTTCCACCAGCAGGGGTCACTCTCCTCTATGCCTTTTTTCCATTCCTTTTTTCACAAGCGCACACATGCTCCTTTCTTCTTTTCATTTGCTTTCTCTCTTGCGCTATTTAATCCTTGCAAAATACCAGCATCCTTCTCATCACCGTGGGCCTCCAGCATTGTTGCTTATTTACTTTTAATACTAGGCTTCTTTTCACCAGGACCAGCGACTCCCGCATGACTGGAGGCAACCACCGCTGACCTGGAGGCAACCACCGGTAACCTGGAGGCCAGTTTACAGCACAACCCAAGCAAAACACCTTTGCAGGCCACACGACCCCCCCGAAGAGCAGCTCAAATTCACTCGCAACCATCTCACCCTCTTCCTTCATTCACTCCTGGGCGTTTCGCTCCACCCCAAGTTGCGGGTCCAGCTTGCTCTTTCTGTCACATCCCCGCGATGAACGGTTTAGCCTGCAGGAGACCCTGCGCCGAGCCATTTTTAAACACATCTGATGCGGCAGGTGTTTCATTGCTCAACAAACAACACCTATGGGGACGGCACAGCCTATGCATCGGTCCTTCGGAGACCGCCCCAGAACGGCCAGAGTTCTCGTCCCCACGCGAGCCTGAGGAAGGCTGGCCGGGCGATGGGCCAAGCAGCGTCTACTGGCCATACCACCTTGGATATGTCCGATCTCGGAAGCAAAGCAGAGATGGGTTCGGAAATACTTGGTTGGGACACCTCCTGAGAACACCAGGTATTGTAGACAATTTTGATGACGTTTTGCCATCTTGCCCAGCTCGGCTAGCATTGAGTGGCGCCTTGCTGGACACCGACCTTACGTAAAGTAGAGGCTGGAAGTCCCAAGCATCCCAAGCCCCCCAAGACCTCTAAGATAAGGACGCAACCCCGCCGCCTCTACCAGACCTCACACCGAGCTCCTTGCCACGGCTAGGAGTGCTTATTGACCCCGCAGCCGGCCGTATGCAAATGATGGCGTTAAAAGCATCTCGCGCTGTGAAGGGGCCAGGCTTTCAGCAGCTGCCCAGGGGATGGTTTTAGAGGGCGACCGCCTAACGAGGGCCAGCAGAAGTAACGTCTTCTTCTTCAAAGAATCTTGTGTAACTAACCCAATCAGACAGCTGCCCAGGAGCTAACCTCAGTGCTAGGAAGGAGCGGGAGGGAATTGAGGGGGTGGTTCCTGCTAAGGCCCTGAAATAATAATAAGACAGGCAGGAGAGTCTGACGCATGGTGGCGGAAAAGCTGCAGGTGCAAATAGGGAATGTGGTCTCGTGCGAGCAACTTGTGCATGCTCGCTGTGTGTGAGTGTGCGCTTCCTAGGTACGGCGCGCTGCAGACAGTCAAAAGGGTTGCTCCCTTTCATTAAAAGTTAATCCCCGGCTGCAGGCTATTAGAAAGCAACTAACCGCGCTCTACTCACCCTACCCAGGTCTACCGGTGAGTCTCGCCGCTGCTCCCGGCCTGTGGCATTGGCCGCGACGCTGACGTTCCGTCGACAGCGCGGCAGCCGATCAGTGAGCTCAGCGGCTCTGAGCGGGGCGTTCTGTCTACAAGACCTTTTTAAGGAGCCAGCAAAAAAGTGAAGAGAAAAGAAAGCACAAAAGCACCTTGTCTTACTAAGCACTGGAAAGGGCAGCCGGCAACCGGACGTCAAAGTGGAAAAGCAGCAAGTGAGATGCCTGTCTCTGCCTACGGCCACACCACCCTGAACACGCCCGATCTCGTCTGATCTTGGAAGCTAAGCAGGGTCAGGCCTGGTTAGTACTTGGATGGGAGACCGCCTGGGAATACCAGGTGCTGTAGGCTTTTGCCTTTTCTTACTTCCACCAGCAGGGGTCACTCTCCTCTATGCCTTTTTTCCATTCCTTTTTTCACAAGCGCACACATGCTCCTTTCTTCTTTTCATTTGCTTTCTCTCTTGCGCTATTTAATCCTTGCAAAATACCAGCATCCTTCTCATCACCGTGGGCCTCCAGCATTGTTGCTTATTTACTTTTAATACTAGGCTTCTTTTCACCAGGACCAGCGACTCCCGCATGACTGGAGGCAACCACCGCTGACCTGGAGGCAACCACCGGTAACCTGGAGGCCAGTTTACAGCACAACCCAAGCAAAACACCTTTGCAGGCCACACGACCCCCCCGAAGAGCAGCTCAAATTCACTCGCAACCATCTCACCCTCTTCCTTCATTCACTCGTGGGCGTTTCGCTCCACCCCAAGTTGCGGGTCCAGCTTGCTCTTTCTGTCACATCCCCGCGATGAACGGTTTAGCCTGCAGGAGACCCTGCGCCGAGCCATTTTTAAACACATCTGATGCGGCAGGTGTTTCATTGCTCAACAAACAACACCTATAGGGACGGCACAGCCTATGCATCGGTCCTTCGGAGACCGCCCCAGAACGGCCAGAGTTCTCGTCCCCACGCGAGCCTGAGGAAGGCTGGCCAGCCGATGGGCCAAGCAGCGTCTACTGGCCATACCACCGTGGATACGTCCGATCTCGGAAGCAAAGCAGAGATGGGTTCGGAAATACTTGGTTGGGACACCTCCTGAGAACACCAGGTATTGTAGACAATTTTGATGACGTTTTGCCATCTTGCCCAGCTCGGCTAGCATTGAGTGGCGCCTTGCAGGACACCGACCTTACGTAAAGTAGAGGCTGGAAGTCCCAAGCATCCCAAGCCCCCCAAGACCTCTAAGATAAGGACGCAACCCCGCCGCCTCTACCAGGCCTCACACCGAGCTCCTTGCCACGGCTAGGAGTGCTTATTGACCCCGCAGCCGGCCGTATGCAAATGATGGCGTTAAAAGCATCTCGCGCTGTGAAGGGGCCAGGCTTTCAGCAGCTGCCCAGGGGATGGTTTTAGAGGGCGACCGCCTAACGAGGGCCAGCAGAAGTAACGTCTTCTTCTTCAAAGAATCTTGTGTAACTAACCCAATCAGACAGCTGCCCAGGAGCTAACCTCAGTGCTAGGAAGGAGCGGGAGGGAATTGAGGGGGTGGTTCCTGCTAAGGCCCTGAAATAATAATAAGACAGGCAGGAGAGTCTGACGCATGGTGGCGGAAAAGCTGCAGGTGCAAATAGGGAATGTGGTCTCGTGCGAGCAACTTGTGCATGCTCGCTGTGTGTGAGTGTGCGCTTCCTAGGTACGGCGCGCTGCAGACAGTCAAAAGGGTTGCTCCCTTTCATTAAAAGTTAATCCCCGGCTGCAGGCTATTAGAAAGCAACTAACCGCGCTCTACTCACCCTACCCAGGTCTACCGGTGAGTCTCGCCGCTGCTCCCGGCCTGTGGCATTGGCCGCGACGCTGACGTTCCGTCGACAGCGCGGCAGCCGATCAGTGAGCTCAGCGGCTCTGAGCGGGGCGTTCTGTCTACAAGACCTTTTTAAGGAGCCAGCAAAAAAGTGAAGAGAAAGGAAAGCACAAAAGCACCTTGTCTTACTAAGCACTGGAAAGGGCAGCCGGCAACCGGACGTCAAAGTGGAAAAGCAGCAAGTGAGAGGCCTGTCTCTGCCTACGGCCACACCACCCTGAACACGCCCGATCTTGTCTGATCTTGGAAGCTAAGCAGGGTCGGGCCTGGTTAGTACTTGGATGGGAGACCGCCTGGGAATACCAGGTGCTGTAGGCTTTTGCCTTTTCTTACTTCCACCAGCAGGGGTCACTCTCCTCTATGCCTTTTTTCCATTCCTTTTTTCACAAGCGCACACATGCTCCTTTCTTCTTTTCATTTGCTTTCTCTCTTGCGCTATTTAATCCTTGCAAAATACCAACATCCTTCTCATCACCGTGGGCCTCCAGCATTGTTGCTTATTTACTTTTAATACTAGGCTTCTTTTCACCAGGACCAGCGACTCCCGCATGACTGGAGGCAACCACCGCTGACCTGGAGGCAACCACCGGTAACCTGGAGGCCAGTTTACAGCACAACCCAAGCAAAACACCTTTGCAGGCCACACGACCACCCCGAAGAGCAGCTCAAATTCACTCGCAACCATCTCACCCTCTTCCTTCATTCACTCCTGGGCGTTTCGCTCCACCCCAAGTTGCGGGTCCAGCTTGCTCTTTCTGTCACATCCCCGCGATGAACGGTTTAGCCTGCAGGAGACCCTGCGCCGAGCCATTTTTAAACACATCTGATGCGGCAGGTGTTTCATTGCTCAACAAACAACACCTATAGGGACGGCACAGCCTATGCATCGGTCCTTCGGAGACCGCCCCAGAACGGCCAGAGTTCTCGTCCCCACGCGAGCCTGAGGAAGGCTGGCCAGGCGATGGGCCAAGCAGCGTCTACTGGCCATACCACCGTGGATACGTCCGATCTCGGAAGCAAAGCAGAGATGGGTTCGGAAATACTTGGTTGGGACACCTCCTGAGAACACCAGGTATTGTAGACAATTTTGATGACGTTTTGCCATCTTGCCCAGCTCGGCTAGCATTGAGTGGCGCCTTGCTGGACACCGACCTTACGTAAAGTAGAGGCTGGAAGTCCCAAGCATCCCAAGCCCCCCAAGACCTCTAAGATAAGGACGCAACCCCGCCGCCTCTACCAGGTCTCACACTGAGCTCCTTGCCACGGCTAGGAGTGCTTATTGACCCCGCAGCCGGCCGTATGCAAATGATGGCGTTAAAAGCATCTCGCGCTGTGAAGGGGCCAGGCTTTCAGCAGCTGCCCAGGGGATGGTTTTAGAGGGCGACCGCCTAACGAGGGCCAGCAGAAGTAACGTCTTCTTCTTCAAAGAATCTTGTGTAACTAACCCAATCAGACAGCTGCCCAGGAGCTAACCTCAGTGCTAGGAAGGAGCGGGAGGGAATTGAGGGGGTGGTTCCTGCTAAGGCCCTGAAATAATAATAAGACAGGCAGGAGAGTCTGACGCATGGTGGCGGAAAAGCTGCAGGTGCAAATAGGGAATGTGGTCTCGTGCGAGCAACTTGTGCATGCTCGCTGTGTGTGAGTGTGCGCTTCCTAGGTACGGCGCGCTGCAGACAGTCAAAAGGGTTGCTCCCTTTCATTAAAAGTTAATCCCCGGCTGCAGGCTATTAGAAAGCAACTAACCGCGCTCTACTCACCCTACCCAGGTCTACCGGTGAGTCTCGCCGCTGCTCCCGGCCTGTGGCATTGGCCGCGACGCTGACGTTCCGTCGACAGCGCGGCAGCCGATCAGTGAGCTCAGCGGCTCTGAGCGGGGCGTTCTGTCTACAAGACCTTTTTAAGGAGCCAGCAAAAAAGTGAAGAGAAAGGAAAGCACAAAAGCACCTTGTCTTACTAAGCACAGGAAAGGGCAGCCGGCAACCGGACGTCAAAGTGGAAAAGCAGCAAGTGAGAGGCCTGTCTCTGCCTACGGCCACACCACCCTGAACACGCCCGATCTCGTCTGATCTCGGAAGCTAAGCAGGGTTGGGCCTGGTTAGTGCTTGGATGGGAGACCGCCTGGGAATACCAGGTGCTGTAGGCTTTTGCCTTTTCTTACTTCCACCAGCAGGGGTCACTCTCCTCTATGCCTTTTTTCCATTCCTTTTTTCACAAGCGCACACATGCTCCTTTCTTCTTTTCATTTGCTTTCTCTCTTGCGCTATTTAATCCTTGCAAAATACCAGCATCCTTCTCATCACCGTGGGCCTCCAGCATTGTTGCTTATTTACTTTTAATACTAGGCTTCTTTTCACCAGGACCAGCGACTCCCGCATGACTGGAGGCAACCACCGCTGACCTGGAGGCAACCACCGGTAACCTGGAGGCCAGTTTACAGCACAACCCAAGCAAAACACCTTTGCAGGCCACACGACCCCCCCGAAGAGCAGCTCAAATTCACTCGCAACCATCTCACCCTCTTCCTTCATTCACTCCTGGGCGTTTCGCTCCACCCCAAGTTGCGGGTCCAGCTTGCTCTTTCTGTCACATCCCCGCGATGAACGGTTTAGCCTGCAGGAGACCCTGCGCCGAGCCATTTTTAAACACATCTGATGCGGCAGGTGTTTCATTGCTCAACAAACAACACCTATAGGGACGGCACAGCCTATGCATCGGTCCTTCGGAGACCGCCCCAGAACGGCCAGAGTTCTCGTCCCCACGCGAGCCTGAGGAAGGCTGGCCGGGCGATGGGCCAAGCAGCGTCTACTGGCCATACCATCTTGGATACGTCCGATCTCGGAAGCAAAGCAGAGATGGGTTCGGAAATACTTGGTTGGGACACCTCCTGAGAACACCAGGTATTGTAGACAATTTTGATGACGTTTTGCCATCTTGCCCAGCTCGGCTAGCATTGAGTGGCGCCTTGCTGGACACCGACCTTACGTAAAGTAGAGGCTGGAAGTCCCAAGCATCCCAAGCCCCCCAAGACCTCTAAGATAAGGACGCAACCCCGCCGCCTCTACCAGGCCTCACACCGAGCTCCTTGCCACGGCTAGGAGTGCTTATTGACCCCGCAGCCGGCCGTATGCAAATGATGGCGTTAAAAGCATCTCGCGCTGTGAAGGGGCCAGGCTTTCAGCAGCTGCCCAGGGGATGGTTTTAGAGGGCGACCGCCTAACGAGGGCCAGCAGAAGTAACGTCTTCTTCTTCAAAGAATCTTGTGTAACTAACCCAATCAGACAGCTGCCCAGGAGCTAACCTCAGTGCTAGGAAGGAGCGGGAGGGAATTGAGGGGGTGGTTCCTGCTAAGGCCCTGAAATAATAATAAGACAGGCAGGAGAGTCTGACGCATGGTGGCGGAAAAGCTGCAGGTGCAAATAGGGAATGTGGTCTCGTGCGAGCAACTTGTGCATGCTCGCTGTGTGTGAGTGTGCGCTTCCTAGGTACGGCGCGCTGCAGACAGTCAAAAGGGTTGCTCCCTTTCATTAAAAGTTAATCCCCGGCTGCAGGCTATTAGAAAGCAACTAACCGCGCTCTACTCACCCTACCCAGGTCTACCGGTGAGTCTCGCCGCTGCTCCCGGCCTGTGGCATTGGCCGCGACGCTGACGTTCCGTCGACAGCGCGGCAGCCGATCAGTGAGCTCAGCGGCTCTGAGCGGGGCGTTCTGTCTACAAGACCTTTTTAAGGAGCCAGCAAAAAAGTGAAGAGAAAAGAAAGCACAAAAGCACCTTGTCTTACTAAGCACTGGAAAGGGCAGCCGGCAACCGGACGTCAAAGTGGAAAAGCAGCAAGTGAGAGGCCGGTCTCTGCCTACGGCCACACCACCCTGAACACGCCCGATCTCGTCTGATCTTGGAAGCTAAGCAGGGTCGGGCCTGGTTAGTACTTGGATGGGAGACCGCCTGGGAATACCAGGTGCTGTAGGCTTTTGCCTTTTCTTACTTCCACCAGCAGGGGTCACTCTCCTCTATGCCTTTTTTCCATTCCTTTTTTCACAAGCGCACACATGCTCCTTTCTTCTTTTCATTTGCTTTCTCTCTTGCGCTATTTAATCCTTGCAAAATACCAGCATCCTTCTCATCACCGTGGGCCTCCAGCATTGTTGCTTATTTACTTTTAATACTAGGCTTCTTTTCACCAGGACCAGCGACTCCCGCATGACTGGAGGCAACCACCGCTGACCTGGAGGCAACCACCGGTAACCTGGAGGCCAGTTTACAGCACAACCCAAGCAAAACACCTTTGCAGGCCACACGACCCCCCCGAAGAGCAGCTCAAATTCACTCGCAACCATCTCACCCTCTTCCTTCATTCACTCCTGGGCGTTTCGCTCCACCCCAAGTTGCGGGTCCAGCTTGCTCTTTCTGTCACATCCCCGCGATGAACGGTTTAGCCTGCAGGAGACCCTGCGCCGAGCCATTTTTAAACACATCTGATGCGGCAGGTGTTTCATTGCTCAACAAACAACACCTATGGGGACGGCACAGCCTATGCATCGGTCCTTCGGAGACCGCCCCAGAACGGCCAGAGTTCTCGTCCCCACGCGAGCCTGAGGAAGGCTGGCCGGGCGATGGGCCAAGCAGCGTCTACTGGCCATACCATCTTGGATACGTCCGATCTCGGAAGCAAAGCAGAGATGGGTTCGGAAATACTTGGTTGGGACACCTCCTGAGAACACCAGGTATTGTAGACAATTTTGATGACGTTTTGCCATCTTGCCCAGCTCGGCTAGCATTGAGTGGCGCCTTGCTGGACACCGACCTTACGTAAAGTAGAGGCTGGAAGTCCCAAGCATCCCAAGCCCCCCAAGACCTCTAAGATAAGGACGCAACCCCGCCGCCTCTACCAGACCTCACACCGAGCTCCTTGCCACGGCTAGGAGTGCTTATTGACCCCGCAGCCGGCCGTATGCAAATGATGGCGTTAAAAGCATCTCGCGCTGTGAAGGGGCCAGGCTTTCAGCAGCTGCCCAGGGGATGGTTTTAGAGGGCGACCGCCTAACGAGGGCCAGCAGAAGTAACGTCTTCTTCTTCAAAGAATCTTGTGTAACTAACCCAATCAGACAGCTGCCCAGGAGCTAACCTCAGTGCTAGGAAGGAGCGGGAGGGAATTGAGGGGGTGGTTCCTGCTAAGGCCCTGAAATAATAATAAGACAGGCAGGAGAGTCTGACGCATGGTGGCGGAAAAGCTGCAGGTGCAAATAGGGAATGTGGTCTCGTGCGAGCAACTTGTGCATGCTCGCTGTGTGTGAGTGTGCGCTTCCTAGGTACGGCGCGCTGCAGACAGTCAAAAGGGTTGCTCCCTTTCATTAAAAGTTAATCCCCGGCTGCAGGCTATTAGAAAGCAACTAACCGCGCTCTACTCACCCTACCCAGGTCTACCGGTGAGTCTCGCCGCTGCTCCCGGCCTGTGGCATTGGCCGCGACGCTGACGTTCCGTCGACAGCGCGGCAGCCGATCAGTGAGCTCAGCGGCTCTGAGCGGGGCGTTCTGTCTACAAGACCTTTTTAAGGAGCCAGCAAAAAAGTGAAGAGAAAAGAAAGCACAAAAGCACCTTGTCTTACTAAGCACTGGAAAGGGCAGCCGGCAACCGGACGTCAAAGTGGAAAAGCAGCAAGTGAGAGGCCAGTCTCTGCCTACGGCCACACCACCCTGAACACGCCCGATCTCGTCTGATCTTGGAAGCTAAGCAGGGTCGGGCCTGGTTAGTACTTGGATGGGAGACCGCCTGGGAATACCAGGTGCTGTAGGCTTTTGCCTTTTCTTACTTCCACCAGCAGGGGTCACTCTCCTCTATGCCTTTTTTCCATTCCTTTTTTCACAAGCGCACACATGCTCCTTTCTTCTTTTCATTTGCTTTCTCTCTTGCGCTATTTAATCCTTGCAAAATACCAGCATCCTTCTCATCACCGTGGGCCTCCAGCATTGTTGCTTATTTACTTTTAATACTAGGCTTCTTTTCACCAGGACCAGCGACTCCCGCATGACTGGAGGCAACCACCGCTGACCTGGAGGCAACCACCGGTAACCTGGAGGCCAGTTTACAGCACAACCCAAGCAAAACACCTTTGCAGGCCACACGACCCCCCCGAAGAGCAGCTCAAATTCACTCGCAACCATCTCACCCTCTTCCTTCATTCACTCCTGGGCGTTTCGCTCCACCCCAAGTTGCGGGTCCAGCTTGCTCTTTCTGTCACATCCCCGCGATGAACGGTTTAGCCTGCAGGAGACCCTGCGCCGAGCCATTTTTAAACACATCTGATGCGGCAGGTGTTTCATTGCTCAACAAACAACACCTATGGGGACGGCACAGCCTATGCATCGGTCCTTCGGAGACCGCCCCAGAACGGCCAGAGTTCTCGTCCCCACGCGAGCCTGAGGAAGGCTGGCCGGGCGATGGGCCAAGCAGCGTCTACTGGCCATACCATCTTGGATACGTCCGATCTCGGAAGCAAAGCAGAGATGGGTTCGGAAATACTTGGTTGGGACACCTCCTGAGAACACCAGGTATTGTAGACAATTTTGATGACGTTTTGCCATCTTGCCCAGCTCGGCTAGCATTGAGTGGCGCCTTGCTGGACACCGACCTTACGTAAAGTAGAGGCTGGAAGTCCCAAGCATCCCAAGCCCCCCAAGACCTCTAAGATAAGGACGCAACCCCGCCGCCTCTACCAGACCTCACACCGAGCTCCTTGCCACGGCTAGGAGTGCTTATTGACCCCGCAGCCGGCCGTATGCAAATGATGGCGTTAAAAGCATCTCGCGCTGTGAAGGGGCCAGGCTTTCAGCAGCTGCCCAGGGGATGGTTTTAGAGGGCGACCGCCTAACGAGGGCCAGCAGAAGTAACGTCTTCTTCTTCAAAGAATCTTGTGTAACTAACCCAATCAGACAGCTGCCCAGGAGCTAACCTCAGTGCTAGGAAGGAGCGGGAGGGAATTGAGGGGGTGGTTCCTGCTAAGGCCCTGAAATAATAATAAGACAGGCAGGAGAGTCTGACGCATGGTGGCGGAAAAGCTGCAGGTGCAAATAGGGAATGTGGTCTCGTGCGAGCAACTTGTGCATGCTCGCTGTGTGTGAGTGTGCGCTTCCTAGGTACGGCGCGCTGCAGACAGTCAAAAGGGTTGCTCCCTTTCATTAAAAGTTAATCCCCGGCTGCAGGCTATTAGAAAGCAACTAACCGCGCTCTACTCACCCTACCCAGGTCTACCGGTGAGTCTCGCCGCTGCTCCCGGCCTGTGGCATTGGCCGCGACGCTGACGTTCCGTCGACAGCGCGGCAGCCGATCAGTGAGCTCAGCGGCTCTGAGCGGGGCGTTCTGTCTACAAGACCTTTTTAAGGAGCCAGCAAAAAAGTGAAGAGAAAAGAAAGCACAAAAGCACCTTGTCTTACTAAGCACTGGAAAGGGCAGCCGGCAACCGGACGTCAAAGTGGAAAAGCAGCAAGTGAGATGCCTGTCTCTGCCTACGGCCACACCACCCTGAACACGCCCGATCTCGTCTGATCTCGGAAGCTAAGCAGGGTCAGGCCTGGTTAGTACTTGGATGGGAGACCGCCTGGGAATACCAGGTGCTGTAGGCTTTTGCCTTTTCTTACTTCCACCAGCAGGGGTCACTCTCCTCTATGCCTTTTTTCCATTCCTTTTTTCACAAGCGCACACATGCTCCTTTCTTCTTTTCATTTGCTTTCTCTCTTGCGCTATTTAATCCTTGCAAAATACCAGCATCCTTCTCATCACCGTGGGCCTCCAGCATTGTTGCTTATTTACTTTTAATACTAGGCTTCTTTTCACCAGGACCAGCGACTCCCGCATGACTGGAGGCAACCACCGCTGACCTGGAGGCAACCACCGGTAACCTGGAGGCCAGTTTACAGCACAACCCAAGCAAAACACCTTTGCAGGCCACACGACCCCCCCGAAGAGCAGCTCAAATTCACTCGCAACCATCTCACCCTCTTCCTTCATTCACTCCTGGGCGTTTCGCTCCACCCCAAGTTGCGGGTCCAGCTTGCTCTTTCTGTCACATCCCCGCGATGAACGGTTTAGCCTGCAGGAGACCCTGCGCCGAGCCATTTTTAAACACATCTGATGCGGCAGGTGTTTCATTGCTCAACAAACAACACCTATAGGGACGGCACAGCCTATGCATCGGTCCTTCGGAGACCGCCCCAGAACGGCCAGAGTTCTCGTCCCCACGCGAGCCTGAGGAAGGCTGGCCAGGCGATGGGCCAAGCAGCGTCTACTGGCCATACCACCGTGGATACGTCCGATCTCGGAAGCAAAGCAGAGATGGGTTCGGAAATACTTGGTTGGGACACCTCCTGAGAACACCAGGTATTGTAGACAATTTTGATGACGTTTTGCCATCTTGCCCAGCTCGGCTAGCATTGAGTGGCGCCTTGCTGGACACCGACCTTACGTAAAGTAGAGGCTGGAAGTCCCAAGCATCCCAAGCCCCCCAAGACCTCTAAGATAAGGACGCAACCCCGCCGCCTCTACCAGGCCTCACACTGAGCTCCTTGCCACGGCTAGGAGTGCTTATTGACCCCGCAGCCGGCCGTATGCAAATGATGGCGTTAAAAGCATCTCGCGCTGTGAAGGGGCCAGGCTTTCAGCAGCTGCCCAGGGGATGGTTTTAGAGGGCGACCGCCTAACGAGGGCCAGCAGAAGTAACGTCTTCTTCTTCAAAGAATCTTGTGTAACTAACCCAATCAGACAGCTGCCCAGGAGCTAACCTCAGTGCTAGGAAGGAGCGGGAGGGAATTGAGGGGGTGGTTCCTGCTAAGGCCCTGAAATAATAATAAGACAGGCAGGAGAGTCTGACGCATGGTGGCGGAAAAGCTGCAGGTGCAAATAGGGAATGTGGTCTCGTGCGAGCAACTTGTGCATGCTCGCTGTGTGTGAGTGTGCGCTTCCTAGGTACGGCGCGCTGCAGACAGTCAAAAGGGTTGCTCCCTTTCATTAAAAGTTAATCCCCGGCTGCAGGCTATTAGAAAGCAACTAACCGCGCTCTACTCACCCTACCCAGGTCTACCGGTGAGTCTCGCCGCTGCTCCCGGCCTGTGGCATTGGCCGCGACGCTGACGTTCCGTCGACAGCGCGGCAGCCGATCAGTGAGCTCAGCGGCTCTGAGCGGGGCGTTCTGTCTACAAGACCTTTTTAAGGAGCCAGCAAAAAAGTGAAGAGAAAGGAAAGCACAAAAGCACCTTGTCTTACTAAGCACTGGAAAGGGCAGCCGGCAACCGGACGTCAAAGTGGAAAAGCAGCAAGTGAGAGGCCTGTCTCTGCCTACGGCCACACCACCCTGAACACGCCCGATCTCGTCTGATCTCGGAAGCTAAGCAGGGTTGGGCCTGGTTAGTACTTGGATGGGAGACCGCCTGGGAATACCAGGTGCTGTAGGCTTTTGCCTTTTCTTACTTCCACCAGCAGGGGTCACTCTCCTCTATGCCTTTTTTCCATTCCTTTTTTCACAAGCGCACACATGCTCCTTTCTTCTTTTCATTTGCTTTCTCTCTTGCGCTATTTAATCCTTGCAAAATACCAGCATCCTTCTCATCACCGTGGGCCTCCAGCATTGTTGCTTATTTACTTTTAATACTAGGCTTCTTTTCACCAGGACCAGCGACTCCCGCATGACTGGAGGCAACCACCGCTGACCTGGAGGCAACCACCGGTAACCTGGAGGCCAGTTTACAGCACAACCCAAGCAAAACACCTTTGCAGGCCACACGACCCCCCCGAAGAGCAGCTCAAATTCACTCGCAACCATCTCACCCTCTTCCTTCATTCACTCCTGGGCGTTTCGCTCCACCCCAAGTTGCGGGTCCAGCTTGCTCTTTCTGTCACATCCCCGCGATGAACGGTTTAGCCTGCAGGAGACCCTGCGCCGAGCCATTTTTAAACACATCTGATGCGGCAGGTGTTTCATTGCTCAACAAACAACACCTATAGGGACGGCACAGCCTATGCATCGGTCCTTCGGAGACCGCCCCAGAACGGCCAGAGTTCTCGTCCCCACGCGAGCCTGAGGAAGGCTGGCCGGGCGATGGGCCAAGCAGCGTCTACTGGCCATACCACCTTGGATACGTCCGATCTCGGAAGCAAAGCAGAGATGGGTTCGGAAATACTTGGTTGGGACACCTCCTGAGAACACCAGGTATTGTAGACAATTTTGATGACGTTTTACCATCTTGCCCAGCTCGGCTAGCATTGAGTGGCGCCTTGCTGGACACCGACCTTACGTAAAGTAGAGGCTGGAAGTCCCAAGCATCCCAAGCCCCCCAAGACCTCTAAGATAAGGACGCAACCCCGCCGCCTCTACCAGGCCTCACACCGAGCTCCTTGCCACGGCTAGGAGTGCTTATTGACCCCGCAGCCGGCCGTATGCAAATGATGGCGTTAAAAGCATCTCGCGCTGTGAAGGGGCCAGGCTTTCAGCAGCTGCCCAGGGGATGGCTTTAGAGGGCGACCGCCTAACGAGGGCCAGCAGAAGTAACGTCTTCTTCTTCAAAGAATCTTGTGTAACTAACCCAATCAGACAGCTGCCCAGGAGCTAACCTCAGTGCTAGGAAGGAGCGGGAGGGAATTGAGGGGGTGGTTACTGCTAAGGCCCTGAAATAATAATAAGACAGGCAGGAGAGTCTGACGCATGGTGGCGGAAAAGCTGCAGGTGCAAATAGGGAATGTGGTCTCGTGCGAGCAACTTGTGCATGCTCGCTGTGTGTGAGTGTGCGCTTCCTAGGTACGGCGCGCTGCAGACAGTCAAAAGGGTTGCTCCCTTTCATTAAAAGTTAATCCCCGGCTGCAGGCTATTAGAAAGCAACTAACCGCGCTCTACTCACCCTACCCAGGTCTACCGGTGAGTCTCGCCGCTGCTCCCGGCCTGTGGCATTGGCCGCGACGCTGACGTTCCGTCGACAGCGCGGCAGCCGATCAGTGAGCTCAGCGGCTCTGAGCGGGGCGTTCTGTCTACAAGACCTTTTTAAGGAGCCAGCAAAAAAGTGAAGAGAAAAGAAAGCACAAAAGCACCTTGTCTTACTAAGCACTGGAAAGGGCAGCCGGCAACCGGACGTCAAAGTGGAAAAGCAGCAAGTGAGAGGCCTGTCTCTGCCTACGGCCACACCACCCTGAACACGCCCGATCTCGTCTGATCTCGGAAGCTAAGCAGGGTCGGGCCTGGTTAGTACTTGGATGGGAGACCGCCTGGTAATCAAAGGTGCTGTAGGCTTTTGCCTTTTCTTACTTCCACCAGCAGGGGTCACTCTCCTCTATGCCTTTTTTCCATTCCTTTTTTCACAAGCGCACACATGCTCCTTTCTTCTTTTCATTTGCTTTCTCTCTTGCGCTATTTAATCCTTGCAAAATACCAGCATCCTTCTCATCACCGTGGGCCTCCAGCATTGTTGCTTATTTACTTTTAATACTAGGCTTCTTTTCACCAGGACCAGCGACTCCCGCATGACTGGAGGCAACCACCGCTGACCTGGAGGCAACCACCGGTAACCTGGAGGCCAGTTTACAGCACAACCCAAGCAAAACACCTTTGCAGGCCACACGACCCCCCCGAAGAGCAGCTCAAATTCACTCGCAACCATCTCACCCTCTTCCTTCATTCACTCCTGGGCGTTTCGCTCCACCCCAAGTTGCGGGTCCAGCTTGCTCTTTCTGTCACATCCCCGCGATGAACGGTTTAGCCTGCAGGAGACCCTGCGCCGAGCCATTTTTAAACACATCTGATGCGGCAGGTGTTTCATTGCTCAACAAACAACACCTATGGGGACGGCACAGCCTATGCATCGGTCCTTCGGAGACCGCCCCAGAACGGCCAGAGTTCTCGTCCCCACGCGAGCCTGAGGAAGGCTGGCCGGGCGATGGGCCAAGCAGCGTCTACTGGCCATACCACCTTGGATACGTCCGATCTCGGAAGCAAAGCAGAGATGGGTTCGGAAATACTTGGTTGGGACACCTCCTGAGAACACCAGGTATTGTAGACAATTTTGATGACGTTTTGCCATCTTGCCCAGCTCGGCTAGCATTGAGTGGCGCCTTGCTGGACACCGACCTTACGTAAAGTAGAGGCTGGAAGTCCCAAGCATCCCAAGCCCCCCAAGACCTCTAAGATAAGGACGCAACCCCGCCGCCTCTACCAGACCTCACACCGAGCTCCTTGCCACGGCTAGGAGTGCTTATTGACCCCGCAGCCGGCCGTATGCAAATGATGGCGTTAAAAGCATCTCGCGCTGTGAAGGGGCCAGGCTTTCAGCAGCTGCCCAGGGGATGGTTTTAGAGGGCGACCGCCTAACGAGGGCCAGCAGAAGTAACGTCTTCTTCTTCAAAGAATCTTGTGTAACTAACCCAATCAGACAGCTGCCCAGGAGCTAACCTCAGTGCTAGGAAGGAGCGGGAGGGAATTGAGGGGGTGGTTCCTGCTAAGGCCCTGAAATAATAATAAGACAGGCAGGAGAGTCTGACGCATGGTGGCGGAAAAGCTGCAGGTGCAAATAGGGAATGTGGTCTCGTGCGAGCAACTTGTGCATGCTCGCTGTGTGTGAGTGTGCGCTTCCTAGGTACGGCGCGCTGCAGACAGTCAAAAGGGTTGCTCCCTTTCATTAAAAGTTAATCCCCGGCTGCAGGCTATTAGAAAGCAACTAACCGCGCTCTACTCACCCTACCCAGGTCTACCGGTGAGTCTCGCCGCTGCTCCCGGCCTGTGGCATTGGCCGCGACGCTGACGTTCCGTCGACAGCGCGGCAGCCGATCAGTGAGCTCAGCGGCTCTGAGCGGGGCGTTCTGTCTACAAGACCTTTTTAAGGAGCCAGCAAAAAAGTGAAGAGAAAAGAAAGCACAAAAGCACCTTGTCTTACTAAGCACTGGAAAGGGCAGCCGGCAACCGGACGTCAAAGTGGAAAAGCAGCAAGTGAGATGCTTGTCTCTGCCTACGGCCACACCACCCTGAACACGCCCGATCTCGTCTGATCTCGGAAGCTAAGCAGGGTCAGGCCTGGTTAGTACTTGGATGGGAGACCGCCTGGGAATACCAGGTGCTGTAGGCTTTTGCCTTTTCTTACTTCCACCAGCAGGGGTCACTCTCCTCTATGCCTTTTTTCCATTCCTTTTTTCACAAGCGCACACATGCTCCTTTCTTCTTTTCATTTGCTTTCTCTCTTGCGCTATTTAATCCTTGCAAAATACCAGCATCCTTCTCATCACCGTGGGCCTCCAGCATTGTTGCTTATTTACTTTTAATACTAGGCTTCTTTTCACCAGGACCAGCGACTCCCGCATGACTGGAGGCAACCACCGCTGACCTGGAGGCAACCACCGGTAACCTGGAGGCCAGTTTACAGCACAACCCAAGCAAAACACCTTTGCAGGCCACACGACCCCCCCGAAGAGCAGCTCAAATTCACTCGCAACCATCTCACCCTCTTCCTTCATTCACTCCTGGGCGTTTCGCTCCACCCCAAGTTGCGGGTCCAGCTTGCTCTTTCTGTCACATCCCCGCGATGAACGGTTTAGCCTGCAGGAGACCCTGCGCCGAGCCATTTTTAAACACATCTGATGCGGCAGGTGTTTCATTGCTCAACAAACAACACCTATAGGGACGGCACAGCCTATGCATCGGTCCTTCGGAGACCGCCCCAGAACGGCCAGAGTTCTCGTCCCCACGCGAGCCTGAGGAAGGCTGGCCAGGCGATGGGCCAAGCAGCGTCTACTGGCCATACCACCGTGGATACGTCCGATCTCGGAAGCAAAGCAGAGATGGGTTCGGAAATACTTGGTTGGGACACCTCCTGAGAACACCAGGTATTGTAGACAATTTTGATGACGTTTTGCCATCTTGCCCAGCTCGGCTAGCATTGAGTGGCGCCTTGCAGGACACCGACCTTACGTAAAGTAGAGGCTGGAAGTCCCAAGCATCCCAAGCCCCCCAAGACCTCTAAGATAAGGACGCAACCCCGCCGCCTCTACCAGGCCTCACACCGAGCTCCTTGCCACGGCTAGGAGTGCTTATTGACCCCGCAGCCGGCCGTATGCAAATGATGGCGTTAAAAGCATCTCGCGCTGTGAAGGGGCCAGGCTTTCAGCAGCTGCCCAGGGGATGGTTTTAGAGGGCGACCGCCTAACGAGGGCCAGCAGAAGTAACGTCTTCTTCTTCAAAGAATCTTGTGTAACTAACCCAATCAGACAGCTGCCCAGGAGCTAACCTCAGTGCTAGGAAGGAGCGGGAGGGAATTGAGGGGGTGGTTCCTGCTAAGGCCCTGAAATAATAATAAGACAGGCAGGAGAGTCTGACGCATGGTGGCGGAAAAGCTGCAGGTGCAAATAGGGAATGTGGTCTCGTGCGAGCAACTTGTGCATGCTCGCTGTGTGTGAGTGTGCGCTTCCTAGGTACGGCGCGCTGCAGACAGTCAAAAGGGTTGCTCCCTTTCATTAAAAGTTAATCCCCGGCTGCAGGCTATTAGAAAGCAACTAACCGCGCTCTACTCACCCTACCCAGGTCTACCGGTGAGTCTCGCCGCTGCTCCCGGCCTGTGGCATTGGCCGCGACGCTGACGTTCCGTCGACAGCGCGGCAGCCGATCAGTGAGCTCAGCGGCTCTGAGCGGGGCGTTCTGTCTACAAGACCTTTTTAAGGAGCCAGCAAAAAAGTGAAGAGAAAGGAAAGCACAAAAGCACCTTGTCTTACTAAGCACTGGAAAGGGCAGCCGGCAACCGGACGTCAAAGTGGAAAAGCAGCAAGTGAGAGGCCTGTCTCTGCCTACGGCCACACCACCCTGAACACGCCCGATCTTGTCTGATCTCAGAAGCTAAGCAGGGTTGGGCCTGGTTAGTACTTGGATGGGAGACCACCTGGGAATACCAGGTGCTGTAGGCTTTTGCCTTTTCTTACTTCCACCAGCAGGGGTCACTCTCCTCTATGCCTTTTTTCCATTCCTTTTTTCACAAGCGCACACATGCTCCTTTCTTCTTTTCATTTGCTTTCTCTCTTGCGCTATTTAATCCTTGCAAAATACCAACATCCTTCTCATCACCGTGGGCCTCCAGCATTGTTGCTTATTTACTTTTAATACTAGGCTTCTTTTCACCAGGACCAGCGACTCCCGCATGACTGGAGGCAACCACCGCTGACCTGGAGGCAACCACCGGTAACCTGGAGGCCAGTTTACAGCACAACCCAAGCAAAACACCTTTGCAGGCCACACGACCACCCCGAAGAGCAGCTCAAATTCACTCGCAACCATCTCACCCTCTTCCTTCATTCACTCCTGGGCGTTTCGCTCCACCCCAAGTTGCGGGTCCAGCTTGCTCTTTCTGTCACATCCCCGCGATGAACGGTTTAGCCTGCAGGAGACCCTGCGCCGAGCCATTTTTAAACACATCTGATGCGGCAGGTGTTTCATTGCTCAACAAACAACACCTATAGGGACGGCACAGCCTATGCATCGGTCCTTCGGAGACCGCCCCAGAACGGCCAGAGTTCTCGTCCCCACGCGAGCCTGAGGAAGGCTAGCCAGGCGATGGGCCAAGCAGCGTCTACTGGCCATACCACCGTGGATACGTCCGATCTCGGAAGCAAAGCAGAGATGGGTTCGGAAATACTTGGTTGGGACACCTCCTGAGAACACCAGGTATTGTAGACAATTTTGATGACGTTTTGCCATCTTGCCCAGCTCGGCTAGCATTGAGTGGCGCCTTGCTGGACACCGACCTTACGTAAAGTAGAGGCTGGAAGTCCCAAGCATCCCAAGCCCCCCAAGACCTCTAAGATAAGGACGCAACCCCGCCGCCTCTACCAGGCCTCACACTGAGCTCCTTGCCACGGCTAGGAGTGCTTATTGACCCCGCAGCCGGCCGTATGCAAATGATGGCGTTAAAAGCATCTCGCGCTGTGAAGGGGCCAGGCTTTCAGCAGCTGCCCAGGGGATGGTTTTAGAGGGCGACCGCCTAACGAGGGCCAGCAGAAGTAACGTCTTCTTCTTCAAAGAATCTTGTGTAACTAACCCAATCAGACAGCTGCCCAGGAGCTAACCTCAGTGCTAGGAAGGAGCGGGAGGGAATTGAGGGGGTGGTTCCTGCTAAGGCCCTGAAATAATAATAAGACAGGCAGGAGAGTCTGACGCATGGTGGCGGAAAAGCTGCAGGTGCAAAGAGGGAATGTGGTCTCGTGCGAGCAACTTGTGCATGCTCGCTGTGTGTGAGTGTGCGCTTCCTAGGTACGGCGCGCTGCAGACAGTCAAAAGGGTTGCTCCCTTTCATTAAAAGTTAATCCCCGGCTGCAGGCTATTAGAAAGCAACTAACCGCGCTCTACTCACCCTACCCAGGTCTACCGGTGAGTCTCGCCGCTGCTCCCGGCCTGTGGCATTGGCCGCGACGCTGACGTTCCGTCGACAGCGCGGCAGCCGATCAGTGAGCTCAGCGGCTCTGAGCGGGGCGTTCTGTCTACAAGACCTTTTTAAGGAGCCAGCAAAAAAGTGAAGAGAAAGGAAAGCACAAAAGCACCTTGTCTTACTAAGCACAGGAAAGGGCAGCCGGCAACCGGACGTCAAAGTGGAAAAGCAGCAAGTGAGAGGCCTGTCTCTGCCTACGGCCACACCACCCTGAACACGCCCGATCTCGTCTGATCTCGGAAGCTAAGCAGGGTTGGGCCTGGTTAGTACTTGGATGGGAGACCGCCTGGGAATACCAGGTGCTGTAGGCTTTTGCCTTTTCTTACTTCCACCAGCAGGGGTCACTCTCCTCTATGCCTTTTTTCCATTCCTTTTTTCACAAGCGCACACATGCTCCTTTCTTCTTTTCATTTGCTTTCTCTCTTGCGCTATTTAATCCTTGCAAAATACCAGCATCCTTCTCATCACCGTGGGCCTCCAGCATTGTTGCTTATTTACTTTTAATACTAGGCTTCTTTTCACCAGGACCAGCGACTCCCGCATGACTGGAGGCAACCACCGCTGACCTGGAGGCAACCACCGGTAACCTGGAGGCCAGTTTACAGCACAACCCAAGCAAAACACCTTTGCAGGCCACACGACCCCCCCGAAGAGCAGCTCAAATTCACTCGCAACCATCTCACCCTCTTCCTTCATTCACTCCTGGGCGTTTCGCTCCACCCCAAGTTGCGGGTCCAGCTTGCTCTTTCTGTCACATCCCCGCGATGAACGGTTTAGCCTGCAGGAGACCCTGCGCCGAGCCATTTTTAAACACATCTGATGCGGCAGGTGTTTCATTGCTCAACAAACAACACCTATAGGGACGGCACAGCCTATGCATCGGTCCTTCGGAGACCGCCCCAGAACGGCCAGAGTTCTCGTCCCCACGCGAGCCTGAGGAAGGCTGGCCGGGCGATGGGCCAAGCAGCGTCTACTGGCCATACCATCTTGGATACGTCCGATCTCGGAAGCAAAGCAGAGATGGGTTCGGAAATACTTGGTTGGGACACCTCCTGAGAACACCAGGTATTGTAGACAATTTTGATGACGTTTTGCCATCTTGCCCAGCTCGGCTAGCATTGAGTGGCGCCTTGCTGGACACCGACCTTACGTAAAGTAGAGGCTGGAAGTCCCAAGCATCCCAAGCCCCCCAAGACCTCTAAGATAAGGACGCAACCCCGCCGCCTCTACCAGGCCTCACACCGAGCTCCTTGCCACGGCTAGGAGTGCTTATTGACCCCGCAGCCGGCCGTATGCAAATGATGGCGTTAAAAGCATCTCGCGCTGTGAAGGGGCCAGGCTTTCAGCAGCTGCCCAGGGGATGGTTTTAGAGGGCGACCGCCTAACGAGGGCCAGCAGAAGTAACGTCTTCTTCTTCAAAGAATCTTGTGTAACTAACCCAATCAGACAGCTGCCCAGGAGCTAACCTCAGTGCTAGGAAGGAGCGGGAGGGAATTGAGGGGGTGGTTCCTGCTAAGGCCCTGAAATAATAATAAGACAGGCAGGAGAGTCTGACGCATGGTGGCGGAAAAGCTGCAGGTGCAAATAGGGAATGTGGTCTCGTGCGAGCAACTTGTGCATGCTCGCTGTGTGTGAGTGTGCGCTTCCTAGGTACGGCGCGCTGCAGACAGTCAAAAGGGTTGCTCCCTTTCATTAAAAGTTAATCCCCGGCTGCAGGCTATTAGAAAGCAACTAACCGCGCTCTACTCACCCTACCCAGGTCTACCGGTGAGTCTCGCCGCTGCTCCCGGCCTGTGGCATTGGCCGCGACGCTGACGTTCCGTCGACAGCGCGGCAGCCGATCAGTGAGCTCAGCGGCTCTGAGCGGGGCGTTCTGTCTACAAGACCTTTTTAAGGAGCCAGCAAAAAAGTGAAGAGAAAAGAAAGCACAAAAGCACCTTGTCTTACTAAGCACTGGAAAGGGCAGCCGGCAACCGGACGTCAAAGTGGAAAAGCAGCAAGTGAGATGCCTGTCTCTGCCTACGGCCACACCACCCTGAACACGCCCGATCTCGTCTGATCTCGGAAGCTAAGCAGGGTCAGGCCTGGTTAGTACTTGGATGGGAGACCGCCTGGGAATACCAGGTGCTGTAGGCTTTTGCCTTTTCTTACTTCCACCAGCAGGGGTCACTCTCCTCTATGCCTTTTTTCCATTCCTTTTTTCACAAGCGCACACATGCTCCTTTCTTCTTTTCATTTGCTTTCTCTCTTGCGCTATTTAATCCTTGCAAAATACCAGCATCCTTCTCATCACCGTGGGCCTCCAGCATTGTTGCTTATTTACTTTTAATACTAGGCTTCTTTTCACCAGGACCAGCGACTCCCGCATGACTGGAGGCAACCACCGCTGACCTGGAGGCAACCACCGGTAACCTGGAGGCCAGTTTACAGCACAACCCAAGCAAAACACCTTTGCAGGCCACACGACCACCCCGAAGAGCAGCTCAAATTCACTCGCAACCATCTCACCCTCTTCCTTCATTCACTCCTGGGCGTTTCGCTCCACCCCAAGTTGCGGGTCCAGCTTGCTCTTTCTGTCACATCCCCGCGATGAACGGTTTAGCCTGCAGGAGACCCTGCGCCGAGCCATTTTTAAACACATCTGATGCGGCAGGTGTTTCATTGCTCAACAAACAACACCTATAGGGACGGCACAGCCTATGCATCGGTCCTTCGGAGACCGCCCCAGAACGGCCAGAGTTCTCGTCCCCACGCGAGCCTGAGGAAGGCTGGCCAGGCGATGGGCCAAGCAGCGTCTACTGGCCATACCACCGTGGATACGTCCGATCTCGGAAGCAAAGCAGAGATGGGTTCGGAAATACTTGGTTGGGACACCTCCTGAGAACACCAGGTATTGTAGACAATTTTGATGACGTTTTGCCATCTTGCCCAGCTCGGCTAGCATTGAGTGGCGCCTTGCTGGACACCGACCTTACGTAAAGTAGAGGCTGGAAGTCCCAAGCATCCCAAGCCCCCCAAGACCTCTAAGATAAGGACGCAACCCCGCCGCCTCTACCAGGCCTCACACTGAGCTCCTTGCCACGGCTAGGAGTGCTTATTGACCCCGCAGCCGGCCGTATGCAAATGATGGCGTTAAAAGCATCTCGCGCTGTGAAGGGGCCAGGCTTTCAGCAGCTGCCCAGGGGATGGTTTTAGAGGGCGACCGCCTAACGAGGGCCAGCAGAAGTAACGTCTTCTTCTTCAAAGAATCTTGTGTAACTAACCCAATCAGACAGCTGCCCAGGAGCTAACCTCAGTGCTAGGAAGGAGCGGGAGGGAATTGAGGGGGTGGTTCCTGCTAAGGCCCTGAAATAATAATAAGACAGGCAGGAGAGTCTGACGCATGGTGGCGGAAAAGCTGCAGGTGCAAATAGGGAATGTGGTCTCGTGCGAGCAACTTGTGCATGCTCGCTGTGTGTGAGTGTGCGCTTCCTAGGTACGGCGCGCTGCAGACAGTCAAAAGGGTTGCTCCCTTTCATTAAAAGTTAATCCCCGGCTGCAGGCTATTAGAAAGCAACTAACCGCGCTCTACTCACCCTACCCAGGTCTACCGGTGAGTCTCGCCGCTGCTCCCGGCCTGTGGCATTGGCCGCGACGCTGACGTTCCGTCGACAGCGCGGCAGCCGATCAGTGAGCTCAGCGGCTCTGAGCGGGGCGTTCTGTCTACAAGACCTTTTTAAGGAGCCAGCAAAAAAGTGAAGAGAAAGGAAAGCACAAAAGCACCTTGTCTTACTAAGCACAGGAAAGGGCAGCCGGCAACCGGACGTCAAAGTGGAAAAGCAGCAAGTGAGAGGCCTGTCTCTGCCTACGGCCACACCACCCTGAACACGCCCGATCTCGTCTGATCTCGGAAGCTAAGCAGGGTTGGGCCTGGTTAGTACTTGGATGGGAGACCGCCTGGGAATACCAGGTGCTGTAGGCTTTTGCCTTTTCTTACTTCCACCAGCAGGGGTCACTCTCCTCTATGCCTTTTTTCCATTCCTTTTTTCACAAGCGCACACATGCTCCTTTCTTCTTTTCATTTGCTTTCTCTCTTGCGCTATTTAATCCTTGCAAAATACCAGCATCCTTCTCATCACCGTGGGCCTCCAGCATTGTTGCTTATTTACTTTTAATACTAGGCTTCTTTTCACCAGGACCAGCGACTCCCGCATGACTGGAGGCAACCACCGCTGACCTGGAGGCAACCACCGGTAACCTGGAGGCCAGTTTACAGCACAACCCAAGCAAAACACCTTTGCAGGCCACACGACCCCCCCGAAGAGCAGCTCAAATTCACTCGCAACCATCTCACCCTCTTCCTTCATTCACTCCTGGGCGTTTCGCTCCACCCCAAGTTGCGGGTCCAGCTTGCTCTTTCTGTCACATCCCCGCGATGAACGGTTTAGCCTGCAGGAGACCCTGCGCCGAGCCATTTTTAAACACATCTGATGCGGCAGGTGTTTCATTGCTCAACAAACAACACCTATAGGGACGGCACAGCCTATGCATCGGTCCTTCGGAGACCGCCCCAGAACGGCCAGAGTTCTCGTCCCCACGCGAGCCTGAGGAAGGCTGGCCGGGTGATGGGCCAAGCAGCGTCTACTGGCCATACCATCTTGGATACGTCCGATCTCGGAAGCAAAGCAGAGATGGGTTCGGAAATACTTGGTTGGGACACCTCCTGAGAACACCAGGTATTGTAGACAATTTTGATGACGTTTTGCCATCTTGCCCAGCTCGGCTAGCATTGAGTGGCGCCTTGCTGGACACCGACCTTACGTAAAGTAGAGGCTGGAAGTCCCAAGCATCCCAAGCCCCCCAAGACCTCTAAGATAAGGACGCAACCCCGCCGCCTCTACCAGGCCTCACACCGAGCTCCTTGCCACGGCTAGGAGTGCTTATTGACCCCGCAGCCGGCCGTATGCAAATGATGGCGTTAAAAGCATCTCGCGCTGTGAAGGGGCCAGGCTTTCAGCAGCTGCCCAGGGGATGGTTTTAGAGGGCGACCGCCTAACGAGGGCCAGCAGAAGTAACGTCTTCTTCTTCAAAGAATCTTGTGTAACTAACCCAATCAGACAGCTGCCCAGGAGCTAACCTCAGTGCTAGGAAGGAGCGGGAGGGAATTGAGGGGGTGGTTCCTGCTAAGGCCCTGAAATAATAATAAGACAGGCAGGAGAGTCTGACGCATGGTGGCGGAAAAGCTGCAGGTGCAAATAGGGAATGTGGTCTCGTGCGAGCAACTTGTGCATGCTCGCTGTGTGTGAGTGTGCGCTTCCTAGGTACAGCGCGCTGCAGACAGTCAAAAGGGTTGCTCCCTTTCATTAAAAGTTAATCCCCGGCTGCAGGCTATTAGAAAGCAACTAACCGCGCTCTACTCACCCTACCCAGGTCTACCGGTGAGTCTCGCCGCTGCTCCCGGCCTGTGGCATTGGCCGCGACGCTGACGTTCCGTCGACAGCGCGGCAGCCGATCAGTGAGCTCAGCGGCTCTGAGCGGGGCGTTCTGTCTACAAGACCTTTTTAAGGAGCCAGCAAAAAAGTGAAGAGAAAGGAAAGCACAAAAGCACCTTGTCTTACTAAGCACTGGAAAGGGCAGCCGGCAACCGGACGT
>NW_027362764.1:691769724-691867224 GCF_046119375.1 Phyllobates terribilis
TTTCATTGCTCAACAAACAACACCTATAGGGACGGCACAGCCTATGCATCGGTCCTTCGGAGACCGCCCCAGAACGGCCAGAGTTCTCGTCCCCACGCGAGCCTGAGGAAGGCTGGCCAGGCGATGGGCCAAGCAGCGTCTACTGGCCATACCACCGTGGATACGTCCGATCTCGGAAGCAAAGCAGAGATGGGTTCGGAAATACTTGGTTGGGACACCTCCTGAGAACACCAGGTATTGTAGACAATTTTGATGACGTTTTGCCATCTTGCCCAGCTCGGCTAGCATTGAGTGGCGCCTTGCAGGACACCGACCTTACGTAAAGTAGAGGCTGGAAGTCCCAAGCATCCCAAGCCCCCCAAGACCTCTAAGATAAGGACGCAACCCCGCCGCCTCTACCAGGCCTCACACCGAGCTCCTTGCCACGGCTAGGAGTGCTTATTGACCCCGCAGCCGGCCGTATGCAAATGATGGCGTTAAAAGCATCTCGCGCTGTGAAGGGGCCAGGCTTTCAGCAGCTGCCCAGGGGATGGTTTTAGAGGGCGACCGCCTAACGAGGGCCAGCAGAAGTAACGTCTTCTTCTTCAAAGAATCTTGTGTAACTAACCCAATCAGACAGCTGCCCAGGAGCTAACCTCAGTGCTAGGAAGGAGCGGGAGGGAATTGAGGGGGTGGTTCCTGCTAAGGCCCTGAAATAATAATAAGACAGGCAGGAGAGTCTGACGCATGGTGGCGGAAAAGCTGCAGGTGCAAATAGGGAATGTGGTCTCGTGCGAGCAACTTGTGCATGCTCGCTGTGTGTGAGTGTGCGCTTCCTAGGTACGGCGCGCTGCAGACAGTCAAAAGTGTTGCTCCCTTTCATTAAAAGTTAATCCCCGGCTGCAGGCTATTAGAAAGCAACTAACCGCGCTCTACTCACCCTACCCAGGTCTACCGGTGAGTCTCGCCGCTGCTCCCGGCCTGTGGCATTGGCCGCGACGCTGACGTTCCGTCGACAGCGCGGCAGCCGATCAGTGAGCTCAGCGGCTCTGAGCGGGGCGTTCTGTCTACAAGACCTTTTTAAGGAGCCAGCAAAAAAGTGAAGAGAAAGGAAAGCACAAAAGCACCTTGTCTTACTAAGCACTGGAAAGGGCAGCCGGCAACCGGACGTCAAAGTGGAAAAGCAGCAAGTGAGAGGCCTGTCTCTGCCTACGGCCACACCACCCTGAACACGCCCGATCTCGTCTGATCTCGGAAGCTAAGCAGGGTTGGGCCTGGTTAGTACTTGGATGGGAGACCGCCTGGGAATACCAGGTGCTGTAGGCTTTTGCCTTTTCTTACTTCCACCAGCAGGGGTCACTCTCCTCTATGCCTTTTTTCCATTCCTTTTTTCACAAGCGCACACATGCTCCTTTCTTCTTTTCATTTGCTTTCTCTCTTGCGCTATTTAATCCTTGCAAAATACCAACATCCTTCTCATCACCGTGGGCCTCCAGCATTGTTGCTTATTTACTTTTAATACTAGGCTTCTTTTCACCAGGACCAGCGACTCCCGCATGACTGGAGGCAACCACCGCTGACCTGGAGGCAACCACCGGTAACCTGGAGGCCAGTTTACAGCACAACCCAAGCAAAACACCTTTGCAGGCCACACGACCACCCCGAAGAGCAGCTCAAATTCACTCGCAACCATCTCACCCTCTTCCTTCATTCACTCCTGGGCGTTTCGCTCCACCCCAAGTTGCGGGTCCAGCTTGCTCTTTCTGTCACATCCCCGCGATGAACGGTTTAGCCTGCAGGAGACCCTGCGCCGAGCCATTTTTAAACACATCTGATGCGGCAGGTGTTTCATTGCTCAACAAACAACACCTATAGGGACGGCACAGCCTATGCATCGGTCCTTCGGAGACCGCCCCAGAACGGCCAGAGTTCTCGTCCCCACGCGAGCCTGAGGAAGGCTGGCCAGGCGATGGGCCAAGCAGCGTCTACTGGCCATACCACCGTGGATACGTCCGATCTCGGAAGCAAAGCAGAGATGGGTTCGGAAATACTTGGTTGGGACACCTCCTGAGAACACCAGGTATTGTAGACAATTTTGATGACGTTTTGCCATCTTGCCCAGCTCGGCTAGCATTGAGTGGCGCCTTGCTGGACACCGACCTTACGTAAAGTAGAGGCTGGAAGTCCCAAGCATCCCAAGCCCCCCAAGACCTCTAAGATAAGGACGCAACCCCGCCGCCTCTACCAGACCTCACACCGAGCTCCTTGCCACGGCTAGGAGTGCTTATTGACCCCGCAGCCGGCCGTATGCAAATGATGGCGTTAAAAGCATCTCGCGCTGTGAAGGGGCCAGGCTTTCAGCAGCTGCCCAGGGGATGGTTTTAGAGGGCGACCGCCTAACGAGGGCCAGCAGAAGTAACGTCTTCTTCTTCAAAGAATCTTGTGTAACTAACCCAATCAGACAGCTGCCCAGGAGCTAACCTCAGTGCTAGGAAGGAGCGGGAGGGAATTGAGGGGGTGGTTCCTGCTAAGGCCCTGAAATAATAATAAGACAGGCAGGAGAGTCTGACGCATGGTGGCGGAAAAGCTGCAGCTGCAAATAGGGAATGTGGTCTCGTGCGAGCAACTTGTGCATGCTCGCTGTGTGTGAGTGTGCGCTTCCTAGGTACGGCGCGCTGCAGACAGTCAAAAGGGTTGCTCCCTTTCATTAAAAGTTAATCCCCGGCTGCAGGCTATTAGAAAGCAACTAACCGCGCTCTACTCACCCTACCCAGGTCTACCGGTGAGTCTCGCCGCTGCTCCCGGCCTGTGGCATTGGCCGCGACGCTGACGTTCCGTCGACAGCGCGGCAGCCGATCAGTGAGCTCAGCGGCTCTGAGCGGGGCGTTCTGTCTACAAGACCTTTTTAAGGAGCCAGCAAAAAAGTGAAGAGAAAAGAAAGCACAAAAGCACCTTGTCTTACTAAGCACTGGAAAGGGCAGCCGGCAACCGGACGTCAAAGTGGAAAAGCAGCAAGTGAGATGCCTGTCTCTGCCTACGGCCACACCACCCTGAACACGCCCGATCTCGTCTGATCTCGGAAGCTAAGCAGGGTCAGGCCTGGTTAGTACTTGGATGGGAGACCGCCTGGGAATACCAGGTGCTGTAGGCTTTTGCCTTTTCTTACTTCCACCAGCAGGGGTCACTCTCCTCTATGCCTTTTTTCCATTCCTTTTTTCACAAGCGCACACATGCTCCTTTCTTCTTTTCATTTGCTTTCTCTCTTGCGCTATTTAATCCTTGCAAAATACCAGCATCCTTCTCATCACCGTGGGCCTCCAGCATTGTTGCTTATTTACTTTTAATACTAGGCTTCTTTTCACCAGGACCAGCGACTCCCGCATGACTGGAGGCAACCACCGCTGACCTGGAGGCAACCACCGGTAACCTGGAGGCCAGTTTACAGCACAACCCAAGCAAAACACCTTTGCAGGCCACACGACCCCCCCGAAGAGCAGCTCAAATTCACTCGCAACCATCTCACCCTCTTCCTTCATTCACTCCTGGGCGTTTCGCTCCACCCCAAGTTGCGGGTCCAGCTTGCTCTTTCTGTCACATCCCCGCGATGAACGGTTTAGCCTGCAGGAGACCCTGCGCCGAGCCATTTTTAAACACATCTGATGCGGCAGGTGTTTCATTGCTCAACAAACAACACCTATAGGGACGGCACAGCCTATGCATCGGTCCTTCGGAGACCGCCCCAGAATGGCCAGAGTTCTCGTCCCCACGCGAGCCTGAGGAAGGCTGGCCAGGCGATGGGCCAAGCAGCGTCTACTGGCCATACCACCGTGGATACGTCCGATCTCGGAAGCAAAGCAGAGATGGGTTCGGAAATACTTGGTTGGGACACCTCCTGAGAACACCAGGTATTGTAGACAATTTTGATGACGTTTTGCCATCTTGCCCAGCTCGGCTAGCATTGAGTGGCGCCTTGCTGGACACCGACCTTACGTAAAGTAGAGGCTGGAAGTCCCAAGCATCCCAAGCCCCCCAAGACCTCTAAGATAAGGACGCAACCCCGCCGCCTCTACCAGGCCTCACACTGAGCTCCTTGCCACGGCTAGGAGTGCTTATTGACCCCGCAGCCGGCCGTATGCAAATGATGGCGTTAAAAGCATCTCGCGCTGTGAAGGGGCCAGGCTTTCAGCAGCTGCCCAGGGGATGGTTTTAGAGGGCGACCGCCTAACGAGGGCCAGCAGAAGTAACGTCTTCTTCTTCAAAGAATCTTGTGTAACTAACCCAATCAGACAGCTGCCCAGGAGCTAACCTCAGTGCTAGGAAGGAGCGGGAGGGAATTGAGGGGGTGGTTCCTGCTAAGGCCCTGAAATAATAATAAGACAGGCAGGAGAGTCTGACGCATGGTGGCGGAAAAGCTGCAGGTGCAAATAGGGAATGTGGTCTCGTGCGAGCAACTTGTGCATGCTCGCTGTGTGTGAGTGTGCGCTTCCTAGGTACGGCGCGCTGCAGACAGTCAAAAGGGTTGCTCCCTTTCATTAAAAGTTAATCCCCGGCTGCAGGCTATTAGAAAGCAACTAACCGCGCTCTACTCACCCTACCCAGGTCTACCGGTGAGTCTCGCCGCTGCTCCCGGCCTGTGGCATTGGCCGCGACGCTGACGTTCCGTCGACAGCGCGGCAGCCGATCAGTGAGCTCAGCGGCTCTGAGCGGGGCGTTCTGTCTACAAGACCTTTTTAAGGAGCCAGCAAAAAAGTGAAGAGAAAAGAAAGCACAAAAGCACCTTGTCTTACTAAGCACTGGAAAGGGCAGCCGGCAACCGGACGTCAAAGTGGAAAAGCAGCAAGTGAGAGGCCTGTCTCTGCCTACGGCCACACCACCCTGAACACGCCCGATCTCGTCTGATCTCGGAAGCTAAGCAGGGTTGGGCCTGGTTAGTACTTGGATGGGAGACCGCCTGGGAATACCAGGTGCTGTAGGCTTTTGCCTTTTCTTACTTCCACCAGCAGGGGTCACTCTCCTCTATGCCTTTTTTCCATTCCTTTTTTCACAAGCGCACACATGCTCCTTTCTTCTTTTCATTTGCTTTCTCTCTTGCGCTATTTAATCCTTGCAAAATACCAGCATCCTTCTCATCACCGTGGGCCTCCAGCATTGTTGCTTATTTACTTTTAATACTAGGCTTCTTTTCACCAGGACCAGCGACTCCCGCATGACTGGAGGCAACCACCGCTGACCTGGAGGCAACCACCGGTAACCTGGAGGCCAGTTTACAGCACAACCCAAGCAAAACACCTTTGCAGGCCACACGACCCCCCCGAAGAGCAGCTCAAATTCACTCGCAACCATCTCACCCTCTTCCTTCATTCACTCCTGGGCGTTTCGCTCCACCCCAAGTTGCGGGTCCAGCTTGCTCTTTCTGTCACATCCCCGCGATGAACGGTTTAGCCTGCAGGAGACCCTGCGCCGAGCCATTTTTAAACACATCTGATGCGGCAGGTGTTTCATTGCTCAACAAACAACACCTATAGGGACGGCACAGCCTATGCATCGGTCCTTCGGAGACCGCCCCAGAACGGCCAGAGTTCTCGTCCCCACGCGAGCCTGAGGAAGGCTGGCCGGGCGATGGGCCAAGCAGCGTCTACTGGCCATACCACCGTGGATACGTCCGATCTCGGAAGCAAAGCAGAGATGGGTTCGGAAATACTTGGTTGGGACACCTCCTGAGAACACCAGGTATTGTAGACAATTTTGATGACGTTTTGCCATCTTGCCCAGCTCGGCTAGCATTGAGTGGCGCCTTGCAGGACACCGACCTTACGTAAAGTAGAGGCTGGAAGTCCCAAGCATCCCAAGCCCCCCAAGACCTCTAAGATAAGGACGCAACCCCGCCGCCTCTACCAGGCCTCACACCGAGCTCCTTGCCACGGCTAGGAGTGCTTATTGACCCCGCAGCCGGCCGTATGCAAATGATGGCGTTAAAAGCATCTCGCGCTGTGAAGGGGCCAGGCTTTCAGCAGCTGCCCAGGGGATGGTTTTAGAGGGCGACCGCCTAACGAGGGCCAGCAGAAGTAACGTCTTCTTCTTCAAAGAATCTTGTGTAACTAACCCAATCAGACAGCTGCCCAGGAGCTAACCTCAGTGCTAGGAAGGAGCGGGAGGGAATTGAGGGGGTGGTTCCTGCTAAGGCCCTGAAATAATAATAAGACAGGCAGGAGAGTCTGACGCATGGTGGCGGAAAAGCTGCAGGTGCAAATAGGGAATGTGGTCTCGTGCGAGCAACTTGTGCATGCTCGCTGTGTGTGAGTGTGCGCTTCCTAGGTACGGCGCGCTGCAGACAGTCAAAAGGGTTGCTCCCTTTCATTAAAAGTTAATCCCCGGCTGCAGGCTATTAGAAAGCAACTAACCGCGCTCTACTCACCCTACCCAGGTCTACCGGTGAGTCTCGCCGCTGCTCCCGGCCTGTGGCATTGGCCGCGACGCTGACGTTCCGTCGACAGCGCGGCAGCCGATCAGTGAGCTCAGCGGCTCTGAGCGGGGCGTTCTGTCTACAAGACCTTTTTAAGGAGCCAGCAAAAAAGTGAAGAGAAAGGAAAGCACAAAAGCACCTTGTCTTACTAAGCACTGGAAAGGGCAGCCGGCAACCGGACGTCAAAGTGGAAAAGCAGCAAGTGAGAGGCCTGTCTCTGCCTACGGCCACACCACCCTGAACACGCCCGATCTCGTCTGATCTCGGAAGCTAAGCAGGGTTGGGCCTGGTTAGTACTTGGATGGGAGACCGCCTGGGAATACCAGGTGCTGTAGGCTTTTGCCTTTTCTTACTTCCACCAGCAGGGGTCACTCTCCTCTATGCCTTTTTTCCATTCCTTTTTTCACAAGCGCACACATGCTCCTTTCTTCTTTTCATTTGCTTTCTCTCTTGCGCTATTTAATCCTTGCAAAATACCAACATCCTTCTCATCACCGTGGGCCTCCAGCATTGTTGCTTATTTACTTTTAATACTAGGCTTCTTTTCACCAGGACCAGCGACTCCCGCATGACTGGAGGCAACCACCGCTGACCTGGAGGCAACCACCGGTAACCTGGAGGCCAGTTTACAGCACAACCCAAGCAAAACACCTTTGCAGGCCACACGACCACCCCGAAGAGCAGCTCAAATTCACTCGCAACCATCTCACCCTCTTCCTTCATTCACTCCTGGGCGTTTCGCTCCACCCCAAGTTGCGGGTCCAGCTTGCTCTTTCTGTCACATCCCCGCGATGAACGGTTTAGCCTGCAGGAGACCCTGCGCCGAGCCATTTTTAAACACATCTGATGCGGCAGGTGTTTCATTGCTCAACAAACAACACCTATAGGGACGGCACAGCCTATGCATCGGTCCTTCGGAGACCGCCCCAGAATGGCCAGAGTTCTCGTCCCCACGCGAGCCTGAGGAAGGCTGGCCAGGCGATGGGCCAAGCAGCGTCTACTGGCCATACCACCGTGGATACGTCCGATCTCGGAAGCAAAGCAGAGATGGGTTCGGAAATACTTGGTTGGGACACCTCCTGAGAACACCAGGTATTGTAGACAATTTTGATGACGTTTTGCCATCTTGCCCAGCTCGGCTAGCATTGAGTGGCGCCTTGCTGGACACCGACCTTACGTAAAGTAGAGGCTGGAAGTCCCAAGCATCCCAAGCCCCCCAAGACCTCTAAGATAAGGACGCAACCCCGCCGCCTCTACCAGGCCTCACACTGAGCTCCTTGCCACGGCTAGGAGTGCTTATTGACCCCGCAGCCGGCCGTATGCAAATGATGGCGTTAAAAGCATCTCGCGCTGTGAAGGGGCCAGGCTTTCAGCAGCTGCCCAGGGGATGGTTTTAGAGGGCGACCGCCTAACGAGGGCCAGCAGAAGTAACGTCTTCTTCTTCAAAGAATCTTGTGTAACTAACCCAATCAGACAGCTGCCCAGGAGCTAACCTCAGTGCTAGGAAGGAGCGGGAGGGAATTGAGGGGGTGGTTCCTGCTAAGGCCCTGAAATAATAATAAGACAGGCAGGAGAGTCTGACGCATGGTGGCGGAAAAGCTGCAGGTGCAAATAGGGAATGTGGTCTCGTGCGAGCAACTTGTGCATGCTCGCTGTGTGTGAGTGTGCGCTTCCTAGGTACGGCGCGCTGCAGACAGTCAAAAGGGTTGCTCCCTTTCATTAAAAGTTAATCCCCGGCTGCAGGCTATTAGAAAGCAACTAACCGCGCTCTACTCACCCTACCCAGGTCTACCGGTGAGTCTCGCCGCTGCTCCCGGCCTGTGGCATTGGCCGCGACGCTGACGTTCCGTCGACAGCGCGGCAGCCGATCAGTGAGCTCAGCGGCTCTGAGCGGGGCGTTCTGTCTACAAGACCTTTTTAAGGAGCCAGCAAAAAAGTGAAGAGAAAAGAAAGCACAAAAGCACCTTGTCTTACTAAGCACTGGAAAGGGCAGCCGGCAACCGGACGTCAAAGTGGAAAAGCAGCAAGTGAGAGGCCTGTCTCTGCCTACGGCCACACCACCCTGAACACGCCCGATCTCGTCTGATCTCGGAAGCTAAGCAGGGTTGGGCCTGGTTAGTACTTGGATGGGAGACCGCCTGGGAATACCAGGTGCTGTAGGCTTTTGCCTTTTCTTACTTCCACCAGCAGGGGTCACTCTCCTCTATGCCTTTTTTCCATTCCTTTTTTCACAAGCGCACACATGCTCCTTTCTTCTTTTCATTTGCTTTCTCTCTTGCGCTATTTAATCCTTGCAAAATACCAGCATCCTTCTCATCACCGTGGGCCTCCAGCATTGTTGCTTATTTACTTTTAATACTAGGCTTCTTTTCACCAGGACCAGCGACTCCCGCATGACTGGAGGCAACCACCGCTGACCTGGAGGCAACCACCGGTAACCTGGAGGCCAGTTTACAGCACAACCCAAGCAAAACACCTTTGCAGGCCACACGACCCCCCCGAAGAGCAGCTCAAATTCACTCGCAACCATCTCACCCTCTTCCTTCATTCACTCCTGGGCGTTTCGCTCCACCCCAAGTTGCGGGTCCAGCTTGCTCTTTCTGTCACATCCCCGCGATGAACGGTTTAGCCTGCAGGAGACCCTGCGCCGAGCCATTTTTAAACACATCTGATGCGGCAGGTGTTTCATTGCTCAACAAACAACACCTATAGGGACGGCACAGCCTATGCATCGGTCCTTCGGAGACCGCCCCAGAACGGCCAGAGTTCTCGTCCCCACGCGAGCCTGAGGAAGGCTGGCCAGGCGATGGGCCAAGCAGCGTCTACTGGCCATACCACCGTGGATACGTCCGATCTCGGAAGCAAAGCAGAGATGGGTTCGGAAATACTTGGTTGGGACACCTCCTGAGAACACCAGGTATTGTAGACAATTTTGATGACGTTTTGCCATCTTGCCCAGCTCGGCTAGCATTGAGTGGCGCCTTGCTGGACACCGACCTTACGTAAAGTAGAGGCTGGAAGTCCCAAGCATCCCAAGCCCCCCAAGACCTCTAAGATAAGGACGCAACCCCGCCGCCTCTACCAGGCCTCACACCGAGCTCCTTGCCACGGCTAGGAGTGCTTATTGACCCCGCAGCCGGCCGTATGCAAATGATGGCGTTAAAAGCATCTCGCGCTGTGAAGGGGCCAGGCTTTCAGCAGCTGCCCAGGGGATGGTTTTAGAGGGCGACCGCCTAACGAGGGCCAGCAGAAGTAACGTCTTCTTCTTCAAAGAATCTTGTGTAACTAACCCAATCAGACAGCTGCCCAGGAGCTAACCTCAGTGCTAGGAAGGAGCGGGAGGGAATTGAGGGGGTGGTTCCTGCTAAGGCCCTGAAATAATAATAAGACAGGCAGGAGAGTCTGACGCATGGTGGCGGAAAAGCTGCAGGTGCAAATAGGGAATGTGGTCTCGTGCGAGCAACTTGTGCATGCTCGCTGTGTGTGAGTGTGCGCTTCCTAGGTACGGCGCGCTGCAGACAGTCAAAAGGGTTGCTCCCTTTCATTAAAAGTTAATCCCCGGCTGCAGGCTATTAGAAAGCAACTAACCGCGCTCTACTCACCCTACCCAGGTCTACCGGTGAGTCTCGCCGCTGCTCCCGGCCTGTGGCATTGGCCGCGACGCTGACGTTCCGTCGACAGCGCGGCAGCCGATCAGTGAGCTCAGCGGCTCTGAGCGGGGCGTTCTGTCTACAAGACCTTTTTAAGGAGCCAGCAAAAAAGTGAAGAGAAAGGAAAGCACAAAAGCACCTTGTCTTACTAAGCACTGGAAAGGGCAGCCGGCAACCGGACGTCAAAGTGGAAAAGCAGCAAGTGAGAGGCCTGTCTCTGCCTACGGCCACACCACCCTGAACACGCCCGATCTCGTCTGATCTCGGAAGCTAAGCAGAGTCGGGCCTGGTTAGTACTTGGATGGGAGACCGCCTGGGAATACCAGGTGCTGTAGGCTTTTGCCTTTTCTTACTTCCACCAGCAGGGGTCACTCTCCTCTATGCCTTTTTTCCATTCCTTTTTTCACAAGCGCACACATGCTCCTTTCTTCTTTTCATTTGCTTTCTCTCTTGCGCTATTTAATCCTTGCAAAATACCAACATCCTTCTCATCACCGTGGGCCTCCAGCATTGTTGCTTATTTACTTTTAATACTAGGCTTCTTTTCACCAGGACCAGCGACTCCCGCATGACTGGAGGCAACCACCGCTGACCTGGAGGCAACCACCGGTAACCTGGAGGCCAGTTTACAGCACAACCCAAGCAAAACACCTTTGCAGGCCACACGACCACCCCGAAGAGCAGCTCAAATTCACTCGCAACCATCTCACCCTCTTCCTTCATTCACTCCTGGGCGTTTCGCTCCACCCCAAGTTGCGGGTCCAGCTTGCTCTTTCTGTCACATCCCCGCGATGAACGGTTTAGCCTGCAGGAGACCCTGCGCCGAGCCATTTTTAAACACATCTGATGCGGCAGGTGTTTCATTGCTCAACAAACAACACCTATAGGGACGGCACAGCCTATGCATCGGTCCTTCGGAGACCGCCCCAGAACGGCCAGAGTTCTCGTCCCCACGCGAGCCTGAGGAAGGCTGGCCGGGCGATGGGCCAAGCAGCGTCTACTGGCCATACCACCTTGGATACGTCCGATCTCGGAAGCAAAGCAGAGATGGGTTCGGAAATACTTGGTTGGGACACCTCCTGAGAACACCAGGTATTGTAGACAATTTTGATGACGTTTTGCCATCTTGCCCAGCTCGGCTAGCATTGAGTGGCGCCTTGCTGGACACCGACCTTACGTAAAGTAGAGGCTGGAAGTCCCAAGCATCCCAAGCCCCCCAAGACCTCTAAGATAAGGACGCAACCCCGCCGCCTCTACCAGGCCTCACACTGAGCTCCTTGCCACGGCTAGGAGTGCTTATTGACCCCGCAGCCGGCCGTATGCAAATGATGGCGTTAAAAGCATCTCGCGCTGTGAAGGGGCCAGGCTTTCAGCAGCTGCCCAGGGGATGGTTTTAGAGGGCGACCGCCTAACGAGGGCCAGCAGAAGTAACGTCTTCTTCTTCAAAGAATCTTGTGTAACTAACCCAATCAGACAGCTGCCCAGGAGCTAACCTCAGTGCTAGGAAGGAGCGGGAGGGAATTGAGGGGGTGGTTCCTGCTAAGGCCCTGAAATAATAATAAGACAGGCAGGAGAGTCTGACGCATGGTGGCGGAAAAGCTGCAGGTGCAAATAGGGAATGTGGTCTCGTGCGAGCAACTTGTGCATGCTCGCTGTGTGTGAGTGTGCGCTTCCTAGGTACGGCGCGCTGCAGACAGTCAAAAGGGTTGCTCCCTTTCATTAAAAGTTAATCCCCGGCTGCAGGCTATTAGAAAGCAACTAACCGCGCTCTACTCACCCTACCCAGGTCTACCGGTGAGTCTCGCCGCTGCTCCCGGCCTGTGGCATTGGCCGCGACGCTGACGTTCCGTCGACAGCGCGGCAGCCGATCAGTGAGCTCAGCGGCTCTGAGCGGGGCGTTCTGTCTACAAGACCTTTTTAAGGAGCCAGCAAAAAAGTGAAGAGAAAGGAAAGCACAAAAGCACCTTGTCTTACTAAGCACTGGAAAGGGCAGCCGGCAACCGGACGTCAAAGTGGAAAAGCAGCAAGTGAGAGGCCTGTCTATGCCTACGGCCACACCACCCTGAACACGCCCGATCTCGTCTGATCTCGGAAGCTAAGCAGGGTTGGGCCTGGTTAGTACTTGGATGGGAGACCGCCTGGGAATACCAGGTGCTGTAGGCTTTTGCCTTTTCTTACTTCCACCAGCAGGGGTCACTCTCCTCTATGCCTTTTTTCCATTCCTTTTTTCACAAGCGCACACATGCTCCTTTCTTCTTTTCATTTGCTTTCTCTCTTGCGCTATTTAATCCTTGCAAAATACCAACATCCTTCTCATCACCGTGGGCCTCCAGCATTGTTGCTTATTTACTTTTAATACTAGGCTTCTTTTCACCAGGACCAGCGACTCCCGCATGACTGGAGGCAACCACCGCTGACCTGGAGGCAACCACCGGTAACCTGGAGGCCAGTTTACAGCACAACCCAAGCAAAACACCTTTGCAGGCCACACGACCACCCCGAAGAGCAGCTCAAATTCACTCGCAACCATCTCACCCTCTTCCTTCATTCACTCCTGGGCGTTTCGCTCCACCCCAAGTTGCGGGTCCAGCTTGCTCTTTCTGTCACATCCCCGCGATGAACGGTTTAGCCTGCAGGAGACCCTGCGCCGAGCCATTTTTAAACACATCTGATGCGGCAGGTGTTTCATTGCTCAACAAACAACACCTATAGGGACGGCACAGCCTATGCATCGGTCCTTCGGAGACCGCCCCAGAATGGCCAGAGTTCTCGTCCCCACGCGAGCCTGAGGAAGGCTGGCCAGGCGATGGGCCAAGCAGCGTCTACTGGCCATACCACCGTGGATACGTCCGATCTCGGAAGCAAAGCAGAGATGGGTTCGGAAATACTTGGTTGGGACACCTCCTGAGAACACCAGGTATTGTAGACAATTTTGATGACGTTTTGCCATCTTGCCCAGCTCGGCTAGCATTGAGTGGCGCCTTGCTGGACACCGACCTTACGTAAAGTAGAGGCTGGAAGTCCCAAGCATCCCAAGCCCCCCAAGACCTCTAAGATAAGGACGCAACCCCGCCGCCTCTACCAGGCCTCACACTGAGCTCCTTGCCACGGCTAGGAGTGCTTATTGACCCCGCAGCCGGCCGTATGCAAATGATGGCGTTAAAAGCATCTCGCGCTGTGAAGGGGCCAGGCTTTCAGCAGCTGCCCAGGGGATGGTTTTAGAGGGCGACCGCCTAACGAGGGCCAGCAGAAGTAACGTCTTCTTCTTCAAAGAATCTTGTGTAACTAACCCAATCAGACAGCTGCCCAGGAGCTAACCTCAGTGCTAGGAAGGAGCGGGAGGGAATTGAGGGGGTGGTTCCTGCTAAGGCCCTGAAATAATAATAAGACAGGCAGGAGAGTCTGACGCATGGTGGCGGAAAAGCTGCAGGTGCAAATAGGGAATGTGGTCTCGTGCGAGCAACTTGTGCATGCTCGCTGTGTGTGAGTGTGCGCTTCCTAGGTACGGCGCGCTGCAGACAGTCAAAAGGGTTGCTCCCTTTCATTAAAAGTTAATCCCCGGCTGCAGGCTATTAGAAAGCAACTAACCGCGCTCTACTCACCCTACCCAGGTCTACCGGTGAGTCTCGCCGCTGCTCCCGGCCTGTGGCATTGGCCGCGACGCTGACGTTCCGTCGACAGCGCGGCAGCCGATCAGTGAGCTCAGCGGCTCTGAGCGGGGCGTTCTGTCTACAAGACCTTTTTAAGGAGCCAGCAAAAAAGTGAAGAGAAAAGAAAGCACAAAAGCACCTTGTCTTACTAAGCACTGGAAAGGGCAGCCGGCAACCGGACGTCAAAGTGGAAAAGCAGCAAGTGAGAGGCCTGTCTCTGCCTACGGCCACACCACCCTGAACACGCCCGATCTTGTCTGATCTTGGAAGCTAAGCAGGGTTGGGCCTGGTTAGTACTTGGATGGGAGACCGCCTGGGAATACCAGGTGCTGTAGGCTTTTGCCTTTTCTTACTTCCACCAGCAGGGGTCACTCTCCTCTATGCCTTTTTTCCATTCCTTTTTTCACAAGCGCACACATGCTCCTTTCTTCTTTTCATTTGCTTTCTCTCTTGCGCTATTTAATCCTTGCAAAATACCAGCATCCTTCTCATCACCGTGGGCCTCCAGCATTGTTGCTTATTTACTTTTAATACTAGGCTTCTTTTCACCAGGACCAGCGACTCCCGCATGACTGGAGGCAACCACCGCTGACCTGGAGGCAACCACCGGTAACCTGGAGGCCAGTTTACAGCACAACCCAAGCAAAACACCTTTGCAGGCCACACGACCCCCCCGAAGAGCAGCTCAAATTCACTCGCAACCATCTCACCCTCTTCCTTCATTCACTCCTGGGCGTTTCGCTCCACCCCAAGTTGCGGGTCCAGCTTGCTCTTTCTGTCACATCCCCGCGATGAACGGTTTAGCCTGCAGGAGACCCTGCGCCGAGCCATTTTTAAACACATCTGATGCGGCAGGTGTTTCATTGCTCAACAAACAACACCTATAGGGACGGCACAGCCTATGCATCGGTCCTTCGGAGACCGCCCCAGAACGGCCAGAGTTCTCGTCCCCACGCGAGCCTGAGGAAGGCTGGCCAGGCGATGGGCCAAGCAGCGTCTACTGGCCATACCACCGTGGATACGTCCGATCTCGGAAGCAAAGCAGAGATGGGTTCGGAAATACTTGGTTGGGACACCTCCTGAGAACACCAGGTATTGTAGACAATTTTGATGACGTTTTGCCATCTTGCCCAGCTCGGCTAGCATTGAGTGGCGCCTTGCTGGACACCGACCTTACGTAAAGTAGAGGCTGGAAGTCCCAAGCATCCCAAGCCCCCCAAGACCTCTAAGATAAGGACGCAACCCCGCCGCCTCTACCAGGCCTCACACCGAGCTCCTTGCCACGGCTAGGAGTGCTTATTGACCCCGCAGCCGGCCGTATGCAAATGATGGCGTTAAAAGCATCTCGCGCTGTGAAGGGGCCAGGCTTTCAGCAGCTGCCCAGGGGATGGTTTTAGAGGGCGACCGCCTAACGAGGGCCAGCAGAAGTAACGTCTTCTTCTTCAAAGAATCTTGTGTAACTAACCCAATCAGACAGCTGCCCAGGAGCTAACCTCAGTGCTAGGAAGGAGCGGGAGGGAATTGAGGGGGTGGTTCCTGCTAAGGCCCTGAAATAATAATAAGACAGGCAGGAGAGTCTGACGCATGGTGGCGGAAAAGCTGCAGGTGCAAATAGGGAATGTGGTCTCGTGCGAGCAACTTGTGCATGCTCGCTGTGTGTGAGTGTGCGCTTCCTAGGTACGGCGCGCTGCAGACAGTCAAAAGGGTTGCTCCCTTTCATTAAAAGTTAATCCCCGGCTGCAGGCTATTAGAAAGCAACTAACCGCGCTCTACTCACCCTACCCAGGTCTACCGGTGAGTCTCGCCGCTGCTCCCGGCCTGTGGCATTGGCCGCGACGCTGACGTTCCGTCGACAGCGCGGCAGCCGATCAGTGAGCTCAGCGGCTCTGAGCGGGGCGTTCTGTCTACAAGACCTTTTTAAGGAGCCAGCAAAAAAGTGAAGAGAAAGGAAAGCACAAAAGCACCTTGTCTTACTAAGCACTGGAAAGGGCAGCCGGCAACAGGACGTCACAGTAGAAAAGCAGCAAGTGAGAGGCCTGTCTCTGCCTACGGCCACACCACCCTGAACACGCCCGATCTCGTCTGATCTCGGAAGCTAAGCAGGGTCGGGCCTGGTTAGTACTTGGATGGGAGACCGCCTGGGAATACCAGGTGCTGTAGGCTTTTGCCTTTTCTTACTTCCACCAGCAGGGGTCACTCTCCTCTATGCCTTTTTTCCATTCCTTTTTTCACAAGCGCACACATGCTCCTTTCTTCTTTTCATTTGCTTTCTCTCTTGCGCTATTTAATCCTTGCAAAATACCAACATCCTTCTCATCACCGTGGGCCTCCAGCATTGTTGCTTATTTACTTTTAATACTAGGCTTCTTTTCACCAGGACCAGCGACTCCCGCATGACTGGAGGCAACCACCGCTGACCTGGAGGCAACCACCGGTAACCTGGAGGCCAGTTTACAGCACAACCCAAGCAAAACACCTTTGCAGGCCACACGACCACCCCGAAGAGCAGCTCAAATTCACTCGCAACCATCTCACCCTCTTCCTTCATTCACTCCTGGGCGTTTCGCTCCACCCCAAGTTGCGGGTCCAGCTTGCTCTTTCTGTCACATCCCCGCGATGAACGGTTTAGCCTGCAGGAGACCCTGCGCCGAGCCATTTTTAAACACATCTGATGCGGCAGGTGTTTCATTGCTCAACAAACAACACCTATAGGGACGGCACAGCCTATGCATCGGTCCTTCGGAGACCGCCCCAGAACGGCCAGAGTTCTCGTCCCCACGCGAGCCTGAGGAAGGCTGGCCGGGCGATGGGCCAAGCAGCGTCTACTGGCCATACCACCTTGGATACGTCCGATCTCGGAAGCAAAGCAGAGATGGGTTCGGAAATACTTGGTTGGGACACCTCCTGAGAACACCAGGTATTGTAGACAATTTTGATGACGTTTTGCCATCTTGCCCAGCTCGGCTAGCATTGAGTGGCGCCTTGCTGGACACCGACCTTACGTAAAGTAGAGGCTGGAAGTCCCAAGCATCCCAAGCCCCCCAAGACCTCTAAGATAAGGACGCAACCCCGCCGCCTCTACCAGGCCTCACACTGAGCTCCTTGCCACGGCTAGGAGTGCTTATTGACCCCGCAGCCGGCCGTATGCAAATGATGGCGTTAAAAGCATCTCGCGCTGTGAAGGGGCCAGGCTTTCAGCAGCTGCCCAGGGGATGGTTTTAGAGGGCGACCGCCTAACGAGGGCCAGCAGAAGTAACGTCTTCTTCTTCAAAGAATCTTGTGTAACTAACCCAATCAGACAGCTGCCCAGGAGCTAACCTCAGTGCTAGGAAGGAGCGGGAGGGAATTGAGGGGGTGGTTCCTGCTAAGGCCCTGAAATAATAATAAGACAGGCAGGAGAGTCTGACGCATGGTGGCGGAAAAGCTGCAGGTGCAAATAGGGAATGTGGTCTCGTGCGAGCAACTTGTGCATGCTCGCTGTGTGTGAGTGTGCGCTTCCTAGGTACGGCGCGCTGCAGACAGTCAAAAGGGTTGCTCCCTTTCATTAAAAGTTAATCCCCGGCTGCAGGCTATTAGAAAGCAACTAACCGCGCTCTACTCACCCTACCCAGGTCTACCGGTGAGTCTCGCCGCTGCTCCCGGCCTGTGGCATTGGCCGCGACGCTGACGTTCCGTCGACAGCGCGGCAGCCGATCAGTGAGCTCAGCGGCTCTGAGCGGGGCGTTCTGTCTACAAGACCTTTTTAAGGAGCCAGCAAAAAAGTGAAGAGAAAGGAAAGCACAAAAGCACCTTGTCTTACTAAGCACAGGAAAGGGCAGCCGGCAACCGGACGTCAAAGTGGAAAAGCAGCAAGTGAGAGGCCTGTCTCTGCCTACGGCCACACCACCCTGAACACGCCCGATCTCGTCTGATCTCGGAAGCTAAGCAGGGTTGGGCCTGGTTAGTACTTGGATGGGAGACCGCCTGGGAATACCAGGTGCTGTAGGCTTTTGCCTTTTCTTACTTCCACCAGCAGGGGTCACTCTCCTCTATGCCTTTTTTCCATTCCTTTTTTCACAAGCGCACACATGCTCCTTTCTTCTTTTCATTTGCTTTCTCTCTTGCGCTATTTAATCCTTGCAAAATACCAGCATCCTTCTCATCACCGTGGGCCTCCAGCATTGTTGCTTATTTACTTTTAATACTAGGCTTCTTTTCACCAGGACCAGCGACTCCCGCATGACTGGAGGCAACCACCGCTGACCTGGAGGCAACCACCGGTAACCTGGAGGCCAGTTTACAGCACAACCCAAGCAAAACACCTTTGCAGGCCACACGACCCCCCCGAAGAGCAGCTCAAATTCACTCGCAACCATCTCACCCTCTTCCTTCATTCACTCCTGGGCGTTTCGCTCCACCCCAAGTTGCGGGTCCAGCTTGCTCTTTCTGTCACATCCCCGCGATGAACGGTTTAGCCTGCAGGAGACCCTGCGCCGAGCCATTTTTAAACACATCTGATGCGGCAGGTGTTTCATTGCTCAACAAACAACACCTATAGGGACGGCACAGCCTATGCATCGGTCCTTCGGAGACCGCCCCAGAACGGCCAGAGTTCTCGTCCCCACGCGAGCCTGAGGAAGGCTGGCCGGGCGATGGGCCAAGCAGCGTCTACTGGCCATACCACCTTGGATACGTCCGATCTCGGAAGCAAAGCAGAGATGGGTTCGGAAATACTTGGTTGGGACACCTCCTGAGAACACCAGGTATTGTAGACAATTTTGATGACGTTTTACCATCTTGCCCAGCTCGGCTAGCATTGAGTGGCGCCTTGCTGGACACCGACCTTACGTAAAGTAGAGGCTGGAAGTCCCAAGCATCCCAAGCCCCCCAAGACCTCTAAGATAAGGACGCAACCCCGCCGCCTCTACCAGGCCTCACACCGAGCTCCTTGCCACGGCTAGGAGTGCTTATTGACCCCGCAGCCGGCCGTATGCAAATGATGGCGTTAAAAGCATCTCGCGCTGTGAAGGGGCCAGGCTTTCAGCAGCTGCCCAGGGGATGGCTTTAGAGGGCGACCGCCTAACGAGGGCCAGCAGAAGTAACGTCTTCTTCTTCAAAGAATCTTGTGTAACTAACCCAATCAGACAGCTGCCCAGGAGCTAACCTCAGTGCTAGGAAGGAGCGGGAGGGAATTGAGGGGGTGGTTCCTGCTAAGGCCCTGAAATAATAATAAGACAGGCAGGAGAGTCTGACGCATGGTGGCGGAAAAGCTGCAGGTGCAAATAGGGAATGTGGTCTCGTGCGAGCAACTTGTGCATGCTCGCTGTGTGTGAGTGTGCGCTTCCTAGGTACGGCGCGCTGCAGACAGTCAAAAGGGTTGCTCCCTTTCATTAAAAGTTAATCCCCGGCTGCAGGCTATTAGAAAGCAACTAACCGCGCTCTACTCACCCTACCCAGGTCTACCGGTGAGTCTCGCCGCTGCTCCCGGCCTGTGGCATTGGCCGCGACGCTGACGTTCCGTCGACAGCGCGGCAGCCGATCAGTGAGCTCAGCGGCTCTGAGCGGGGCGTTCTGTCTACAAGACCTTTTTAAGGAGCCAGCAAAAAAGTGAAGAGAAAAGAAAGCACAAAAGCACCTTGTCTTACTAAGCACTGGAAAGGGCAGCCGGCAACCGGACGTCAAAGTGGAAAAGCAGCAAGTGAGAGGCCTGTCTCTGCCTACGGCCACACCACCCTGAACACGCCCGATCTCGTCTGATCTTGGAAGCTAAGCAGGGTCGGGCCTGGTTAGTACTTGGATGGGAGACCGCCTGGGAATACCAGGTGCTGTAGGCTTTTGCCTTTTCTTACTTCCACCAGCAGGGGTCACTCTCCTCTATGCCTTTTTTCCATTCCTTTTTTCACAAGCGCACACATGCTCCTTTCTTCTTTTCATTTGCTTTCTCTCTTGCGCTATTTAATCCTTGCAAAATACCAGCATCCTTCTCATCACCGTGGGCCTCCAGCATTGTTGCTTATTTACTTTTAATACTAGGCTTCTTTTCACCAGGACCAGCGACTCCCGCATGACTGGAGGCAACCACCGCTGACCTGGAGGCAACCACCGGTAACCTGGAGGCCAGTTTACAGCACAACCCAAGCAAAACACCTTTGCAGGCCACACGACCCCCCCGAAGAGCAGCTCAAATTCACTCGCAACCATCTCACCCTCTTCCTTCATTCACTCCTGGGCGTTTCGCTCCACCCCAAGTTGCGGGTCCAGCTTGCTCTTTCTGTCACATCCCCGCGATGAACGGTTTAGCCTGCAGGAGACCCTGCGCCGAGCCATTTTTAAACACATCTGATGCGGCAGGTGTTTCATTGCTCAACAAACAACACCTATGGGGACGGCACAGCCTATGCATCGGTCCTTCGGAGACCGCCCCAGAACGGCCAGAGTTCTCGTCCCCACGCGAGCCTGAGGAAGGCTGGCCGGGCGATGGGCCAAGCAGCGTCTACTGGCCATACCACCTTGGATACGTCCGATCTCGGAAGCAAAGCAGAGATGGGTTCGGAAATACTTGGTTGGGACACCTCCTGAGAACACCAGGTATTGTAGACAATTTTGATGACGTTTTGCCATCTTGCCCAGCTCGGCTAGCATTGAGTGGCGCCTTGCTGGACACCGACCTTACGTAAAGTAGAGGCTGGAAGTCCCAAGCATCCCAAGCCCCCCAAGACCTCTAAGATAAGGACGCAACCCCGCCGCCTCTACCAGACCTCACACCGAGCTCCTTGCCACGGCTAGGAGCGCTTATTGACCCCGCAGCCGGCCGTATGCAAATGATGGCGTTAAAAGCATCTCGCGCTGTGAAGGGGCCAGGCTTTCAGCAGCTGCCCAGGGGATGGTTTTAGAGGGCGACCGCCTAACGAGGGCCAGCAGAAGTAACGTCTTCTTCTTCAAAGAATCTTGTGTAACTAACCCAATCAGACAGCTGCCCAGGAGCTAACCTCAGTGCTAGGAAGGAGCGGGAGGGAATTGAGGGGGTGGTTCCTGCTAAGGCCCTGAAATAATAATAAGACAGGCAGGAGAGTCTGACGCATGGTGGCGGAAAAGCTGCAGGTGCAAATAGGGAATGTGGTCTCGTGCGAGCAACTTGTGCATGCTCGCTGTGTGTGAGTGTGCGCTTCCTAGGTACGGCGCGCTGCAGACAGTCAAAAGGGTTGCTCCCTTTCATTAAAAGTTAATCCCCGGCTGCAGGCTATTAGAAAGCAACTAACCGCGCTCTACTCACCCTACCCAGGTCTACCGGTGAGTCTCGCCGCTGCTCCCGGCCTGTGGCATTGGCCGCGACGCTGACGTTCCGTCGACAGCGCGGCAGCCGATCAGTGAGCTCAGCGGCTCTGAGCGGGGCGTTCTGTCTACAAGACCTTTTTAAGGAGCCAGCAAAAAAGTGAAGAGAAAAGAAAGCACAAAAGCACCTTGTCTTACTAAGCACTGGAAAGGGCAGCCGGCAACCGGACGTCAAAGTGGAAAAGCAGCAAGTGAGATGCCTGTCTCTGCCTACGGCCACACCACCCTGAACACGCCCGATCTTGTCTGATCTCGGAAGCTAAGCAGGGTCAGGCCTGGTTAGTACTTGGATGGGAGACCGCCTGGGAATACCAGGTGCTGTAGGCTTTTGCCTTTTCTTACTTCCACCAGCAGGGGTCACTCTCCTCTATGCCTTTTTTCCATTCCTTTTTTCACAAGCGCACACATGCTCCTTTCTTCTTTTCATTTGCTTTCTCTCTTGCGCTATTTAATCCTTGCAAAATACCAGCATCCTTCTCATCACCGTGGGCCTCCAGCATTGTTGCTTATTTACTTTTAATACTAGGCTTCTTTTCACCAGGACCAGCGACTCCCGCATGACTGGAGGCAACCACCGCTGACCTGGAGGCAACCACCGGTAACCTGGAGGCCAGTTTACAGCACAACCCAAGCAAAACACCTTTGCAGGCCACACGACCCCCCCGAAGAGCAGCTCAAATTCACTCGCAACCATCTCACCCTCTTCCTTCATTCACTCCTGGGCGTTTCGCTCCACCCCAAGTTGCGGGTCCAGCTTGCTCTTTCTGTCACATCCCCGCGATGAACGGTTTAGCCTGCAGGAGACCCTGCGCCGAGCCATTTTTAAACACATCTGATGCGGCAGGTGTTTCATTGCTCAACAAACAACACCTATAGGGACGGCACAGCCTATGCATCGGTCCTTCGGAGACCGCCCCAGAACGGCCAGAGTTCTCGTCCCCACGCGAGCCTGAGGAAGGCTGGCCAGGCGATGGGCCAAGCAGCGTCTACTGGCCATACCACCGTGGATACGTCCGATCTCGGAAGCAAAGCAGAGATGGGTTCGGAAATACTTGGTTGGGACACCTCCTGAGAACACCAGGTATTGTAGACAATTTTGATGACGTTTTGCCATCTTGCCCAGCTCGGCTAGCATTGAGTGGCGCCTTGCAGGACACCGACCTTACGTAAAGTAGAGGCTGGAAGTCCCAAGCATCCCAAGCCCCCCAAGACCTCTAAGATAAGGACGCAACCCCGCCGCCTCTACCAGGCCTCACACCGAGCTCCTTGCCACGGCTAGGAGTGCTTATTGACCCCGCAGCCGGCCGTATGCAAATGATGGCGTTAAAAGCATCTCGCGCTGTGAAGGGGCCAGGCTTTCAGCAGCTGCCCAGGGGATGGTTTTAGAGGGCGACCGCCTAACGAGGGCCAGCAGAAGTAACGTCTTCTTCTTCAAAGAATCTTGTGTAACTAACCCAATCAGACAGCTGCCCAGGAGCTAACCTCAGTGCTAGGAAGGAGCGGGAGGGAATTGAGGGGGTGGTTCCTGCTAAGGCCCTGAAATAATAATAAGACAGGCAGGAGAGTCTGACGCATGGTGGCGGAAAAGCTGCAGGTGCAAATAGGGAATGTGGTCTCGTGCGAGCAACTTGTGCATGCTCGCTGTGTGTGAGTGTGCGCTTCCTAGGTACGGCGCGCTGCAGACAGTCAAAAGGGTTGCTCCCTTTCATTAAAAGTTAATCCCCGGCTGCAGGCTATTAGAAAGCAACTAACCGCGCTCTACTCACCCTACCCAGGTCTACCGGTGAGTCTCGCCGCTGCTCCCGGCCTGTGGCATTGGCCGCGACGCTGACGTTCCGTCGACAGCGCGGCAGCCGATCAGTGAGCTCAGCGGCTCTGAGCGGGGCGTTCTGTCTACAAGACCTTTTTAAGGAGCCAGCAAAAAAGTGAAGAGAAAGGAAAGCACAAAAGCACCTTGTCTTACTAAGCACTGGAAAGGGCAGCCGGCAACCGGACGTCAAAGTGGAAAAGCAGCAAGTGAGAGGCCTGTCTCTGCCTACGGCCACACCACCCTGAACACGCCCGATCTTGTCTGATCTCGGAAGCTAAGCAGGGTTGGGCCTGGTTAGTACTTGGATGGGAGACCGCCTGGGAATACCAGGTGCTGTAGGCTTTTGCCTTTTCTTACTTCCACCAGCAGGGGTCACTCTCCTCTATGCCTTTTTTCCATTCCTTTTTTCACAAGCGCACACATGCTCCTTTCTTCTTTTCATTTGCTTTCTCTCTTGCGCTATTTAATCCTTGCAAAATACCAACATCCTTCTCATCACCGTGGGCCTCCAGCATTGTTGCTTATTTACTTTTAATACTAGGCTTCTTTTCACCAGGACCAGCGACTCCCGCATGACTGGAGGCAACCACCGCTGACCTGGAGGCAACCACCGGTAACCTGGAGGCCAGTTTACAGCACAACCCAAGCAAAACACCTTTGCAGGCCACACGACCACCCCGAAGAGCAGCTCAAATTCACTCGCAACCATCTCACCCTCTTCTTTCATTCACTCCTGGGCGTTTCGCTCCACCCCAAGTTGCGGGTCCAGCTTGCTCTTTCTGTCACATCCCCGCGATGAACGGTTTAGCCTGCAGGAGACCCTGCGCCGAGCCATTTTTAAACACATCTGATGCGGCAGGTGTTTCATTGCTCAACAAACAACACCTATAGGGACGGCACAGCCTATGCATCGGTCCTTCGGAGACCGCCCCAGAACGGCCAGAGTTCTCGTCCCCACGCGAGCCTGAGGAAGGCTGGCCAGGCGATGGGCCAAGCAGCGTCTACTGGCCATACCACCGTGGATACGTCCGATCTCGGAAGCAAAGCAGAGATGGGTTCGGAAATACTTGGTTGGGACACCTCCTGAGAACACCAGGTATTGTAGACAATTTTGATGACGTTTTGCCATCTTGCCCAGCTCGGCTAGCATTGAGTGGCGCCTTGCTGGACACCGACCTTACGTAAAGTAGAGGCTGGAAGTCCCAAGCATCCCAAGCCCCCCAAGACCTCTAAGATAAGGACGCAACCCCGCCGCCTCTACCAGGCCTCACACTGAGCTCCTTGCCACGGCTAGGAGTGCTTATTGACCCCGCAGCCGGCCGTATGCAAATGATGGCGTTAAAAGCATCTCGCGCTGTGAAGGGGCCAGGCTTTCAGCAGCTGCCCAGGGGATGGTTTTAGAGGGCGACCGCCTAACGAGGGCCAGCAGAAGTAACGTCTTCTTCTTCAAAGAATCTTGTGTAACTAACCCAATCAGACAGCTGCCCAGGAGCTAACCTCAGTGCTAGGAAGGAGCGGGAGGGAATTGAGGGGGTGGTTCCTGCTAAGGCCCTGAAATAATAATAAGACAGGCAGGAGAGTCTGACGCATGGTGGCGGAAAAGCTGCAGGTGCAAATAGGGAATGTGGTCTCGTGCGAGCAACTTGTGCATGCTCGCTGTGTGTGAGTGTGCGCTTCCTAGGTACGGCGCGCTGCAGACAGTCAAAAGGGTTGCTCCCTTTCATTAAAAGTTAATCCCCGGCTGCAGGCTATTAGAAAGCAACTAACCGCGCTCTACTCACCCTACCCAGGTCTACCGGTGAGTCTCGCCGCTGCTCCCGGCCTGTGGCATTGGCCGCGACGCTGACGTTCCGTCGACAGCGCGGCAGCCGATCAGTGAGCTCAGCGGCTCTGAGCGGGGCGTTCTGTCTACAAGACCTTTTTAAGGAGCCAGCAAAAAAGTGAAGAGAAAGGAAAGCACAAAAGCACCTTGTCTTACTAAGCACAGGAAAGGGCAGCCGGCAACCGGACGTCAAAGTGGAAAAGCAGCAAGTGAGAGGCCTGTCTCTGCCTACGGCCACACCACCCTGAACACGCCCGATCTCGTCTGATCTCGGAAGCTAAGCAGGGTTGGGCCTGGTTAGTACTTGGATGGGAGACCGCCTGGGAATACCAGGTGCTGTAGGCTTTTGCCTTTTCTTACTTCCACCAGCAGGGGTCACTCTCCTCTATGCCTTTTTTCCATTCCTTTTTTCACAAGCGCACACATGCTCCTTTCTTCTTTTCATTTGCTTTCTCTCTTGCGCTATTTAATCCTTGCAAAATACCAGCATCCTTCTCATCACCGTGGGCCTCCAGCATTGTTGCTTATTTACTTTTAATACTAGGCTTCTTTTCACCAGGACCAGCGACTCCCGCATGACTGGAGGCAACCACCGCTGACCTGGAGGCAACCACCGGTAACCTGGAGGCCAGTTTACAGCACAACCCAAGCAAAACACCTTTGCAGGCCACACGACCCCCCCGAAGAGCAGCTCAAATTCACTCGCAACCATCTCACCCTCTTCCTTCATTCACTCCTGGGCGTTTCGCTCCACCCCAAGTTGCGGGTCCAGCTTGCTCTTTCTGTCACATCCCCGCGATGAACGGTTTAGCCTGCAGGAGACCCTGCGCCGAGCCATTTTTAAACACATCTGATGCGGCAGGTGTTTCATTGCTCAACAAACAACACCTATAGGGACGGCACAGCCTATGCATCGGTCCTTCGGAGACCGCCCCAGAACGGCCAGAGTTCTCGTCCCCACGCGAGCCTGAGGAAGGCTGGCCGGGCGATGGGCCAAGCAGCGTCTACTGGCCATACCATCTTGGATACGTCCGATCTCGGAAGCAAAGCAGAGATGGGTTCGGAAATACTTGGTTGGGACACCTCCTGAGAACACCAGGTATTGTAGACAATTTTGATGACGTTTTGCCATCTTGCCCAGCTCGGCTAGCATTGAGTGGCGCCTTGCTGGACACCGACCTTACGTAAAGTAGAGGCTGGAAGTCCCAAGCATCCCAAGCCCCCCAAGACCTCTAAGATAAGGACGCAACCCCGCCGCCTCTACCAGGCCTCACACCGAGCTCCTTGCCACGGCTAGGAGTGCTTATTGACCCCGCAGCCGGCCGTATGCAAATGATGGCGTTAAAAGCATCTCGCGCTGTGAAGGGGCCAGGCTTTCAGCAGCTGCCCAGGGGATGGTTTTAGAGGGCGACCGCCTAACGAGGGCCAGCAGAAGTAACGTCTTCTTCTTCAAAGAATCTTGTGTAACTAACCCAATCAGACAGCTGCCCAGGAGCTAACCTCAGTGCTAGGAAGGAGCGGGAGGGAATTGAGGGGGTGGTTCCTGCTAAGGCCCTGAAATAATAATAAGACAGGCAGGAGAGTCTGACGCATGGTGGCGGAAAAGCTGCAGGTGCAAATAGGGAATGTGGTCTCGTGCGAGCAACTTGTGCATGCTCGCTGTGTGTGAGTGTGCGCTTCCTAGGTACGGCGCGCTGCAGACAGTCAAAAGGGTTGCTCCCTTTCATTAAAAGTTAATCCCCGGCTGCAGGCTATTAGAAAGCAACTAACCGCGCTCTACTCACCCTACCCAGGTCTACCGGTGAGTCTCGCCGCTGCTCCCGGCCTGTGGCATTGGCCGCGACGCTGACGTTCCGTCGACAGCGCGGCAGCCGATCAGTGAGCTCAGCGGCTCTGAGCGGGGCGTTCTGTCTACAAGACCTTTTTAAGGAGCCAGCAAAAAAGTGAAGAGAAAGGAAAGCACAAAAGCACCTTGTCTTACTAAGCACTGGAAAGGGCAGCCGGCAACCGGACGTCAAAGTGGAAAAGCAGCAAGTGAGAGGCCTGTCTCTGCCTACGGCCACACCACCCTGAACACGCCCGATCTCGTCTGATCTCGGAAGCTAAGCAGGGTTGGGCCTGGTTAGTACTTGGATGGGAGACCGCCTGGGAATACCAGGTGCTGTAGGCTTTTGCCTTTTCTTACTTCCACCAGCAGGGGTCACTCTCCTCTATGCCTTTTTTCCATTCCTTTTTTCACAAGCGCACACATGCTCCTTTCTTCTTTTCATTTGCTTTCTCTCTTGCGCTATTTAATCCTTGCAAAATACCAACATCCTTCTCATCACCGTGGGCCTCCAGCATTGTTGCTTATTTACTTTTAATACTAGGCTTCTTTTCACCAGGACCAGCGACTCCCGCATGACTGGAGGCAACCACCGCTGACCTGGAGGCAACCACCGGTAACCTGGAGGCCAGTTTACAGCACAACCCAAGCAAAACACCTTTGCAGGCCACACGACCCCCCCGAAGAGCAGCTCAAATTCACTCGCAACCATCTCACCCTCTTCCTTCATTCACTCCTGGGCGTTTCGCTCCACCCCAAGTTGCGGGTCCAGCTTGCTCTTTCTGTCACATCCCCGCGATGAACGGTTTAGCCTGCAGGAGACCCTGCGCCGAGCCATTTTTAAACACATCTGATGCGGCAGGTGTTTCATTGCTCAACAAACAACACCTATAGGGACGGCACAGCCTATGCATCGGTCCTTCGGAGACCGCCCCAGAACGGCCAGAGTTCTCGTCCCCACGCGAGCCTGAGGAAGGCTGGCCAGGCGATGGGCCAAGCAGCGTCTACTGGCCATACCACCGTGGATACGTCCGATCTCGGAAGCAAAGCAGAGATGGGTTCGGAAATACTTGGTTGGGACACCTCCTGAGAACACCAGGTATTGTAGACAATTTTGATGACGTTTTGCCATCTTGCCCAGCTCGGCTAGCATTGAGTGGCGCCTTGCTGGACACCGACCTTACGTAAAGTAGAGGCTGGAAGTCCCAAGCATCCCAAGCCCCCCAAGACCTCTAAGATAAGGACGCAACCCCGCCGCCTCTACCAGGCCTCACACCGAGCTCCTTGCCACGGCTAGGAGTGCTTATTGACCCCGCAGCCGGCCGTATGCAAATGATGGCGTTAAAAGCATCTCGCGCTGTGAAGGGGCCAGGCTTTCAGCAGTTGCCCAGGGGATGGTTTTAGAGGGCGACCGCCTAACGAGGGCCAGCAGAAGTAACGTCTTCTTCTTCAAAGAATCTTGTGTAACTAACCCAATCAGACAGCTGCCCAGGAGCTAACCTCAGTGCTAGGAAGGAGCGGGAGGGAATTGAGGGGGTGGTTCCTGCTAAGGCCCTGAAATAATAATAAGACAGGCAGGAGAGTCTGACGCATGGTGGCGGAAAAGCTGCAGGTGCAAATAGGGAATGTGGTCTCGTGCGAGCAACTTGTGCATGCTCGCTGTGTGTGAGTGTGCGCTTCCTAGGTACGGCGCGCTGCAGACAGTCAAAAGGGTTGCTCCCTTTCATTAAAAGTTAATCCCCGGCTGCAGGCTATTAGAAAGCAACTAACCGCGCTCTACTCACCCTACCCAGGTCTACCGGTGAGTCTCGCCGCTGCTCCCGGCCTGTGGCATTGGCCGCGACGCTGACGTTCCGTCGACAGCGCGGCAGCCGATCAGTGAGCTCAGCGGCTCTGAGCGGGGCGTTCTGTCTACAAGACCTTTTTAAGGAGCCAGCAAAAAAGTGAAGAGAAAGGAAAGCACAAAAGCACCTTGTCTTACTAAGCACAGGAAAGGGCAGCCGGCAACCGGACGTCAAAGTGGAAAAGCAGCAAGTGAGAGGCCTGTCTCTGCCTACGGCCACACCACCCTGAACACGCCCGATCTCGTCTGATCTCGGAAGCTAAGCAGGGTTGGGCCTGGTTAGTACTTGGATGGGAGACCGCCTGGGAATACCAGGTGCTGTAGGCTTTTGCCTTTTCTTACTTCCACCAGCAGGGGTCACTCTCCTCTATGCCTTTTTTCCATTCCTTTTTTCACAAGCGCACACATGCTCCTTTCTTCTTTTCATTTGCTTTCTCTCTTGCGCTATTTAATCCTTGCAAAATACCAACATCCTTCTCATCACCGTGGGCCTCCAGCATTGTTGCTTATTTACTTTTAATACTAGGCTTCTTTTCACCAGGACCAGCGACTCCCGCATGACTGGAGGCAACCACCGCTGACCTGGAGGCAACCACCGGTAACCTGGAGGCCAGTTTACAGCACAACCCAAGCAAAACACCTTTGCAGGCCACACGACCACCCCGAAGAGCAGCTCAAATTCACTCGCAACCATCTCACCCTCTTCCTTCATTCACTCCTGGGCGTTTCGCTCCACCCCAAGTTGCGGGTCCAGCTTGCTCTTTCTGTCACATCCCCGCGATGAACGGTTTAGCCTGCAGGAGACCCTGCGCCGAGCCATTTTTAAACACATCTGATGCGGCAGGTGTTTCATTGCTCAACAAACAACACCTATAGGGACGGCACAGCCTATGCATCGGTCCTTCGGAGACCGCCCCAGAACGGCCAGAGTTCTCGTCCCCACGCGAGCCTGAGGAAGGCTGGCCGGGCGATGGGCCAAGCAGCGTCTACTGGCCATACCACCTTGGATACGTCCGATCTCGGAAGCAAAGCAGAGATGGGTTCGGAAATACTTGGTTGGGACACCTCCTGAGAACACCAGGTATTGTAGACAATTTTGATGACGTTTTACCATCTTGCCCAGCTCGGCTAGCATTGAGTGGCGCCTTGCTGGACACCGACCTTACGTAAAGTAGAGGCTGGAAGTCCCAAGCATCCCAAGCCCCCCAAGACCTCTAAGATAAGGACGCAACCCCGCCGCCTCTACCAGGCCTCACACCGAGCTCCTTGCCACGGCTAGGAGTGCTTATTGACCCCGCAGCCGGCCGTATGCAAATGATGGCGTTAAAAGCATCTCGCGCTGTGAAGGGGCCAGGCTTTCAGCAGCTGCCCAGGGGATGGCTTTAGAGGGCGACCGCCTAACGAGGGCCAGCAGAAGTAACGTCTTCTTCTTCAAAGAATCTTGTGTAACTAACCCAATCAGACAGCTGCCCAGGAGCTAACCTCAGTGCTAGGAAGGAGCGGGAGGGAATTGAGGGGGTGGTTCCTGCTAAGGCCCTGAAATAATAATAAGACAGGCAGGAGAGTCTGACGCATGGTGGCGGAAAAGCTGCAGGTGCAAATAGGGAATGTGGTCTCGTGCGAGCAACTTGTGCATGCTCGCTGTGTGTGAGTGTGCGCTTCCTAGGTACGGCGCGCTGCAGACAGTCAAAAGGGTTGCTCCCTTTCATTAAAAGTTAATCCCCGGCTGCAGGCTATTAGAAAGCAACTAACCGCGCTCTACTCACCCTACCCAGGTCTACCGGTGAGTCTCGCCGCTGCTCCCGGCCTGTGGCATTGGCCGCGACGCTGACGTTCCGTCGACAGCGCGGCAGCCGATCAGTGAGCTCAGCGGCTCTGAGCGGGGCGTTCTGTCTACAAGACCTTTTTAAGGAGCCAGCAAAAAAGTGAAGAGAAAAGAAAGCACAAAAGCACCTTGTCTTACTAAGCACTGGAAAGGGCAGCCGGCAACCGGACGTCAAAGTGGAAAAGCAGCAAGTGAGAGGCCTGTCTCTGCCTACGGCCACACCACCCTGAACACGCCCGATCTCGTCTGATCTTGGAAGCTAAGCAGGGTCGGGCCTGGTTAGTACTTGGATGGGAGACCGCCTGGGAATACCAGGTGCTGTAGGCTTTTGCCTTTTCTTACTTCCACCAGCAGGGGTCACTCTCCTCTATGCCTTTTTTCCATTCCTTTTTTCACAAGCGCACACATGCTCCTTTCTTCTTTTCATTTGCTTTCTCTCTTGCGCTATTTAATCCTTGCAAAATACCAGCATCCTTCTCATCACCGTGGGCCTCCAGCATTGTTGCTTATTTACTTTTAATACTAGGCTTCTTTTCACCAGGACCAGCGACTCCCGCATGACTGGAGGCAACCACCGCTGACCTGGAGGCAACCACCGGTAACCTGGAGGCCAGTTTACAGCACAACCCAAGCAAAACACCTTTGCAGGCCACACGACCCCCCCGAAGAGCAGCTCAAATTCACTCGCAACCATCTCACCCTCTTCCTTCATTCACTCCTGGGCGTTTCGCTCCACCCCAAGTTGCGGGTCCAGCTTGCTCTTTCTGTCACATCCCCGCGATGAACGGTTTAGCCTGCAGGAGACCCTGCGCCGAGCCATTTTTAAACACATCTGATGCGGCAGGTGTTTCATTGCTCAACAAACAACACCTATGGGGACGGCACAGCCTATGCATCGGTCCTTCGGAGACCGCCCCAGAACGGCCAGAGTTCTCGTCCCCACGCGAGCCTGAGGAAGGCTGGCCGGGCGATGGGCCAAGCAGCGTCTACTGGCCATACCACCTTGGATACGTCCGATCTCGGAAGCAAAGCAGAGATGGGTTCGGAAATACTTGGTTGGGACACCTCCTGAGAACACCAGGTATTGTAGACAATTTTGATGACGTTTTGCCATCTTGCCCAGCTCGGCTAGCATTGAGTGGCGCCTTGCTGGACACCGACCTTACGTAAAGTAGAGGCTGGAAGTCCCAAGCATCCCAAGCCCCCCAAGACCTCTAAGATAAGGACGCAACCCCGCCGCCTCTACCAGACCTCACACCGAGCTCCTTGCCACGGCTAGGAGCGCTTATTGACCCCGCAGCCGGCCGTATGCAAATGATGGCGTTAAAAGCATCTCGCGCTGTGAAGGGGCCAGGCTTTCAGCAGCTGCCCAGGGGATGGTTTTAGAGGGCGACCGCCTAACGAGGGCCAGCAGAAGTAACGTCTTCTTCTTCAAAGAATCTTGTGTAACTAACCCAATCAGACAGCTGCCCAGGAGCTAACCTCAGTGCTAGGAAGGAGCGGGAGGGAATTGAGGGGGTGGTTCCTGCTAAGGCCCTGAAATAATAATAAGACAGGCAGGAGAGTCTGACGCATGGTGGCGGAAAAGCTGCAGGTGCAAATAGGGAATGTGGTCTCGTGCGAGCAACTTGTGCATGCTCGCTGTGTGTGAGTGTGCGCTTCCTAGGTACGGCGCGCTGCAGACAGTCAAAAGGGTTGCTCCCTTTCATTAAAAGTTAATCCCCGGCTGCAGGCTATTAGAAAGCAACTAACCGCGCTCTACTCACCCTACCCAGGTCTACCGGTGAGTCTCGCCGCTGCTCCCGGCCTGTGGCATTGGCCGCGACGCTGACGTTCCGTCGACAGCGCGGCAGCCGATCAGTGAGCTCAGCGGCTCTGAGCGGGGCGTTCTGTCTACAAGACCTTTTTAAGGAGCCAGCAAAAAAGTGAAGAGAAAAGAAAGCACAAAAGCACCTTGTCTTACTAAGCACTGGAAAGGGCAGCCGGCAACCGGACGTCAAAGTGGAAAAGCAGCAAGTGAGATGCCTGTCTCTGCCTACGGCCACACCACCCTGAACACGCCCGATCTTGTCTGATCTCGGAAGCTAAGCAGGGTCAGGCCTGGTTAGTACTTGGATGGGAGACCGCCTGGGAATACCAGGTGCTGTAGGCTTTTGCCTTTTCTTACTTCCACCAGCAGGGGTCACTCTCCTCTATGCCTTTTTTCCATTCCTTTTTTCACAAGCGCACACATGCTCCTTTCTTCTTTTCATTTGCTTTCTCTCTTGCGCTATTTAATCCTTGCAAAATACCAGCATCCTTCTCATCACCGTGGGCCTCCAGCATTGTTGCTTATTTACTTTTAATACTAGGCTTCTTTTCACCAGGACCAGCGACTCCCGCATGACTGGAGGCAACCACCGCTGACCTGGAGGCAACCACCGGTAACCTGGAGGCCAGTTTACAGCACAACCCAAGCAAAACACCTTTGCAGGCCACACGACCCCCCCGAAGAGCAGCTCAAATTCACTCGCAACCATCTCACCCTCTTCCTTCATTCACTCCTGGGCGTTTCGCTCCACCCCAAGTTGCGGGTCCAGCTTGCTCTTTCTGTCACATCCCCGCGATGAACGGTTTAGCCTGCAGGAGACCCTGCGCCGAGCCATTTTTAAACACATCTGATGCGGCAGGTGTTTCATTGCTCAACAAACAACACCTATAGGGACGGCACAGCCTATGCATCGGTCCTTCGGAGACCGCCCCAGAACGGCCAGAGTTCTCGTCCCCACGCGAGCCTGAGGAAGGCTGGCCAGGCGATGGGCCAAGCAGCGTCTACTGGCCATACCACCGTGGATACGTCCGATCTCGGAAGCAAAGCAGAGATGGGTTCGGAAATACTTGGTTGGGACACCTCCTGAGAACACCAGGTATTGTAGACAATTTTGATGACGTTTTGCCATCTTGCCCAGCTCGGCTAGCATTGAGTGGCGCCTTGCAGGACACCGACCTTACGTAAAGTAGAGGCTGGAAGTCCCAAGCATCCCAAGCCCCCCAAGACCTCTAAGATAAGGACGCAACCCCGCCGCCTCTACCAGGCCTCACACCGAGCTCCTTGCCACGGCTAGGAGTGCTTATTGACCCCGCAGCCGGCCGTATGCAAATGATGGCGTTAAAAGCATCTCGCGCTGTGAAGGGGCCAGGCTTTCAGCAGCTGCCCAGGGGATGGTTTTAGAGGGCGACCGCCTAACGAGGGCCAGCAGAAGTAACGTCTTCTTCTTCAAAGAATCTTGTGTAACTAACCCAATCAGACAGCTGCCCAGGAGCTAACCTCAGTGCTAGGAAGGAGCGGGAGGGAATTGAGGGGGTGGTTCCTGCTAAGGCCCTGAAATAATAATAAGACAGGCAGGAGAGTCTGACGCATGGTGGCGGAAAAGCTGCAGGTGCAAATAGGGAATGTGGTCTCGTGCGAGCAACTTGTGCATGCTCGCTGTGTGTGAGTGTGCGCTTCCTAGGTACGGCGCGCTGCAGACAGTCAAAAGGGTTGCTCCCTTTCATTAAAAGTTAATCCCCGGCTGCAGGCTATTAGAAAGCAACTAACCGCGCTCTACTCACCCTACCCAGGTCTACCGGTGAGTCTCGCCGCTGCTCCCGGCCTGTGGCATTGGCCGCGACGCTGACGTTCCGTCGACAGCGCGGCAGCCGATCAGTGAGCTCAGCGGCTCTGAGCGGGGCGTTCTGTCTACAAGACCTTTTTAAGGAGCCAGCAAAAAAGTGAAGAGAAAGGAAAGCACAAAAGCACCTTGTCTTACTAAGCACTGGAAAGGGCAGCCGGCAACCGGACGTCAAAGTGGAAAAGCAGCAAGTGAGAGGCCTGTCTCTGCCTACGGCCACACCACCCTGAACACGCCCGATCTTGTCTGATCTCGGAAGCTAAGCAGGGTTGGGCCTGGTTAGTACTTGGATGGGAGACCGCCTGGGAATACCAGGTGCTGTAGGCTTTTGCCTTTTCTTACTTCCACCAGCAGGGGTCACTCTCCTCTATGCCTTTTTTCCATTCCTTTTTTCACAAGCGCACACATGCTCCTTTCTTCTTTTCATTTGCTTTCTCTCTTGCGCTATTTAATCCTTGCAAAATACCAACATCCTTCTCATCACCGTGGGCCTCCAGCATTGTTGCTTATTTACTTTTAATACTAGGCTTCTTTTCACCAGGACCAGCGACTCCCGCATGACTGGAGGCAACCACCGCTGACCTGGAGGCAACCACCGGTAACCTGGAGGCCAGTTTACAGCACAACCCAAGCAAAACACCTTTGCAGGCCACACGACCACCCCGAAGAGCAGCTCAAATTCACTCGCAACCATCTCACCCTCTTCCTTCATTCACTCCTGGGCGTTTCGCTCCACCCCAAGTTGCGGGTCCAGCTTGCTCTTTCTGTCACATCCCCGCGATGAACGGTTTAGCCTGCAGGAGACCCTGCGCCGAGCCATTTTTAAACACATCTGATGCGGCAGGTGTTTCATTGCTCAACAAACAACACCTATAGGCACGGCACAGCCTATGCATCGGTCCTTCGGAGACCGCCCCAGAACGGCCAGAGTTCTCGTCCCCACGCGAGCCTGAGGAAGGCTGGCCAGGCGATGGGCCAAGCAGCGTCTACTGGCCATACCACCGTGGATACGTCCGATCTCGGAAGCAAAGCAGAGATGGGTTCGGAAATACTTGGTTGGGACACCTCCTGAGAACACCAGGTATTGTAGACAATTTTGATGACGTTTTGCCATCTTGCCCAGCTCGGCTAGCATTGAGTGGCGCCTTGCTGGACACCGACCTTACGTAAAGTAGAGGCTGGAAGTCCCAAGCATCCCAAGCCCCCCAAGACCTCTAAGATAAGGACGCAACCCCGCCGCCTCTACCAGGCCTCACACTGAGCTCCTTGCCACGGCTAGGAGTGCTTATTGACCCCGCAGCCGGCCGTATGCAAATGATGGCGTTAAAAGCATCTCGCGCTGTGAAGGGGCCAGGCTTTCAGCAGCTGCCCAGGGGATGGTTTTAGAGGGCGACCGCCTAACGAGGGCCAGCAGAAGTAACGTCTTCTTCTTCAAAGAATCTTGTGTAACTAACCCAATCAGACAGCTGCCCAGGAGCTAACCTCAGTGCTAGGAAGGAGCGGGAGGGAATTGAGGGGGTGGTTCCTGCTAAGGCCCTGAAATAATAATAAGACAGGCAGGAGAGTCTGACGCATGGTGGCGGAAAAGCTGCAGGTGCAAATAGGGAATGTGGTCTCGTGCGAGCAACTTGTGCATGCTCGCTGTGTGTGAGTGTGCGCTTCCTAGGTACGGCGCGCTGCAGACAGTCAAAAGGGTTGCTCCCTTTCATTAAAAGTTAATCCCCGGCTGCAGGCTATTAGAAAGCAACTAACCGCGCTCTACTCACCCTACCCAGGTCTACCGGTGAGTCTCGCCGCTGCTCCCGGCCTGTGGCATTGGCCGCGACGCTGACGTTCCGTCGACAGCGCGGCAGCCGATCAGTGAGCTCAGCGGCTCTGAGCGGGGCGTTCTGTCTACAAGACCTTTTTAAGGAGCCAGCAAAAAAGTGAAGAGAAAGGAAAGCACAAAAGCACCTTGTCTTACTAAGCACAGGAAAGGGCAGCCGGCAACCGGACGTCAAAGTGGAAAAGCAGCAAGTGAGAGGCCTGTCTCTGCCTACGGCCACACCACCCTGAACACGCCCGATCTCGTCTGATCTTGGAAGCTAAGCAGGGTTGGGCCTGGTTAGTACTTGGATGGGAGACCGCCTGGGAATACCAGGTGCTGTAGGCTTTTGCCTTTTCTTACTTCCACCAGCAGGGGTCACTCTCCTCTATGCCTTTTTTCCATTCCTTTTTTCACAAGCGCACACATGCTCCTTTCTTCTTTTCATTTGCTTTCTCTCTTGCGCTATTTAATCCTTGCAAAATACCAGCATCCTTCTCATCACCGTGGGCCTCCAGCATTGTTGCTTATTTACTTTTAATACTAGGCTTCTTTTCACCAGGACCAGCGACTCCCGCATGACTGGAGGCAACCACCGCTGACCTGGAGGCAACCACCGGTAACCTGGAGGCCAGTTTACAGCACAACCCAAGCAAAACACCTTTGCAGGCCACACGACCCCCCCGAAGAGCAGCTCAAATTCACTCGCAACCATCTCACCCTCTTCCTTCATTCACTCCTGGGCGTTTCGCTCCACCCCAAGTTGCGGGTCCAGCTTGCTCTTTCTGTCACATCCCCGCGATGAACGGTTTAGCCTGCAGGAGACCCTGCGCCGAGCCATTTTTAAACACATCTGATGCGGCAGGTGTTTCATTGCTCAACAAACAACACCTATAGGGACGGCACAGCCTATGCATCGGTCCTTCGGAGACCGCCCCAGAACGGCCAGAGTTCTCGTCCCCACGCGAGCCTGAGGAAGGCTGGCCGGGCGATGGGCCAAGCAGCGTCTACTGGCCATACCATCTTGGATACGTCCGATCTCGGAAGCAAAGCAGAGATGGGTTCGGAAATACTTGGTTGGGACACCTCCTGAGAACACCAGGTATTGTAGACAATTTTGATGACGTTTTGCCATCTTGCCCAGCTCGGCTAGCATTGAGTGGCGCCTTGCTGGACACCGACCTTACGTAAAGTAGAGGCTGGAAGTCCCAAGCATCCCAAGCCCCCCAAGACCTCTAAGATAAGGACGCAACCCCGCCGCCTCTACCAGGCCTCACACCGAGCTCCTTGCCACGGCTAGGAGTGCTTATTGACCCCGCAGCCGGCCGTATGCAAATGATGGCGTTAAAAGCATCTCGCGCTGTGAAGGGGCCAGGCTTTCAGCAGCTGCCCAGGGGATGGTTTTAGAGGGCGACCGCCTAACGAGGGCCAGCAGAAGTAACGTCTTCTTCTTCAAAGAATCTTGTGTAACTAACCCAATCAGACAGCTGCCCAGGAGCTAACCTCAGTGCTAGGAAGGAGCGGGAGGGAATTGAGGGGGTGGTTCCTGCTAAGGCCCTGAAATAATAATAAGACAGGCAGGAGAGTCTGACGCATGGTGGCGGAAAAGCTGCAGGTGCAAATAGGGAATGTGGTCTCGTGCGAGCAACTTGTGCATGCTCGCTGTGTGTGAGTGTGCGCTTCCTAGGTACGGCGCGCTGCAGACAGTCAAAAGGGTTGCTCCCTTTCATTAAAAGTTAATCCCCGGCTGCAGGCTATTAGAAAGCAACTAACCGCGCTCTACTCACCCTACCCAGGTCTACCGGTGAGTCTCGCCGCTGCTCCCGGCCTGTGGCATTGGCCGCGACGCTGACGTTCCGTCGACAGCGCGGCAGCCGATCAGTGAGCTCAGCGGCTCTGAGCGGGGCGTTCTGTCTACAAGACCTTTTTAAGGAGCCAGCAAAAAAGTGAAGAGAAAGGAAAGCACAAAAGCACCTTGTCTTACTAAGCACTGGAAAGGGCAGCCGGCAACCGGACGTCAAAGTGGAAAAGCAGCAAGTGAGAGGCCTGTCTCTGCCTACGGCCACACCACCCTGAACACGCCCGATCTCGTCTGATCTCGGAAGCTAAGCAGGGTTGGGCCTGGTTAGTACTTGGATGGGAGACCGCCTGGGAATACCAGGTGCTGTAGGCTTTTGCCTTTTCTTACTTCCACCAGCAGGGGTCACTCTCCTCTATGCCTTTTTTCCATTCCTTTTTTCACAAGCGCACACATGCTCCTTTCTTCTTTTCATTTGCTTTCTCTCTTGCGCTATTTAATCCTTGCAAAATACCAACATCCTTCTCATCACCGTGGGCCTCCAGCATTGTTGCTTATTTACTTTTAATACTAGGCTTCTTTTCACCAGGACCAGCGACTCCCGCATGACTGGAGGCAACCACCGCTGACCTGGAGGCAACCACCGGTAACCTGGAGGCCAGTTTACAGCACAACCCAAGCAAAACACCTTTGCAGGCCACACGACCACCCCGAAGAGCAGCTCAAATTCACTCGCAACCATCTCACCCTCTTCCTTCATTCACTCCTGGGCGTTTCGCTCCACCCCAAGTTGCGGGTCCAGCTTGCTCTTTCTGTCACATCCCCGCGATGAACGGTTTAGCCTGCAGGAGACCCTGCGCCGAGCCATTTTTAAACACATCTGATGCGGCAGGTGTTTCATTGCTCAACAAACAACACCTATAGGGACGGCACAGCCTATGCATCGGTCCTTCGGAGACCGCCCCAGAACGGCCAGAGTTCTCGTCCCCACGCGAGCCTGAGGAAGGCTGGCCGGGCGATGGGCCAAGCAGCGTCTACTGGCCATACCACCTTGGATACGTCCGATCTCGGAAGCAAAGCAGAGATGGGTTCGGAAATACTTGGTTGGGACACCTCCTGAGAACACCAGGTATTGTAGACAATTTTGATGACGTTTTACCATCTTGCCCAGCTCGGCTAGCATTGAGTGGCGCCTTGCTGGACACCGACCTTACGTAAAGTAGAGGCTGGAAGTCCCAAGCATCCCAAGCCCCCCAAGACCTCTAAGATAAGGACGCAACCCCGCCGCCTCTACCAGGCCTCACACCGAGCTCCTTGCCACGGCTAGGAGTGCTTATTGACCCCGCAGCCGGCCGTATGCAAATGATGGCGTTAAAAGCATCTCGCGCTGTGAAGGGGCCAGGCTTTCAGCAGCTGCCCAGGGGATGGCTTTAGAGGGCGACCGCCTAACGAGGGCCAGCAGAAGTAACGTCTTCTTCTTCAAAGAATCTTGTGTAACTAACCCAATCAGACAGCTGCCCAGGAGCTAACCTCAGTGCTAGGAAGGAGCGGGAGGGAATTGAGGGGGTGGTTCCTGCTAAGGCCCTGAAATAATAATAAGACAGGCAGGAGAGTCTGACGCATGGTGGCGGAAAAGCTGCAGGTGCAAATAGGGAATGTGGTCTCGTGCGAGCAACTTGTGCATGCTCGCTGTGTGTGAGTGTGCGCTTCCTAGGTACGGCGCGCTGCAGACAGTCAAAAGGGTTGCTCCCTTTCATTAAAAGTTAATCCCCGGCTGCAGGCTATTAGAAAGCAACTAACCGCGCTCTACTCACCCTACCCAGGTCTACCGGTGAGTCTCGCCGCTGCTCCCGGCCTGTGGCATTGGCCGCGACGCTGACGTTCCGTCGACAGCGCGGCAGCCGATCAGTGAGCTCAGCGGCTCTGAGCGGGGCGTTCTGTCTACAAGACCTTTTTAAGGAGCCAGCAAAAAAGTGAAGAGAAAAGAAAGCACAAAAGCACCTTGTCTTACTAAGCACTGGAAAGGGCAGCCGGCAACCGGACGTCAAAGTGGAAAAGCAGCAAGTGAGAGGCCTGTCTCTGCCTACGGCCACACCACCCTGAACACGCCCGATCTCGTCTGATCTCGGAAGCTAAGCAGGGTCGGGCCTGGTTAGTACTTGGATGGGAGACCGCCTGGGAATACCAGGTGCTGTAGGCTTTTGCCTTTTCTTACTTCCACCAGCAGGGGTCACTCTCCTCTATGCCTTTTTTCCATTCCTTTTTTCACAAGCGCACACATGCTCCTTTCTTCTTTTCATTTGCTTTCTCTCTTGCGCTATTTAATCCTTGCAAAATACCAGCATCCTTCTCATCACCGTGGGCCTCCAGCATTGTTGCTTATTTACTTTTAATACTAGGCTTCTTTTCACCAGGACCAGCGACTCCCGCATGACTGGAGGCAACCACCGCTGACCTGGAGGCAACCACCGGTAACCTGGAGGCCAGTTTACAGCACAACCCAAGCAAAACACCTTTGCAGGCCACACGACCCCCCCGAAGAGCAGCTCAAATTCACTCGCAACCATCTCACCCTCTTCCTTCATTCACTCCTGGGCGTTTCGCTCCACCCCAAGTTGCGGGTCCAGCTTGCTCTTTCTGTCACATCCCCGCGATGAACGGTTTAGCCTGCAGGAGACCCTGCGCCGAGCCATTTTTAAACACATCTGATGCGGCAGGTGTTTCATTGCTCAACAAACAACACCTATGGGGACGGCACAGCCTATGCATCGGTCCTTCGGAGACCGCCCCAGAACGGCCAGAGTTCTCGTCCCCACGCGAGCCTGAGGAAGGCTGGCCGGGCGATGGGCCAAGCAGCGTCTACTGGCCATACCACCTTGGATACGTCCGATCTCGGAAGCAAAGCAGAGATGGGTTCGGAAATACTTGGTTGGGACACCTCCTGAGAACACCAGGTATTGTAGACAATTTTGATGACGTTTTGCCATCTTGCCCAGCTCGGCTAGCATTGAGTGGCGCCTTGCTGGACACCGACCTTACGTAAAGTAGAGGCTGGAAGTCCCAAGCATCCCAAGCCCCCCAAGACCTCTAAGATAAGGACGCAACCCCGCCGCCTCTACCAGACCTCACACCGAGCTCCTTGCCACGGCTAGGAGTGCTTATTGACCCCGCAGCCGGCCGTATGCAAATGATGGCGTTAAAAGCATCTCGCGCTGTGAAGGGGCCAGGCTTTCAGCAGCTGCCCAGGGGATGGTTTTAGAGGGCGACCGCCTAACGAGGGCCAGCAGAAGTAACGTCTTCTTCTTCAAAGAATCTTGTGTAACTAACCCAATCAGACAGCTGCCCAGGAGCTAACCTCAGTGCTAGGAAGGAGCGGGAGGGAATTGAGGGGGTGGTTCCTGCTAAGGCCCTGAAATAATAATAAGACAGGCAGGAGAGTCTGACGCATGGTGGCGGAAAAGCTGCAGGTGCAAATAGGGAATGTGGTCTCGTGCGAGCAACTTGTGCATGCTCGCTGTGTGTGAGTGTGCGCTTCCTAGGTACGGCGCGCTGCAGACAGTCAAAAGGGTTGCTCCCTTTCATTAAAAGTTAATCCCCGGCTGCAGGCTATTAGAAAGCAACTAACCGCGCTCTACTCACCCTACCCAGGTCTACCGGTGAGTCTCGCCGCTGCTCCCGGCCTGTGGCATTGGCCGCGACGCTGACGTTCCGTCGACAGCGCGGCAGCCGATCAGTGAGCTCAGCGGCTCTGAGCGGGGCGTTCTGTCTACAAGACCTTTTTAAGGAGCCAGCAAAAAAGTGAAGAGAAAGGAAAGCACAAAAGCACCTTGTCTTACTAAGCACTGGAAAGGGCAGCCGGCAACCGGACGTCAAAGTGGAAAAGCAGCAAGTGAGAGGCCTGTCTCTGCCTACAGCCACACCACCCTGAACACGCCTGATCTCGTCTGATCTCGGAAGCTAAGCAGGGTTGGGCCTGGTTAGTACTTGGATGGGAGACCGCCTGGGAATACCAGGTGCTGTAGGCTTTTGCCTTTTCTTACTTCCACCAGCAGGGGTCACTCTCCTCTATGCCTTTTTTCCATTCCTTTTTTCACAAGCGCACACATGCTCCTTTCTTCTTTTCATTTGCTTTCTCTCTTGCGCTATTTAATCCTTGCAAAATACCAACATCCTTCTCATCACCGTGGGCCTCCAGCATTGTTGCTTATTTACTTTTAATACTAGGCTTCTTTTCACCAGGACCAGCGACTCCCGCATGACTGGAGGCAACCACCGCTGACCTGGAGGCAACCACCGGTAACCTGGAGGCCAGTTTACAGCACAACCCAAGCAAAACACCTTTGCAGGCCACACGACCACCCCGAAGAGCAGCTCAAATTCACTCGCAACCATCTCACCCTCTTCCTTCATTCACTCCTGGGCGTTTCGCTCCACCCCAAGTTGCGGGTCCAGCTTGCTCTTTCTGTCACATCCCCGCGATGAACGGTTTAGCCTGCAGGAGACCCTGCGCCGAGCCATTTTTAAACACATCTGATGCGGCAGGTGTTTCATTGCTCAACAAACAACACCTATAGGGACGGCACAGCCTATGCATCGGTCCTTCGGAGACCGCCCCAGAACGGCCAGAGTTCTCGTCCCCACGCGAGCCTGAGGAAGGCTGGCCAGGCGATGGGCCAAGCAGCGTCTACTGGCCATACCACCGTGGATACGTCCGATCTCGGAAGCAAAGCAGAGATGGGTTCGGAAATACTTGGTTGGGACACCTCCTGAGAACACCAGGTATTGTAGACAATTTTGATGACGTTTTGCCATCTTGCCCAGCTCGGCTAGCATTGAGTGGCGCCTTGCTGGACACCGACCTTACGTAAAGTAGAGGCTGGAAGTCCCAAGCATCCCAAGCCCCCCAAGACCTCTAAGATAAGGACGCAACCCCGCCGCCTCTACCAGGCCTCACACTGAGCTCCTTGCCACGGCTAGGAGTGCTTATTGACCCCGCAGCCGGCCGTATGCAAATGATGGCGTTAAAAGCATCTCGCGCTGTGAAGGGGCCAGGCTTTCAGCAGCTGCCCAGGGGATGGTTTTAGAGGGCGACCGCCTAACGAGGGCCAGCAGAAGTAACGTCTTCTTCTTCAAAGAATCTTGTGTAACTAACCCAATCAGACAGCTGCCCAGGAGCTAACCTCAGTGCTAGGAAGGAGCGGGAGGGAATTGAGGGGGTGGTTCCTGCTAAGGCCCTGAAATAATAATAAGACAGGCAGGAGAGTCTGACGCATGGTGGCGGAAAAGCTGCAGGTGCAAATAGGGAATGTGGTCTCGTGCGAGCAACTTGTGCATGCTCGCTGTGTGTGAGTGTGCGCTTCCTAGGTACGGCGCGCTGCAGACAGTCAAAAGGGTTGCTCCCTTTCATTAAAAGTTAATCCCCGGCTGCAGGCTATTAGAAAGCAACTAACCGCGCTCTACTCACCCTACCCAGGTCTACCGGTGAGTCTCGCCGCTGCTCCCGGCCTGTGGCATTGGCCGCGACGCTGACGTTCCGTCGACAGCGCGGCAGCCGATCAGTGAGCTCAGCGGCTCTGAGCGGGGCGTTCTGTCTACAAGACCTTTTTAAGGAGCCAGCAAAAAAGTGAAGAGAAAAGAAAGCACAAAAGCACCTTGTCTTACTAAGCACTGGAAAGGGCAGCTGGCAACCGGACGTCAAAGTGGAAAAGCAGCAAGTGAGAGGCCTGTCTCTGCCTACGGCCACACCACCCTGAACACGCCCGATCTCGTCTGATCTCGGAAGCTAAGCAGGGTTGGGCCTGGTTAGTACTTGGATGGGAGACCGCCTGGGAATACCAGGTGCTGTAGGCTTTTGCCTTTTCTTACTTCCACCAGCAGGGGTCACTCTCCTCTATGCCTTTTTTCCATTCCTTTTTTCACAAGCGCACACATGCTCCTTTCTTCTTTTCATTTGCTTTCTCTCTTGCGCTATTTAATCCTTGCAAAATACCAGCATCCTTCTCATCACCGTGGGCCTCCAGCATTGTTGCTTATTTACTTTTAATACTAGGCTTCTTTTCACCAGGACCAGCGACTCCCGCATGACTGGAGGCAACCACCGCTGACCTGGAGGCAACCACCGGTAACCTGGAGGCCAGTTTACAGCACAACCCAAGCAAAACACCTTTGCAGGCCACACGACCCCCCCGAAGAGCAGCTCAAATTCACTCGCAACCATCTCACCCTCTTCCTTCATTCACTCCTGGGCGTTTCGCTCCACCCCAAGTTGCGGGTCCAGCTTGCTCTTTCTGTCACATCCCCGCAATGAACGGTTTAGCCTGCAGGAGACCCTGCGCCGAGCCATTTTTAAACACATCTGATGCGGCAGGTGTTTCATTGCTCAACAAACAACACCTATAGGGACGGCACAGCCTATGCATCGGTCCTTCGGAGACCGCCCCAGAACGGCCAGAGTTCTCGTCCCCACGCGAGCCTGAGGAAGGCTGGCCAGGCGATGGGCCAAGCAGCGTCTACTGGCCATACCACCGTGGATACGTCCGATCTCGGAAGCAAAGCAGAGATGGGTTCGGAAATACTTGGTTGGGACACCTCCTGAGAACACCAGGTATTGTAGACAATTTTGATGACGTTTTGCCATCTTGCCCAGCTCGGCTAGCATTGAGTGGCGCCTTGCTGGACACCGACCTTACGTAAAGTAGAGGCTGGAAGTCCCAAGCCTCCCAAGCCCCCCAAGACCTCTAAGATAAGGACGCAACCCCGCCGCCTCTACCAGGCCTCACACCGAGCTCCTTGCCACGGCTAGGAGTGCTTATTGACCCCGCAGCCGGCCGTATGCAAATGATGGCGTTAAAAGCATCTCGCGCTGTGAAGGGGCCAGGCTTTCAGCAGCTGCCCAGGGGATGGTTTTAGAGGGCGACCGCCTAACGAGGGCCAGCAGAAGTAACGTCTTCTTCTTCAAAGAATCTTGTGTAACTAACCCAATCAGACAGCTGCCCAGGAGCTAACCTCAGTGCTAGGAAGGAGCGGGAGGGAATTGAGGGGGTGGTTCCTGCTAAGGCCCTGAAATAATAATAAGAGAGGCAGGAGAGTCTGACGCATGGTGGCGGAAAAGCTGCAGGTGCAAATAGGGAATGTGGTCTCGTGCGAGCAACTTGTGCATGCTCGCTGTGTGTGAGTGTGCGCTTCCTAGGTACGGCGCGCTGCAGACAGTCAAAAGGGTTGCTCCCTTTCATTAAAAGTTAATCCCCGGCTGCAGGCTATTAGAAAGCAACTAACCGCGCTCTACTCACCCTACCCAGGTCTACCGGTGAGTCTCGCCGCTGCTCCCGGCCTGTGGCATTGGCCGCGACGCTGACGTTCCGTCGACAGCGCGGCAGCCGATCAGTGAGCTCAGCGGCTCTGAGCGGGGCGTTCTGTCTACAAGACCTTTTTAAGGAGCCAGCAAAAAAGTGAAGAGAAAGGAAAGCACAAAAGCACCTTGTCTTACTAAGCACTGGAAAGGGCAGCCGGCAACCGGACGTCAAAGTGGAAAAGCAGCAAGTGAGAGGCCTGTCTCTGCCTACGGCCACACCACCCTGAACACGCCCGATCTCGTCTGATCTCGGAAGCTAAGCAGGGTCGGGCCTGGTTAGTACTTGGATGGGAGACCGCCTGGGAATACCAGGTGCTGTAGGCTTTTGCCTTTTCTTACTTCCACCAGCAGGGGTCACTCTCCTCTATGCCTTTTTTCCATTCCTTTTTTCACAAGCGCACACATGCTCCTTTCTTCTTTTCATTTGCTTTCTCTCTTGCGCTATTTAATCCTTGCAAAATACCAACATCCTTCTCATCACCGTGGGCCTCCAGCATTGTTGCTTATTTACTTTTAATACTAGGCTTCTTTTCACCAGGACCAGCGACTCCCGCATGACTGGAGGCAACCACCGCTGACCTGGAGGCAACCACCGGTAACCTGGAGGCCAGTTTACAGCACAACCCAAGCAAAACACCTTTGCAGGCCACACGACCACCCCGAAGAGCAGCTCAAATTCACTCGCAACCATCTCACCCTCTTCCTTCATTCACTCCTGGGCGTTTCGCTCCACCCCAAGTTGCGGGTCCAGCTTGCTCTTTCTGTCACATCCCCGCGATGAACGGTTTAGCCTGCAGGAGACCCTGCGCCGAGCCATTTTTAAACACATCTGATGCGGCAGGTGTTTCATTGCTCAACAAACAACACCTATAGGGACGGCACAGCCTATGCATCGGTCCTTCGGAGACCGCCCCAGAACGGCCAGAGTTCTCGTCCCCACGCGAGCCTGAGGAAGGCTGGCCGGGCGATGGGCCAAGCAGCGTCTACTGGCCATACCACCTTGGATACGTCCGATCTCGGAAGCAAAGCAGAGATGGGTTCGGAAATACTTGGTTGGGACACCTCCTGAGAACACCAGGTATTGTAGACAATTTTGATGACGTTTTACCATCTTGCCCAGCTCGGCTAGCATTGAGTGGCGCCTTGCTGGACACCGACCTTACGTAAAGTAGAGGCTGGAAGTCCCAAGCATCCCAAGCCCCCCAAGACCTCTAAGATAAGGACGCAACCCCGCCGCCTCTACCAGGCCTCACACCGAGCTCCTTGCCACGGCTAGGAGTGCTTATTGACCCCGCAGCCGGCCGTATGCAAATGATGGCGTTAAAAGCATCTCGCGCTGTGAAGGGGCCAGGCTTTCAGCAGCTGCCCAGGGGATGGCTTTAGAGGGCGACCGCCTAACGAGGGCCAGCAGAAGTAACGTCTTCTTCTTCAAAGAATCTTGTGTAACTAACCCAATCAGACAGCTGCCCAGGAGCTAACCTCAGTGCTAGGAAGGAGCGGGAGGGAATTGAGGGGGTGGTTCCTGCTAAGGCCCTGAAATAATAATAAGACAGGCAGGAGAGTCTGACGCATGGTGGCGGAAAAGCTGCAGGTGCAAATAGGGAATGTGGTCTCGTGCGAGCAACTTGTGCATGCTCGCTGTGTGTGAGTGTGCGCTTCCTAGGTACGGCGCGCTGCAGACAGTCAAAAGGGTTGCTCCCTTTCATTAAAAGTTAATCCCCGGCTGCAGGCTATTAGAAAGCAACTAACCGCGCTCTACTCACCCTACCCAGGTCTACCGGTGAGTCTCGCCGCTGCTCCCGGCCTGTGGCATTGGCCGCGACGCTGACGTTCCGTCGACAGCGCGGCAGCCGATCAGTGAGCTCAGCGGCTCTGAGCGGGGCGTTCTGTCTACAAGACCTTTTTAAGGAGCCAGCAAAAAAGTGAAGAGAAAAGAAAGCACAAAAGCACCTTGTCTTACTAAGCACTGGAAAGGGCAGCCGGCAACCGGACGTCAAAGTGGAAAAGCAGCAAGTGAGAGGCCTGTCTCTGCCTACAGCCACACCACCCTGAACACGCCCGATCTCGTCTGATCTCGGAAGCTAAGCAGGGTTGGGCCTGGTTAGTACTTGGATGGGAGACCACCTGGGAATACCAGGTGCTGTAGGCTTTTGCCTTTTCTTACTTCCACCAGCAGGGGTCACTCTCCTCTATGCCTTTTTTCCATTCCTTTTTTCACAAGCGCACACATGCTCCTTTCTTCTTTTCATTTGCTTTCTCTCTTGCGCTATTTAATCCTTGCAAAATACCAGCATCCTTCTCATCACCGTGGGCCTCCAGCATTGTTGCTTATTTACTTTTAATACTAGGCTTCTTTTCACCAGGACCAGCGACTCCCGCATGACTGGAGGCAACCACCGCTGACCTGGAGGCAACCACCGGTAACCTGGAGGCCAGTTTACAGCACAACCCAAGCAAAACACCTTTGCAGGCCACACGACCCCCCCGAAGAGCAGCTCAAATTCACTCGCAACCATCTCACCCTCTTCCTTCATTCACTCCTGGGCGTTTCGCTCCACCCCAAGTTGCGGGTCCAGCTTGCTCTTTCTGTCACATCCCCGCGATGAACGGTTTAGCCTGCAGGAGACCCTGCGCCGAGCCATTTTTAAACACATCTGATGCGGCAGGTGTTTCATTGCTCAACAAACAACACCTATGGGGACGGCACAGCCTATGCATCGGTCCTTCGGAGACCGCCCCAGAACGGCCAGAGTTCTCGTCCCCACGCGAGCCTGAGGAAGGCTGGCCGGGCGATGGGCCAAGCAGCGTCTACTGGCCATACCACCTTGGATACGTCCGATCTCGGAAGCAAAGCAGAGATGGGTTCGGAAATACTTGGTTGGGACACCTCCTGAGAACACCAGGTATTGTAGACAATTTTGATGACGTTTTGCCATCTTGCCCAGCTCGGCTAGCATTGAGTGGCGCCTTGCTGGACACCGACCTTACGTAAAGTAGAGGCTGGAAGTCCCAAGCATCCCAAGCCCCCCAAGACCTCTAAGATAAGGACGCAACCCCGCCGCCTCTACCAGGCCTCACACCGAGCTCCTTGCCACGGCTAGGAGTGCTTATTGACCCCGCAGCCGGCCGTATGCAAATGATGGCGTTAAAAGCATCTCGCGCTGTGAAGGGGCCAGGCTTTCAGCAGCTGCCCAGGGGATGGTTTTAGAGGGCGACCGCCTAACGAGGGCCAGCAGAAGTAACGTCTTCTTCTTCAAAGAATCTTGTGTAACTAACCCAATCAGACAGCTGCCCAGGAGCTAACCTCAGTGCTAGGAAGGAGCGGGAGGGAATTGAGGGGGTGGTTCCTGCTAAGGCCCTGAAATAATAATAAGACAGGCAGGAGAGTCTGACGCATGGTGGCGGAAAAGCTGCAGGTGCAAATAGGGAATGTGGTCTCGTGCGAGCAACTTGTGCATGCTCGCTGTGTGTGAGTGTGCGCTTCCTAGGTACGGCGCGCTGCAGACAGTCAAAAGGGTTGCTCCCTTTCATTAAAAGTTAATCCCCGGCTGCAGGCTATTAGAAAGCAACTAACCGCGCTCTACTCACCCTACCCAGGTCTACCGGTGAGTCTCGCCGCTGCTCCCGGCCTGTGGCATTGGCCGCGACGCTGACGTTCCGTCGACAGCGCGGCAGCCGATCAGTGAGCTCAGCGGCTCTGAGCGGGGCGTTCTGTCTACAAGACCTTTTTAAGGAGCCAGCAAAAAAGTGAAGAGAAAGGAAAGCACAAAAGCACCTTGTCTTACTAAGCACTGGAAAGGGCAGCCGGCAACCGGACGTCAAAGTGGAAAAGCAGCAAGTGAGAGGCCTGTCTCTGCCTACGGCCACACCACCCTGAACACGCCCGATCTCGTCTGATCTCGGAAGCTAAGCAGGGTCGGGCCTGGTTAGTACTTGGATGGGAGACCGCCTGGGAATACCAGGTGCTGTAGGCTTTTGCCTTTTCTTACTTCCACCAGCAGGGGTCACTCTCCTCTATGCCTTTTTTCCATTCCTTTTTTCACAAGCGCACACATGCTCCTTTCTTCTTTTCATTTGCTTTCTCTCTTGCGCTATTTAATCCTTGCAAAATACCAACATCCTTCTCATCACCGTGGGCCTCCAGCATTGTTGCTTATTTACTTTTAATACTAGGCTTCTTTTCACCAGGACCAGCGACTCCCGCATGACTGGAGGCAACCACCGCTGACCTGGAGGCAACCACCGGTAACCTGGAGGCCAGTTTACAGCACAACCCAAGCAAAACACCTTTGCAGGCCACACGACCACCCCGAAGAGCAGCTCAAATTCACTCGCAACCATCTCACCCTCTTCCTTCATTCACTCCTGGGCGTTTCGCTCCACCCCAAGTTGCGGGTCCAGCATGCTCTTTCTGTCACATCCCCGCGATGAACGGTTTAGCCTGCAGGAGACCCTGCGCCGAGCCATTTTTAAACACATCTGATGCGGCAGGTGTTTCATTGCTCAACAAACAACACCTATAGGGACGGCACAGCCTATGCATCGGTCCTTCGGAGACCGCCCCAGAACGGCCAGAGTTCTCGTCCCCACGCGAGCCTGAGGAAGGCTGGCCGGGCGATGGGCCAAGCAGCGTCTACTGGCCATACCACCTTGGATACGTCCGATCTCGGAAGCAAAGCAGAGATGGGTTCGGAAATACTTGGTTGGGACACCTCCTGAGAACACCAGGTATTGTAGACAATTTTGATGACGTTTTACCATCTTGCCCAGCTCGGCTAGCATTGAGTGGCGCCTTGCTGGACACCGACCTTACGTAAAGTAGAGGCTGGAAGTCCCAAGCATCCCAAGCCCCCCAAGACCTCTAAGATAAGGACGCAACCCCGCCGCCTCTACCAGGCCTCACACTGAGCTCCTTGCCACGGCTAGGAGTGCTTATTGACCCCGCAGCCGGCCGTATGCAAATGATGGCGTTAAAAGCATCTCGCGCTGTGAAGGGGCCAGGCTTTCAGCAGCTGCCCAGGGGATGGTTTTAGAGGGCGACCGCCTAACGAGGGCCAGCAGAAGTAACGTCTTCTTCTTCAAAGAATCTTGTGTAACTAACCCAATCAGACAGCTGCCCAGGAGCTAACCTCAGTGCTAGGAAGGAGCGGGAGGGAATTGAGGGGGTGGTTCCTGCTAAGGCCCTGAAATAATAATAAGACAGGCAGGAGAGTCTGACGCATGGTGGCGGAAAAGCTGCAGGTGCAAATAGGGAATGTGGTCTCGTGCGAGCAACTTGTGCATGCTCGCTGTGTGTGAGTGTGCGCTTCCTAGGTACGGCGCGCTGCAGACAGTCAAAAGGGTTGCTCCCTTTCATTAAAAGTTAATCCCCGGCTGCAGGCTATTAGAAAGCAACTAACCGCGCTCTACTCACCCTACCCAGGTCTACCGGTGAGTCTCGCCGCTGCTCCCGGCCTGTGGCATTGGCCGCGACGCTGACGTTCCGTCGACAGCGCGGCAGCCGATCAGTGAGCTCAGCGGCTCTGAGCGGGGCGTTCTGTCTACAAGACCTTTTTAAGGAGCCAGCAAAAAAGTGAAGAGAAAGGAAAGCACAAAAGCACCTTGTCTTACTAAGCACAGGAAAGGGCAGCCGGCAAACGGACGTCAAAGTGGAAAAGCAGCAAGTGAGAGGCCTGTCTCTGCCTACGGCCACACCACCCTGAACACGCCCGATCTCGTCTGATCTCGGAAGCTAAGCAGGGTTGGGCCTGGTTAGTACTTGGATGGGAGACCGCCTGGGAATACCAGGTGCTGTAGGCTTTTGCCTTTTCTTACTTCCACCAGCAGGGGTCACTCTCCTCTATGCCTTTTTTCCATTCCTTTTTTCACAAGCGCACACATGCTCCTTTCTTCTTTTCATTTGCTTTCTCTCTTGCGCTATTTAATCCTTGCAAAATACCAGCATCCTTCTCATCAGCGTGGGCCTCCAGCATTGTTGCTTATTTACTTTTAATACTAGGCTTCTTTTCACCAGGACCAGCGACTCCCGCATGACTGGAGGCAACCACCGCTGACCTGGAGGCAACCACCGGTAACCTGGAGGCCAGTTTACAGCACAACCCAAGCAAAACACCTTTGCAGGCCACACGACCCCCCCGAAGAGCAGCTCAAATTCACTCGCAACCATCTCACCCTCTTCCTTCATTCACTCCTGGGCGTTTCGCTCCACCCCAAGTTGCGGGTCCAGCTTGCTCTTTCTGTCACATCCCCGCGATGAACGGTTTAGCCTGCAGGAGACCCTGCGCCGAGCCATTTTTAAACACATCTGATGCGGCAGGTGTTTCATTGCTCAACAAACAACACCTATAGGGACGGCACAGCCTATGCATCGGTCCTTCGGAGACCGCCCCAGAACGGCCAGAGTTCTCGTCCCCACGCGAGCCTGAGGAAGGCTGGCCGGGCGATGGGCCAAGCAGCGTCTACTGGCCATACCATCTTGGATACGTCCGATCTCGGAAGCAAAGCAGAGATGGGTTCGGAAATACTTGGTTGGGACACCTCCTGAGAACACCAGGTATTGTAGACAATTTTGATGACGTTTTGCCATCTTGCCCAGCTCGGCTAGCATTGAGTGGCGCCTTGCTGGACACCGACCTTACGTAAAGTAGAGGCTGGAAGTCCCAAGCATCCCAAGCCCCCCAAGACCTCTAAGATAAGGACGCAACCCCGCCGCCTCTACCAGGCCTCACACCGAGCTCCTTGCCACGGCTAGGAGTGCTTATTGACCCCGCAGCCGGCCGTATGCAAATGATGGCGTTAAAAGCATCTCGCGCTGTGAAGGGGCCAGGCTTTCAGCAGCTGCCCAGGGGATGGCTTTAGAGGGCGACCGCCTAACGAGGGCCAGCAGAAGTAACGTCTTCTTCTTCAAAGAATCTTGTGTAACTAACCCAATCAGACAGCTGCCCAGGAGCTAACCTCAGTGCTAGGAAGGAGCGGGAGGGAATTGAGGGGGTGGTTCCTGCTAAGGCCCTGAAATAATAATAAGACAGGCAGGAGAGTCTGACGCATGGTGGCGGAAAAGCTGCAGGTGCAAATAGGGAATGTGGTCTCGTGCGAGCAACTTGTGCATGCTCGCTGTGTGTGAGTGTGCGCTTCCTAGGTACGGCGCGCTGCAGACAGTCAAAAGGGTTGCTCCCTTTCATTAAAAGTTAATCCCCGGCTGCAGGCTATTAGAAAGCAACTAACCGCGCTCTACTCACCCTACCCAGGTCTACCGGTGAGTCTCGCCGCTGCTCCCGGCCTGTGGCATTGGCCGCGACGCTGACGTTCCGTCGACAGCGCGGCAGCCGATCAGTGAGCTCAGCGGCTCTGAGCGGGGCGTTCTGTCTACAAGACCTTTTTAAGGAGCCAGCAAAAAAGTGAAGAGAAAAGAAAGCACAAAAGCACCTTGTCTTACTAAGCACTGGAAAGGGCAGCCGGCAACCGGACGTCAAAGTGGAAAAGCAGCAAGTGAGAGGCCTGTCTCTGCCTACGGCCACACCACCCTGAACACGCCCGATCTCGTCTGATCTCGGAAGCTAAGCAGGGTCGGGCCTGGTTAGTACTTGGATGGGAGACCGCCTGGGAATACCAGGTGCTGTAGGCTTTTGCCTTTTCTTACTTCCACCAGCAGGGGTCACTCTCCTCTATGCCTTTTTTCCATTCCTTTTTTCACAAGCGCACACATGCTCCTTTCTTCTTTTCATTTGCTTTCTCTCTTGCGCTATTTAATCCTTGCAAAATACCAGCATCCTTCTCATCACCGTGGGCCTCCAGCATTGTTGCTTATTTACTTTTAATACTAGGCTTCTTTTCACCAGGACCAGCGACTCCCGCATGACTGGAGGCAACCACCGCTGACCTGGAGGCAACCACCGGTAACCTGGAGGCCAGTTTACAGCACAACCCAAGCAAAACACCTTTGCAGGCCACACGACCCCCCCGAAGAGCAGCTCAAATTCACTCGCAACCATCTCACCCTCTTCCTTCATTCACTCCTGGGCGTTTCGCTCCACCCCAAGTTGCGGGTCCAGCTTGCTCTTTCTGTCACATCCCCGCGATGAACGGTTTAGCCTGCAGGAGACCCTGCGCCGAGCCATTTTTAAACACATCTGATGCGGCAGGTGTTTCATTGCTCAACAAACAACACCTATGGGGACGGCACAGCCTATGCATCGGTCCTTCGGAGACCGCCCCAGAACGGCCAGAGTTCTCGTCCCCACGCGAGCCTGAGGAAGGCTGGCCGGGCGATGGGCCAAGCAGCGTCTACTGGCCATACCACCTTGGATACGTCCGATCTCGGAAGCAAAGCAGAGATGGGTTCGGAAATACTTGGTTGGGACACCTCCTGAGAACACCAGGTATTGTAGACAATTTTGATGACGTTTTGCCATCTTGCCCAGCTCGGCTAGCATTGAGTGGCGCCTTGCTGGACACCGACCTTACGTAAAGTAGAGGCTGGAAGTCCCAAGCATCCCAAGCCCCCCAAGACCTCTAAGATAAGGACGCAACCCCGCCGCCTCTACCAGACCTCACACCGAGCTCCTTGCCACGGCTAGGAGTGCTTATTGACCCCGCAGCCGGCCGTATGCAAATGATGGCGTTAAAAGCATCTCGCGCTGTGAAGGGGCCAGGCTTTCAGCAGCTGCCCAGGGGATGGTTTTAGAGGGCGACCGCCTAACGAGGGCCAGCAGAAGTAACGTCTTCTTCTTCAAAGAATCTTGTGTAACTAACCCAATCAGACAGCTGCCCAGGAGCTAACCTCAGTGCTAGGAAGGAGCGGGAGGGAATTGAGGGGGTGGTTCCTGCTAAGGCCCTGAAATAATAATAAGACAGGCAGGAGAGTCTGACGCATGGTGGCGGAAAAGCTGCAGGTGCAAATAGGGAATGTGGTCTCGTGCGAGCAACTTGTGCATGCTCGCTGTGTGTGAGTGTGCGCTTCCTAGGTACGGCGCGCTGCAGACAGTCAAAAGGGTTGCTCCCTTTCATTAAAAGTTAATCCCCGGCTGCAGGCTATTAGAAAGCAACTAACCGCGCTCTACTCACCCTACCCAGGTCTACCGGTGAGTCTCGCCGCTGCTCCCGGCCTGTGGCATTGGCCGCGACGCTGACGTTCCGTCGACAGCGCGGCAGCCGATCAGTGAGCTCAGCGGCTCTGAGCGGGGCGTTCTGTCTACAAGACCTTTTTAAGGAGCCAGCAAAAAAGTGAAGAGAAAGGAAAGCACAAAAGCACCTTGTCTTACTAAGCACAGGAAAGGGCAGCCGGCAAACGGACGTCAAAGTGGAAAAGCAGCAAGTGAGAGGCCTGTCTCTGCCTACGGCCACACCACCCTGAACACGCCCGATCTCGTCTGATCTCGGAAGCTAAGCAGGGTTGGGCCTGGTTAGTACTTGGATGGGAGACCACCTGGGAATACCAGGTGCTGTAGGCTTTTGCCTTTTCTTACTTCCACCAGCAGGGGTCACTCTCCTCTATGCCTTTTTTCCATTCCTTTTTTCACAAGCGCACACATGCTCCTTTCTTCTTTTCATTTGCTTTCTCTCTTGCGCTATTTAATCCTTGCAAAATACCAGCATCCTTCTCATCAGCGTGGGCCTCCAGCATTGTTGCTTATTTACTTTTAATACTAGGCTTCTTTTCACCAGGACCAGCGACTCCCGCATGACTGGAGGCAACCACCGCTGACCTGGAGGCAACCACCGGTAACCTGGAGGCCAGTTTACAGCACAACCCAAGCAAAACACCTTTGCAGGCCACACGACCCCCCCGAAGAGCAGCTCAAATTCACTCGCAACCATCTCACCCTCTTCCTTCATTCACTCCTGGGCGTTTCGCTCCACCCCAAGTTGCGGGTCCAGCTTGCTCTTTCTGTCACATCCCCGCGATGAACGGTTTAGCCTGCAGGAGACCCTGCGCCGAGCCATTTTTAAACACATCTGATGCGGCAGGTGTTTCATTGCTCAACAAACAACACCTATAGGGACGGCACAGCCTATGCATCGGTCCTTCGGAGACCGCCCCAGAACGGCCAGAGTTCTCGTCCCCACGCGAGCCTGAGGAAGGCTGGCCGGGCGATGGGCCAAGCAGCGTCTACTGGCCATACCATCTTGGATACGTCCGATCTCGGAAGCAAAGCAGAGATGGGTTCGGAAATACTTGGTTGGGACACCTCCTGAGAACACCAGGTATTGTAGACAATTTTGATGACGTTTTGCCATCTTGCCCAGCTCGGCTAGCATTGAGTGGCGCCTTGCTGGACACCGACCTTACGTAAAGTAGAGGCTGGAAGTCCCAAGCATCCCAAGCCCCCCAAGACCTCTAAGATAAGGACGCAACCCCGCCGCCTCTACCAGGCCTCACACCGAGCTCCTTGCCACGGCTAGGAGTGCTTATTGACCCCGCAGCCGGCCGTATGCAAATGATGGCGTTAAAAGCATCTCGCGCTGTGAAGGGGCCAGGCTTTCAGCAGCTGCCCAGGGGATGGTTTTAGAGGGCGACCGCCTAACGAGGGCCAGCAGAAGTAACGTCTTCTTCTTCAAAGAATCTTGTGTAACTAACCCAATCAGACAGCTGCCCAGGAGCTAACCTCAGTGCTAGGAAGGAGCGGGAGGGAATTGAGGGTGTGGTTCCTGCTAAGGCCCTGAAATAATAATAAGACAGGCAGGAGAGTCTGACGCATGGTGGCGGAAAAGCTGCAGGTGCAAAGAGGGAATGTGGTCTCGTGCGAGCAACTTGTGCATGCTCGCTGTGTGTGAGTGTGCGCTTCCTAGGTACGGCGCGCTGCAGACAGTCAAAAGGGTTGCTCCCTTTCATTAAAAGTTAATCCCCGGCTGCAGGCTATTAGAAAGCAACTAACCGCGCTCTACTCACCCTACCCAGGTCTACCGGTGAGTCTCGCCGCTGCTCCCGGCCTGTGGCATTGGCCGCGACGCTGACGTTCCGTCGACAGCGCGGCAGCCGATCAGTGAGCTCAGCGGCTCTGAGCGGGGCGTTCTGTCTACAAGACCTTTTTAAGGAGCCAGCAAAAAAGTGAAGAGAAAGGAAAGCACAAAAGCACCTTGTCTTACTAAGCACTGGAAAGGGCAGCCGGCAACCGGACGTCAAAGTGGAAAAGCAGCAAGTGAGAGGCCTGTCTCTGCCTACGGCCACACCACCCTGAACACGCCCGATCTCGTCTGATCTCGGAAGCTAAGCAGGGTTGGGCCTGGTTAGTACTTGGATGGGAGACCGCCTGGGAATACCAGGTGCTGTAGGCTTTTGCCTTTTCTTACTTCCACCAGCAGGGGTCACTCTCCTCTATGCCTTTTTTCCATTCCTTTTTTCACAAGCGCACACATGCTCCTTTCTTCTTTTCATTTGCTTTCTCTCTTGCGCTATTTAATCCTTGCAAAATACCAACATCCTTCTCATCACCGTGGGCCTCCAGCATTGTTGCTTATTTACTTTTAATACTAGGCTTCTTTTCACCAGGACCAGCGACTCCCGCATGACTGGAGGCAACCACCGCTGACCTGGAGGCAACCACCGGTAACCTGGAGGCCAGTTTACAGCACAACCCAAGCAAAACACCTTTGCAGGCCACACGACCACCCCGAAGAGCAGCTCAAATTCACTCGCAACCATCTCACCCTCTTCCTTCATTCACTCCTGGGCGTTTCGCTCCACCCCAAGTTGCGGGTCCAGCTTGCTCTTTCTGTCACATCCCCGCGATGAACGGTTTAGCCTGCAGGAGACCCTGCGCCGAGCCATTTTTAAACACATCTGATGCGGCAGGTGTTTCATTGCTCAACAAACAACACCTATAGGGACGGCACAGCCTATGCATCGGTCCTTCGGAGACCGCCCCAGAACGGCCAGAGTTCTCGTCCCCACGCGAGCCTGAGGAAGGCTGGCCGGGCGATGGGCCAAGCAGCGTCTACTGGCCATACCACCTTGGATACGTCCGATCTCGGAAGCAAAGCAGAGATGGGTTTGGAAATACTTGGTTGGGACACCTCCTGAGAACACCAGGTATTGTAGACAATTTTGATGACGTTTTACCATCTTGCCCAGCTCGGCTAGCATTGAGTGGCGCCTTGCTGGACACCGACCTTACGTAAAGTAGAGGCTGGAAGTCCCAAGCATCCCAAGCCCCCCAAGACCTCTAAGATAAGGACGCAACCCCGCCGCCTCTACCAGGCCTCACACCGAGCTCCTTGCCACGGCTAGGAGTGCTTATTGACCCCGCAGCCGGCCGTATGCAAATGATGGCGTTAAAAGCATCTCGCGCTGTGAAGGGGCCAGGCTTTCAGCAGCTGCCCAGGGGATGGCTTTAGAGGGCGACCGCCTAACGAGGGCCAGCAGAAGTAACGTCTTCTTCTTCAAAGAATCTTGTGTAACTAACCCAATCAGACAGCTGCCCAGGAGCTAACCTCAGTGCTAGGAAGGAGCGGGAGGGAATTGAGGGGGTGGTTCCTGCTAAGGCCCTGAAATAATAATAAGACAGGCAGGAGAGTCTGACGCATGGTGGCGGAAAAGCTGCAGGTGCAAATAGGGAATGTGGTCTCGTGCGAGCAACTTGTGCATGCTCGCTGTGTGTGAGTGTGCGCTTCCTAGGTACGGCGCGCTGCAGACAGTCAAAAGGGTTGCTCCCTTTCATTAAAAGTTAATCCCCGGCTGCAGGCTATTAGAAAGCAACTAACCGCGCTCTACTCACCCTACCCAGGTCTACCGGTGAGTCTCGCCGCTGCTCCCGGCCTGTGGCATTGGCCACGACGCTGACGTTCCGTCGACAGCGCGGCAGCCGATCAGTGAGCTCAGCGGCTCTGAGCGGGGCGTTCTGTCTACAAGACCTTTTTAAGGAGCCAGCAAAAAAGTGAAGAGAAAAGAAAGCACAAAAGCACCTTGTCTTACTAAGCACTGGAAAGGGCAGCCGGCAACCGGACGTCAAAGTGGAAAAGCAGCAAGTGAGAGGCCTGTCTCTGCCTACGGCCACACCACCCTGAACACGCCCGATCTCGTCTGATCTCGGAAGCTAAGCAGGGTCGGGCCTGGTTAGTACTTGGATGGGAGACCGCCTGGGAATACCAGGTGCTGTAGGCTTTTGCCTTTTCTTACTTCCACCAGCAGGGGTCACTCTCCTCTATGCCTTTTTTCCATTCCTTTTTTCACAAGCGCACACATGCTCCTTTCTTCTTTTCATTTGCTTTCTCTCTTGCGCTATTTAATCCTTGCAAAATACCAGCATCCTTCTCATCACCGTGGGCCTCCAGCATTGTTGCTTATTTACTTTTAATACTAGGCTTCTTTTCACCAGGACCAGCGACTCCCGCATGACTGGAGGCAACCACCGCTGACCTGGAGGCAACCACCGGTAACCTGGAGGCCAGTTTACAGCACAACCCAAGCAAAACACCTTTGCAGGCCACACGACCCCCCCGAAGAGCAGCTCAAATTCACTCGCAACCATCTCACCCTCTTCCTTCATTCACTCCTGGGCGTTTCGCTCCACCCCAAGTTGCGGGTCCAGCTTGCTCTTTCTGTCACATCCCCGCGATGAACGGTTTAGCCTGCAGGAGACCCTGCGCCGAGCCATTTTTAAACACATCTGATGCGGCAGGTGTTTCATTGCTCAACAAACAACACCTATGGGGACGGCACAGCCTATGCATCGGTCCTTCGGAGACCGCCCCAGAACGGCCAGAGTTCTCGTCCCCACGCGAGCCTGAGGAAGGCTGGCCGGGCGATGGGCCAAGCAGCGTCTACTGGCCATACCACCTTGGATACGTCCGATCTCGGAAGCAAAGCAGAGATGGGTTCGGAAATACTTGGTTGGGACACCTCCTGAGAACACCAGGTATTGTAGACAATTTTGATGACGTTTTGCCATCTTGCCCAGCTCGGCTAGCATTGAGTGGCGCCTTGCTGGACACCGACCTTACGTAAAGTAGAGGCTGGAAGTCCCAAGCATCCCAAGCCCCCCAAGACCTCTAAGATAAGGACGCAACCCCGCCGCCTCTACCAGACCTCACACCGAGCTCCTTGCCACGGCTAGGAGTGCTTATTGACCCCGCAGCCGGCCGTATGCAAATGATGGCGTTAAAAGCATCTCGCGCTGTGAAGGGGCCAGGCTTTCAGCAGCTGCCCAGGGGATGGTTTTAGAGGGCGACCGCCTAACGAGGGCCAGCAGAAGTAACGTCTTCTTCTTCAAAGAATCTTGTGTAACTAACCCAATCAGACAGCTGCCCAGGAGCTAACCTCAGTGCTAGGAAGGAGCGGGAGGGAATTGAGGGGGTGGTTCCTGCTAAGGCCCTGAAATAATAATAAGACAGGCAGGAGAGTCTGACGCATGGTGGCGGAAAAGCTGCAGGTGCAAATAGGGAATGTGGTCTCGTGCGAGCAACTTGTGCATGCTCGCTGTGTGTGAGTGTGCGCTTCCTAGGTACGGCGCGCTGCAGACAGTCAAAAGGGTTGCTCCCTTTCATTAAAAGTTAATCCCCGGCTGCAGGCTATTAGAAAGCAACTAACCGCGCTCTACTCACCCTACCCAGGTCTACCGGTGAGTCTCGCCGCTGCTCCCGGCCTGTGGCATTGGCCGCGACGCTGACGTTCCGTCGACAGCGCGGCAGCCGATCAGTGAGCTCAGCGGCTCTGAGCGGGGCGTTCTGTCTACAAGACCTTTTTAAGGAGCCAGCAAAAAAGTGAAGAGAAAGGAAAGCACAAAAGCACCTTGTCTTACTAAGCACTGGAAAGGGCAGCCGGCAACCGGACGTCAAAGTGGAAAAGCAGCAAGTGAGAGGCCTGTCTCTGCCTACAGCCACACCACCCTGAACACGCCCGATCTCGTCTGATCTCGGAAGCTAAGCAGGGTTGGGCCTGGTTAGTACTTGGATGGGAGACCGCCTGGGAATACCAGGTGCTGTAGGCTTTTGCCTTTTCTTACTTCCACCAGCAGGGGTCACTCTCCTCTATGCCTTTTTTCCATTCCTTTTTTCACAAGCGCACACATGCTCCTTTCTTCTTTTCATTTGCTTTCTCTCTTGCGCTATTTAATCCTTGCAAAATACCAACATCCTTCTCATCACCGTGGGCCTCCAGCATTGTTGCTTATTTACTTTTAATACTAGGCTTCTTTTCACCAGGACCAGCGACTCCCGCATGACTGGAGGCAACCACCGCTGACCTGGAGGCAACCACCGGTAACCTGGAGGCCAGTTTACAGCACAACCCAAGCAAAACACCTTTGCAGGCCACACGACCACCCCGAAGAGCAGCTCAAATTCACTCGCAACCATCTCACCCTCTTCCTTCATTCACTCCTGGGCGTTTCGCTCCACCCCAAGTTGCGGGTCCAGCTTGCTCTTTCTGTCACATCCCCGCGATGAACGGTTTAGCCTGCAGGAGACCCTGCGCCGAGCCATTTTTAAACACATCTGATGCGGCAGGTGTTTCATTGCTCAACAAACAACACCTATAGGGACGGCACAGCCTATGCATCGGTCCTTCGGAGACCGCCCCAGAACGGCCAGAGTTCTCGTCCCCACGCGAGCCTGAGGAAGGCTGGCCAGGCGATGGGCCAAGCAGCGTCTACTGGCCATACCACCGTGGATACGTCCGATCTCGGAAGCAAAGCAGAGATGGGTTCGGAAATACTTGGTTGGGACACCTCCTGAGAACACCAGGTATTGTAGACAATTTTGATGACGTTTTGCCATCTTGCCCAGCTCGGCTAGCATTGAGTGGCGCCTTGCTGGACACCGACCTTACGTAAAGTAGAGGCTGGAAGTCCCAAGCATCCCAAGCCCCCCAAGACCTCTAAGATAAGGACGCAACCCCGCCGCCTCTACCAGGCCTCACACTGAGCTCCTTGCCACGGCTAGGAGTGCTTATTGACCCCGCAGCCGGCCGTATGCAAATGATGGCGTTAAAAGCATCTCGCGCTGTGAAGGGGCCAGGCTTTCAGCAGCTGCCCAGGGGATGGTTTTAGAGGGCGACCGCCTAACGAGGGCCAGCAGAAGTAACGTCTTCTTCTTCAAAGAATCTTGTGTAACTAACCCAATCAGACAGCTGCCCAGGAGCTAACCTCAGTGCTAGGAAGGAGCGGGAGGGAATTGAGGGGGTGGTTCCTGCTAAGGCCCTGAAATAATAATAAGACAGGCAGGAGAGTCTGACGCATGGTGGCGGAAAAGCTGCAGGTGCAAATAGGGAATGTGGTCTCGTGCGAGCAACTTGTGCATGCTCGCTGTGTGTGAGTGTGCGCTTCCTAGGTACGGCGCGCTGCAGACAGTCAAAAGGGTTGCTCCCTTTCATTAAAAGTTAATCCCCGGCTGCAGGCTATTAGAAAGCAACTAACCGCGCTCTACTCACCCTACCCAGGTCTACCGGTGAGTCTCGCCGCTGCTCCCGGCCTGTGGCATTGGCCGCGACGCTGACGTTCCGTCGACAGCGCGGCAGCCGATCAGTGAGCTCAGCGGCTCTGAGCGGGGCGTTCTGTCTACAAGACCTTTTTAAGGAGCCAGCAAAAAAGTGAAGAGAAAAGAAAGCACAAAAGCACCTTGTCTTACTAAGCACTGGAAAGGGCAGCCGGCAACCGGACGTCAAAGTGGAAAAGCAGCAAGTGAGAGGCCTGTCTCTGCCTACGGCCACACCACCCTGAACACGCCCGATCTCGTCTGATCTCGGAAGCTAAGCAGGGTTGGGCCTGGTTAGTACTTGGATGGGAGACCGCCTGGGAATACCAGGTGCTGTAGGCTTTTGCCTTTTCTTACTTCCACCAGCAGGGGTCACTCTCCTCTATGCCTTTTTTCCATTCCTTTTTTCACAAGCGCACACATGCTCCTTTCTTCTTTTCATTTGCTTTCTCTCTTGCGCTATTTAATCCTTGCAAAATACCAGCATCCTTCTCATCACCGTGGGCCTCCAGCATTGTTGCTTATTTACTTTTAATACTAGGCTTCTTTTCACCAGGACCAGCGACTCCCGCATGACTGGAGGCAACCACCGCTGACCTGGAGGCAACCACCGGTAACCTGGAGGCCAGTTTACAGCACAACCCAAGCAAAACACCTTTGCAGGCCACACGACCCCCCCGAAGAGCAGCTCAAATTCACTCGCAACCATCTCACCCTCTTCCTTCATTCACTCCTGGGCGTTTCGCTCCACCCCAAGTTGCGGGTCCAGCTTGCTCTTTCTGTCACATCCCCGCAATGAACGGTTTAGCCTGCAGGAGACCCTGCGCCGAGCCATTTTTAAACACATCTGATGCGGCAGGTGTTTCATTGCTCAACAAACAACACCTATAGGGACGGCACAGCCTATGCATCGGTCCTTCGGAGACCGCCCCAGAACGGCCAGAGTTCTCGTCCCCACGCGAGCCTGAGGAAGGCTGGCCAGGCGATGGGCCAAGCAGCGTCTACTGGCCATACCACCGTGGATACGTCCGATCTCGGAAGCAAAGCAGAGATGGGTTCGGAAATACTTGGTTGGGACACCTCCTGAGAACACCAGGTATTGTAGACAATTTTGATGACGTTTTGCCATCTTGCCCAGCTCGGCTAGCATTGAGTGGCGCCTTGCTGGACACCGACCTTACGTAAAGTAGAGGCTGGAAGTCCCAAGCCTCCCAAGCCCCCCAAGACCTCTAAGATAAGGACGCAACCCCGCCGCCTCTACCAGGCCTCACACCGAGCTCCTTGCCACGGCTAGGAGTGCTTATTGACCCCGCAGCCGGCCGTATGCAAATGATGGCGTTAAAAGCATCTCGCGCTGTGAAGGGGCCAGGCTTTCAGCAGCTGCCCAGGGGATGGTTTTAGAGGGCGACCGCCTAACGAGGGCCAGCAGAAGTAACGTCTTCTTCTTCAAAGAATCTTGTGTAACTAACCCAATCAGACAGCTGCCCAGGAGCTAACCTCAGTGCTAGGAAGGAGCGGGAGGGAATTGAGGGGGTGGTTCCTGCTAAGGCCCTGAAATAATAATAAGACAGGCAGGAGAGTCTGACGCATGGTGGCGGAAAAGCTGCAGGTGCAAATAGGGAATGTGGTCTCGTGCGAGCAACTTGTGCATGCTCGCTGTGTGTGAGTGTGCGCTTCCTAGGTACGGCGCGCTGCAGACAGTCAAAAGGGTTGCTCCCTTTCATTAAAAGTTAATCCCCGGCTGCAGGCTATTAGAAAGCAACTAACCGCGCTCTACTCACCCTACCCAGGTCTACCGGTGAGTCTCGCCGCTGCTCCCGGCCTGTGGCATTGGCCGCGACGCTGACGTTCCGTCGACAGCGCGGCAGCCGATCAGTGAGCTCAGCGGCTCTGAGCGGGGCGTTCTGTCTACAAGACCTTTTTAAGGAGCCAGCAAAAAAGTGAAGAGAAAGGAAAGCACAAAAGCACCTTGTCTTACTAAGCACTGGAAAGGGCAGCCGGCAACCGGACGTCAAAGTGGAAAAGCAGCAAGTGAGAGGCCTGTCTCTGCCTACAGCCACACCACCCTGAACACGCCCGATCTCGTCTGATCTCGGAAGCTAAGCAGGGTTGGGCCTGGTTAGTACTTGGATGGGAGACCACCTGGGAATACCAGGTGCTGTAGGCTTTTGCCTTTTCTTACTTCCACCAGCAGGGGTCACTCTCCTCTATGCCTTTTTTCCATTCCTTTTTTCACAAGCGCACACATGCTCCTTTCTTCTTTTCATTTGCTTTCTCTCTTGCGCTATTTAATCCTTGCAAAATACCAGCATCCTTCTCATCACCGTGGGCCTCCAGCATTGTTGCTTATTTACTTTTAATACTAGGCTTCTTTTCACCAGGACCAGCGACTCCCGCATGACTGGAGGCAACCACCGCTGACCTGGAGGCAACCACCGGTAACCTGGAGGCCAGTTTACAGCACAACCCAAGCAAAACACCTTTGCAGGCCACACGACCCCCCCGAAGAGCAGCTCAAATTCACTCGCAACCATCTCACCCTCTTCCTTCATTCACTCCTGGGCGTTTCGCTCCACCCCAAGTTGCGGGTCCAGCTTGCTCTTTCTGTCACATCCCCGCGATGAACGGTTTAGCCTGCAGGAGACCCTGCGCCGAGCCATTTTTAAACACATCTGATGCGGCAGGTGTTTCATTGCTCAACAAACAACACCTATGGGGACGGCACAGCCTATGCATCGGTCCTTCGGAGACCGCCCCAGAACGGCCAGAGTTCTCGTCCCCACGCGAGCCTGAGGAAGGCTGGCCGGGCGATGGGCCAAGCAGCGTCTACTGGCCATACCACCTTGGATACGTCCGATCTCGGAAGCAAAGCAGAGATGGGTTCGGAAATACTTGGTTGGGACACCTCCTGAGAACACCAGGTATTGTAGACAATTTTGATGACGTTTTGCCATCTTGCCCAGCTCGGCTAGCATTGAGTGGCGCCTTGCTGGACACCGACCTTACGTAAAGTAGAGGCTGGAAGTCCCAAGCATCCCAAGCCCCCCAAGACCTCTAAGATAAGGACGCAACCCCGCCGCCTCTACCAGGCCTCACACCGAGCTCCTTGCCACGGCTAGGAGTGCTTATTGACCCCGCAGCCGGCCGTATGCAATTGATGGCGTTAAAAGCATCTCGCGCTGTGAAGGGGCCAGGCTTTCAGCAGCTGCCCAGGGGATGGTTTTAGAGGGCGACCGCCTAACGAGGGCCAGCAGAAGTAACGTCTTCTTCTTCAAAGAATCTTGTGTAACTAACCCAATCAGACAGCTGCCCAGGAGCTAACCTCAGTGCTAGGAAGGAGCGGGAGGGAATTGAGGGGGTGGTTCCTGCTAAGGCCCTGAAATAATAATAAGACAGGCAGGAGAGTCTGACGCATGGTGGCGGAAAAGCTGCAGGTGCAAATAGGGAATGTGGTCTCGTGCGAGCAACTTGTGCATGCTCGCTGTGTGTGAGTGTGCGCTTCCTAGGTACGGCGCGCTGCAGACAGTCAAAAGGGTTGCTCCCTTTCATTAAAAGTTAATCCCCGGCTGCAGGCTATTAGAAAGCAACTAACCGCGCTCTACTCACCCTACCCAGGTCTACCGGTGAGTCTCGCCGCTGCTCCCGGCCTGTGGCATTGGCCGCGACGCTGACGTTCCGTCGACAGCGCGGCAGCCGATCAGTGAGCTCAGCGGCTCTGAGCGGGGCGTTCTGTCTACAAGACCTTTTTAAGGAGCCAGCAAAAAAGTGAAGAGAAAGGAAAGCACAAAAGCACCTTGTCTTACTAAGCACTGGAAAGGGCAGCCGGCAACCGGACGTCAAAGTGGAAAAGCAGCAAGTGAGAGGCCTGTCTCTGCCTACGGCCACACCACCCTGAACACGCCCGATCTCGTCTGATCTCGGAAGCTAAGCAGGGTCGGGCCTGGTTAGTACTTGGATGGGAGACCGCCTGGGAATACCAGGTGCTGTAGGCTTTTGCCTTTTCTTACTTCCACCAGCAGGGGTCACTCTCCTCTATGCCTTTTTTCCATTCCTTTTTTCACAAGCGCACACATGCTCCTTTCTTCTTTTCATTTGCTTTCTCTCTTGCGCTATTTAATCCTTGCAAAATACCAACATCCTTCTCATCACCGTGGGCCTCCAGCATTGTTGCTTATTTACTTTTAATACTAGGCTTCTTTTCACCAGGACCAGCGACTCCCGCATGACTGGAGGCAACCACCGCTGACCTGGAGGCAACCACCGGTAACCTGGAGGCCAGTTTACAGCACAACCCAAGCAAAACACCTTTGCAGGCCACACGACCACCCCGAAGAGCAGCTCAAATTCACTCGCAACCATCTCACCCTCTTCCTTCATTCACTCCTGGGCGTTTCGCTCCACCCCAAGTTGCGGGTCCAGCATGCTCTTTCTGTCACATCCCCGCGATGAACGGTTTAGCCTGCAGGAGACCCTGCGCCGAGCCATTTTTAAACACATCTGATGCGGCAGGTGTTTCATTGCTCAACAAACAACACCTATAGGGACGGCACAGCCTATGCATCGGTCCTTCGGAGACCGCCCCAGAACGGCCAGAGTTCTCGTCCCCACGCGAGCCTGAGGAAGGCTGGCCGGGCGATGGGCCAAGCAGCGTCTACTGGCCATACCACCTTGGATACGTCCGATCTCGGAAGCAAAGCAGAGATGGGTTCGGAAATACTTGGTTGGGACACCTCCTGAGAACACCAGGTATTGTAGACAATTTTGATGACGTTTTACCATCTTGCCCAGCTCGGCTAGCATTGAGTGGCGCCTTGCTGGACACCGACCTTACGTAAAGTAGAGGCTGGAAGTCCCAAGCATCCCAAGCCCCCCAAGACCTCTAAGATAAGGACGCAACCCCGCCGCCTCTACCAGGCCTCACACCGAGCTCCTTGCCACGGCTAGGAGTGCTTATTGACCCCGCAGCCGGCCGTATGCAAATGATGGCGTTAAAAGCATCTCGCGCTGTGAAGGGGCCAGGCTTTCAGCAGCTGCCCAGGGGATGGCTTTAGAGGGCGACCGCCTAACGAGGGCCAGCAGAAGTAACGTCTTCTTCTTCAAAGAATCTTGTGTAACTAACCCAATCAGACAGCTGCCCAGGAGCTAACCTCAGTGCTAGGAAGGAGCGGGAGGGAATTGAGGGGGTGGTTCCTGCTAAGGCCCTGAAATAATAATAAGACAGGCAGGAGAGTCTGACGCATGGTGGCGGAAAAGCTGCAGGTGCAAATAGGGAATGTGGTCTCGTGCGAGCAACTTGTGCATGCTCGCTGTGTGTGAGTGTGCGCTTCCTAGGTACGGCGCGCTGCAGACAGTCAAAAGGGTTGCTCCCTTTCATTAAAAGTTAATCCCCGGCTGCAGGCTATTAGAAAGCAACTAACCGCGCTCTACTCACCCTACCCAGGTCTACCGGTGAGTCTCGCCGCTGCTCCCGGCCTGTGGCATTGGCCGCGACACTGACGTTCCGTCGACAGCGCGGCAGCCGATCAGTGAGCTCAGCGGCTCTGAGCGGGGCGTTCTGTCTACAAGACCTTTTTAAGGAGCCAGCAAAAAAGTGAAGAGAAAAGAAAGCACAAAAGCACCTTGTCTTACTAAGCACTGGAAAGGGCAGCCGGCAACCGGACGTCAAAGTGGAAAAGCAGCAAGTGAGAGGCCTGTCTCTGCCTACAGCCACACCACCCTGAACACGCCCGATCTCGTCTGATCTCGGAAGCTAAGCAGGGTTGGGCCTGGTTAGTACTTGGATGGGAGACCACCTGGGAATACCAGGTGCTGTAGGCTTTTGCCTTTTCTTACTTCCACCAGCAGGGGTCACTCTCCTCTATGCCTTTTTTCCATTCCTTTTTTCACAAGCGCACACATGCTCCTTTCTTCTTTTCATTTGCTTTCTCTCTTGCGCTATTTAATCCTTGCAAAATACCAGCATCCTTCTCATCACCGTGGGCCTCCAGCATTGTTGCTTATTTACTTTTAATACTAGGCTTCTTTTCACCAGGACCAGCGACTCCCGCATGACTGGAGGCAACCACCGCTGACCTGGAGGCAACCACCGGTAACCTGGAGGCCAGTTTACAGCACAACCCAAGCAAAACACCTTTGCAGGCCACACGACCCCCCCGAAGAGCAGCTCAAATTCACTCGCAACCATCTCACCCTCTTCCTTCATTCACTCCTGGGCGTTTCGCTCCACCCCAAGTTGCGGGTCCAGCTTGCTCTTTCTGTCACATCCCCGCGATGAACGGTTTAGCCTGCAGGAGACCCTGCGCCGAGCCATTTTTAAACACATCTGATGCGGCAGGTGTTTCATTGCTCAACAAACAACACCTATGGGGACGGCACAGCCTATGCATCGGTCCTTCGGAGACCGCCCCAGAACGGCCAGAGTTCTCGTCCCCACGCGAGCCTGAGGAAGGCTGGCCGGGCGATGGGCCAAGCAGCGTCTACTGGCCATACCACCTTGGATACGTCCGATCTCGGAAGCAAAGCAGAGATGGGTTCGGAAATACTTGGTTGGGACACCTCCTGAGAACACCAGGTATTGTAGACAATTTTGATGACGTTTTGCCATCTTGCCCAGCTCGGCTAGCATTGAGTGGCGCCTTGCTGGACACCGACCTTACGTAAAGTAGAGGCTGGAAGTCCCAAGCATCCCAAGCCCCCCAAGACCTCTAAGATAAGGACGCAACCCCGCCGCCTCTACCAGGCCTCACACCGAGCTCCTTGCCACGGCTAGGAGTGCTTATTGACCCCGCAGCCGGCCGTATGCAAATGATGGCGTTAAAAGCATCTCGCGCTGTGAAGGGGCCAGGCTTTCAGCAGCTGCCCAGGGGATGGTTTTAGAGGGCGACCGCCTAACGAGGGCCAGCAGAAGTAACGTCTTCTTCTTCAAAGAATCTTGTGTAACTAACCCAATCAGACAGCTGCCCAGGAGCTAACCTCAGTGCTAGGAAGGAGCGGGAGGGAATTGAGGGGGTGGTTCCTGCTAAGGCCCTGAAATAATAATAAGACAGGCAGGAGAGTCTGACGCATGGTGGCGGAAAAGCTGCAGGTGCAAATAGGGAATGTGGTCTCGTGCGAGCAACTTGTGCATGCTCGCTGTGTGTGAGTGTGCGCTTCCTAGGTACGGCGCGCTGCAGACAGTCAAAAGGGTTGCTCCCTTTCATTAAAAGTTAATCCCCGGCTGCAGGCTATTAGAAAGCAACTAACCGCGCTCTACTCACCCTACCCAGGTCTACCGGTGAGTCTCGCCGCTGCTCCCGGCCTGTGGCATTGGCCGCGACGCTGACGTTCCGTCGACAGCGCGGCAGCCGATCAGTGAGCTCAGCGGCTCTGAGCGGGGCGTTCTGTCTACAAGACCTTTTTAAGGAGCCAGCAAAAAAGTGAAGAGAAAGGAAAGCACAAAAGCACCTTGTCTTACTAAGCACTGGAAAGGGCAGCCGGCAACCGGACGTCAAAGTGGAAAAGCAGCAAGTGAGAGGCCTGTCTCTGCCTACGGCCACACCACCCTGAACACGCCCGATCTCGTCTGATCTCGGAAGCTAAGCAGGGTTGGGCCTGGTTAGTACTTGGATGGGAGACCGCCTGGGAATACCAGGTGCTGTAGGCTTTTGCCTTTTCTTACTTCCACCAGCAGGGGTCACTCTCCTCTATGCCTTTTTTCCATTCCTTTTTTCACAAGCGCACACATGCTCCTTTCTTCTTTTCATTTGCTTTCTCTCTTGCGCTATTTAATCCTTGCAAAATACCAACATCCTTCTCATCACCGTGGGCCTCCAGCATTGTTGCTTATTTACTTTTAATACTAGGCTTCTTTTCACCAGGACCAGCGACTCCCGCATGACTGGAGGCAACCACCGCTGACCTGGAGGCAACCACCGGTAACCTGGAGGCCAGTTTACAGCACAACCCAAGCAAAACACCTTTGCAGGCCACACGACCACCCCGAAGAGCAGCTCAAATTCACTCGCAACCATCTCACCCTCTTCCTTCATTCACTCCTGGGCGTTTCGCTCCACCCCAAGTTGCGGGTCCAGCATGCTCTTTCTGTCACATCCCCGCGATGAACGGTTTAGCCTGCAGGAGACCCTGCGCCGAGCCATTTTTAAACACATCTGATGCGGCAGGTGTTTCATTGCTCAACAAACAACACCTATAGGGACGGCACAGCCTATGCATCGGTCCTTCGGAGACCGCCCCAGAACGGCCAGAGTTCTCGTCCCCACGCGAGCCTGAGGAAGGCTGGCCGGGCGATGGGCCAAGCAGCGTCTACTGGCCATACCACCTTGGATACGTCCGATCTCGGAAGCAAAGCAGAGATGGGTTCGGAAATACTTGGTTGGGACACCTCCTGAGAACACCAGGTATTGTAGACAATTTTGATGACGTTTTACCATCTTGCCCAGCTCGGCTAGCATTGAGTGGCGCCTTGCTGGACACCGACCTTACGTAAAGTAGAGGCTGGAAGTCCCAAGCATCCCAAGCCCCCCAAGACCTCTAAGATAAGGACGCAACCCCGCCGCCTCTACCAGGCCTCACACCGAGCTCCTTGCCACGGCTAGGAGTGCTTATTGACCCCGCAGCCGGCCGTATGCAAATGATGGCGTTAAAAGCATCTCGCGCTGTGAAGGGGCCAGGCTTTCAGCAGCTGCCCAGGGGATGGCTTTAGAGGGCGACCGCCTAACGAGGGCCAGCAGAAGTAACGTCTTCTTCTTCAAAGAATCTTGTGTAACTAACCCAATCAGACAGCTGCCCAGGAGCTAACCTCAGTGCTAGGAAGGAGCGGGAGGGAATTGAGGGGGTGGTTCCTGCTAAGGCCCTGAAATAATAATAAGACAGGCAGGAGAGTCTGACGCATGGTGGCGGAAAAGCTGCAGGTGCAAATAGGGAATGTGGTCTCGTGCGAGCAACTTGTGCATGCTCGCTGTGTGTGAGTGTGCGCTTCCTAGGTACGGCGCGCTGCAGACAGTCAAAAGGGTTGCTCCCTTTCATTAAAAGTTAATCCCCGGCTGCAGGCTATTAGAAAGCAACTAACCGCGCTCTACTCACCCTACCCAGGTCTACCGGTGAGTCTCGCCGCTGCTCCCGGCCTGTGGCATTGGCCGCGACACTGACGTTCCGTCGACAGCGCGGCAGCCGATCAGTGAGCTCAGCGGCTCTGAGCGGGGCGTTCTGTCTACAAGACCTTTTTAAGGAGCCAGCAAAAAAGTGAAGAGAAAAGAAAGCACAAAAGCACCTTGTCTTACTAAGCACTGGAAAGGGCAGCCGGCAACCGGACGTCAAAGTGGAAAAGCAGCAAGTGAGAGGCCTGTCTCTGCCTACAGCCACACCACCCTGAACACGCCCGATCTCGTCTGATCTCGGAAGCTAAGCAGGGTTGGGCCTGGTTAGTACTTGGATGGGAGACCACCTGGGAATACCAGGTGCTGTAGGCTTTTGCCTTTTCTTACTTCCACCAGCAGGGGTCACTCTCCTCTATGCCTTTTTTCCATTCCTTTTTTCACAAGCGCACACATGCTCCTTTCTTCTTTTCATTTGCTTTCTCTCTTGCGCTATTTAATCCTTGCAAAATACCAGCATCCTTCTCATCACCGTGGGCCTCCAGCATTGTTGCTTATTTACTTTTAATACTAGGCTTCTTTTCACCAGGACCAGCGACTCCCGCATGACTGGAGGCAACCACCGCTGACCTGGAGGCAACCACCGGTAACCTGGAGGCCAGTTTACAGCACAACCCAAGCAAAACACCTTTGCAGGCCACACGACCCCCCCGAAGAGCAGCTCAAATTCACTCGCAACCATCTCACCCTCTTCCTTCATTCACTCCTGGGCGTTTCGCTCCACCCCAAGTTGCGGGTCCAGCTTGCTCTTTCTGTCACATCCCCGCGATGAACGGTTTAGCCTGCAGGAGACCCTGCGCCGAGCCATTTTTAAACACATCTGATGCGGCAGGTGTTTCATTGCTCAACAAACAACACCTATGGGGACGGCACAGCCTATGCATCGGTCCTTCGGAGACCGCCCCAGAACGGCCAGAGTTCTCGTCCCCACGCGAGCCTGAGGAAGGCTGGCCGGGCGATGGGCCAAGCAGCGTCTACTGGCCATACCACCTTGGATACGTCCGATCTCGGAAGCAAAGCAGAGATGGGTTCGGAAATACTTGGTTGGGACACCTCCTGAGAACACCAGGTATTGTAGACAATTTTGATGACGTTTTGCCATCTTGCCCAGCTCGGCTAGCATTGAGTGGCGCCTTGCTGGACACCGACCTTACGTAAAGTAGAGGCTGGAAGTCCCAAGCATCCCAAGCCCCCCAAGACCTCTAAGATAAGGACGCAACCCCGCCGCCTCTACCAGACCTCACACCGAGCTCCTTGCCACGGCTAGGAGTGCTTATTGACCCCGCAGCCGGCCGTATGCAAATGATGGCGTTAAAAGCATCTCGCGCTGTGAAGGGGCCAGGCTTTCAGCAGCTGCCCAGGGGATGGTTTTAGAGGGCGACCGCCTAACGAGGGCCAGCAGAAGTAACGTCTTCTTCTTCAAAGAATCTTGTGTAACTAACCCAATCAGACAGCTGCCCAGGAGCTAACCTCAGTGCTAGGAAGGAGCGGGAGGGAATTGAGGGGGTGGTTCCTGCTAAGGCCCTGAAATAATAATAAGACAGGCAGGAGAGTCTGACGCATGGTGGCGGAAAAGCTGCAGGTGCAAATAGGGAATGTGGTCTCGTGCGAGCAACTTGTGCATGCTCGCTGTGTGTGAGTGTGCGCTTCCTAGGTACGGCGCGCTGCAGACAGTCAAAAGGGTTGCTCCCTTTCATTAAAAGTTAATCCCCGGCTGCAGGCTATTAGAAAGCAACTAACCGCGCTCTACTCACCCTACCCAGGTCTACCGGTGAGTCTCGCCGCTGCTCCCGGCCTGTGGCATTGGCCGCGACGCTGACGTTCCGTCGACAGCGCGGCAGCCGATCAGTGAGCTCAGCGGCTCTGAGCGGGGCGTTCTGTCTACAAGACCTTTTTAAAGAGCCAGCAAAAAAGTGAAGAGAAAGGAAAGCACAAAAGCACCTTGTCTTACTAAGCACTGGAAAGGGCAGCCGGCAACCGGACGTCAAAGTGGAAAAGCAGCAAGTGAGAGGCCTGTCTCTGCCTACAGCCACACCACCCTGAACACGCCCGATCTCGTCTGATCTCGGAAGCTAAGCAGGGTTGGGCCTGGTTAGTACTTGGATGGGAGACCGCCTGGGAATACCAGGTGCTGTAGGCTTTTGCCTTTTCTTACTTCCACCAGCAGGGGTCACTCTCCTCTATGCCTTTTTTCCATTCCTTTTTTCACAAGCGCACACATGCTCCTTTCTTCTTTTCATTTGCTTTCTCTCTTGCGCTATTTAATCCTTGCAAAATACCAACATCCTTCTCATCACCGTGGGCCTCCAGCATTGTTGCTTATTTACTTTTAATACTAGGCTTCTTTTCACCAGGACCAGCGACTCCCGCATGACTGGAGGCAACCACCGCTGACCTGGAGGCAACCACCGGTAACCTGGAGGCCAGTTTACAGCACAACCCAAGCAAAACACCTTTGCAGGCCACACGACCACCCCGAAGAGCAGCTCAAATTCACTCGCAACCATCTCACCCTCTTCCTTCATTCACTCCTGGGCGTTTCGCTCCACCCCAAGTTGCGGGTCCAGCTTGCTCTTTCTGTCACATCCCCGCGATGAACGGTTTAGCCTGCAGGAGACCCTGCGCCGAGCCATTTTTAAACACATCTGATGCGGCAGGTGTTTCATTGCTCAACAAACAACACCTATAGGGACGGCACAGCCTATGCATCGGTCCTTCGGAGACCGCCCCAGAACGGCCAGAGTTCTCGTCCCCACGCGAGCCTGAGGAAGGCTGGCCAGGCGATGGGCCAAGCAGCGTCTACTGGCCATACCACCGTGGATACGTCCGATCTCGGAAGCAAAGCAGAGATGGGTTCGGAAATACTTGGTTGGGACACCTCCTGAGAACACCAGGTATTGTAGACAATTTTGATGACGTTTTGCCATCTTGCCCAGCTCGGCTAGCATTGAGTGGCGCCTTGCTGGACACCGACCTTACGTAAAGTAGAGGCTGGAAGTCCCAAGCATCCCAAGCCCCCCAAGACCTCTAAGATAAGGACGCAACCCCGCCGCCTCTACCAGGCCTCACACTGAGCTCCTTGCCACGGCTAGGAGTGCTTATTGACCCCGCAGCCGGCCGTATGCAAATGATGGCGTTAAAAGCATCTCGCGCTGTGAAGGGGCCAGGCTTTCAGCAGCTGCCCAGGGGATGGTTTTAGAGGGCGACCGCCTAACGAGGGCCAGCAGAAGTAACGTCTTCTTCTTCAAAGAATCTTGTGTAACTAACCCAATCAGACAGCTGCCCAGGAGCTAACCTCAGTGCTAGGAAGGAGCGGGAGGGAATTGAGGGGGTGGTTCCTGCTAAGGCCCTGAAATAATAATAAGACAGGCAGGAGAGTCTGACGCATGGTGGCGGAAAAGCTGCAGGTGCAAATAGGGAATGTGGTCTCGTGCGAGCAACTTGTGCATGCTCGCTGTGTGTGAGTGTGCGCTTCCTAGGTACGGCGCGCTGCAGACAGTCAAAAGGGTTGCTCCCTTTCATTAAAAGTTAATCCCCGGCTGCAGGCTATTAGAAAGCAACTAACCGCGCTCTACTCACCCTACCCAGGTCTACCGGTGAGTCTCGCCGCTGCTCCCGGCCTGTGGCATTGGCCGCGACGCTGACGTTCCGTCGACAGCGCGGCAGCCGATCAGTGAGCTCAGCGGCTCTGAGCGGGGCGTTCTGTCTACAAGACCTTTTTAAGGAGCCAGCAAAAAAGTGAAGAGAAAAGAAAGCACAAAAGCACCTTGTCTTACTAAGCACTGGAAAGGGCAGCCGGCAACCGGACGTCAAAGTGGAAAAGCAGCAAGTGAGAGGCCTGTCTCTGCCTACGGCCACACCACCCTGAACACGCCCGATCTCGTCTGATCTCGGAAGCTAAGCAGGGTTGGGCCTGGTTAGTACTTGGATGGGAGACCGCCTGGGAATACCAGGTGCTGTAGGCTTTTGCCTTTTCTTACTTCCACCAGCAGGGGTCACTCTCCTCTATGCCTTTTTTCCATTCCTTTTTTCACAAGCGCACACATGCTCCTTTCTTCTTTTCATTTGCTTTCTCTCTTGCGCTATTTAATCCTTGCAAAATACCAGCATCCTTCTCATCACCGTGGGCCTCCAGCATTGTTGCTTATTTACTTTTAATACTAGGCTTCTTTTCACCAGGACCAGCGACTCCCGCATGACTGGAGGCAACCACCGCTGACCTGGAGGCAACCACCGGTAACCTGGAGGCCAGTTTACAGCACAACCCAAGCAAAACACCTTTGCAGGCCACACGACCCCCCCGAAGAGCAGCTCAAATTCACTCGCAACCATCTCACCCTCTTCCTTCATTCACTCCTGGGCGTTTCGCTCCACCCCAAGTTGCGGGTCCAGCTTGCTCTTTCTGTCACATCCCCGCAATGAACGGTTTAGCCTGCAGGAGACCCTGCGCCGAGCCATTTTTAAACACATCTGATGCGGCAGGTGTTTCATTGCTCAACAAACAACACCTATAGGGACGGCACAGCCTATGCATCGGTCCTTCGGAGACCGCCCCAGAACGGCCAGAGTTCTCGTCCCCACGCGAGCCTGAGGAAGGCTGGCCAGGCGATGGGCCAAGCAGCGTCTACTGGCCATACCACCGTGGATACGTCCGATCTCGGAAGCAAAGCAGAGATGGGTTCGGAAATACTTGGTTGGGACACCTCCTGAGAACACCAGGTATTGTAGACAATTTTGATGACGTTTTGCCATCTTGCCCAGCTCGGCTAGCATTGAGTGGCGCCTTGCTGGACACCGACCTTACGTAAAGTAGAGGCTGGAAGTCCCAAGCCTCCCAAGCCCCCCAAGACCTCTAAGATAAGGACGCAACCCCGCCGCCTCTACCAGGCCTCACACCGAGCTCCTTGCCACGGCTAGGAGTGCTTATTGACCCCGCAGCCGGCCGTATGCAAATGATGGCGTTAAAAGCATCTCGCGCTGTGAAGGGGCCAGGCTTTCAGCAGCTGCCCAGGGGATGGTTTTAGAGGGCGACCGCCTAACGAGGGCCAGCAGAAGTAACGTCTTCTTCTTCAAAGAATCTTGTGTAACTAACCCAATCAGACAGCTGCCCAGGAGCTAACCTCAGTGCTAGGAAGGAGCGGGAGGGAATTGAGGGGGTGGTTCCTGCTAAGGCCCTGAAATAATAATAAGACAGGCAGGAGAGTCTGACGCATGGTGGCGGAAAAGCTGCAGGTGCAAATAGGGAATGTGGTCTCGTGCGAGCAACTTGTGCATGCTCGCTGTGTGTGAGTGTGCGCTTCCTAGGTACGGCGCGCTGCAGACAGTCAAAAGGGTTGCTCCCTTTCATTAAAAGTTAATCCCCGGCTGCAGGCTATTAGAAAGCAACTAACCGCGCTCTACTCACCCTACCCAGGTCTACCGGTGAGTCTCGCCGCTGCTCCCGGCCTGTGGCATTGGCCGCGACGCTGACGTTCCGTCGACAGCGCGGCAGCCGATCAGTGAGCTCAGCGGCTCTGAGCGGGGCGTTCTGTCTACAAGACCTTTTTAAGGAGCCAGCAAAAAAGTGAAGAGAAAGGAAAGCACAAAAGCACCTTGTCTTACTAAGCACTGGAAAGGGCAGCCGGCAACCGGACGTCAAAGTGGAAAAGCAGCAAGTGAGAGGCCTGTCTCTGCCTACGGCCACACCACCCTGAACACGCCCGATCTCGTCTGATCTCGGAAGCTAAGCAGGGTCGGGCCTGGTTAGTACTTGGATGGGAGACCGCCTGGGAATACCAGGTGCTGTAGGCTTTTGCCTTTTCTTACTTCCACCAGCAGGGGTCACTCTCCTCTATGCCTTTTTTCCATTCCTTTTTTCACAAGCGCACACATGCTCCTTTCTTCTTTTCATTTGCTTTCTCTCTTGCGCTATTTAATCCTTGCAAAATACCAACATCCTTCTCATCACCGTGGGCCTCCAGCATTGTTGCTTATTTACTTTTAATACTAGGCTTCTTTTCACCAGGACCAGCGACTCCCGCATGACTGGAGGCAACCACCGCTGACCTGGAGGCAACCACCGGTAACCTGGAGGCCAGTTTACAGCACAACCCAAGCAAAACACCTTTGCAGGCCACACGACCCCCCCGAAGAGCAGCTCAAATTCACTCGCAACCATCTCACCCTCTTCCTTCATTCACTCCTGGGCGTTTCGCTCCACCCCAAGTTGCGGGTCCAGCTTGCTCTTTCTGTCACATCCCCGCGATGAACGGTTTAGCCTGCAGGAGACCCTGCGCCGAGCCATTTTTAAACACATCTGATGCGGCAGGTGTTTCATTGCTCAACAAACAACACCTATGGGGACGGCACAGCCTATGCATCGGTCCTTCGGAGACCGCCCCAGAACGGCCAGAGTTCTCGTCCCCACGCGAGCCTGAGGAAGGCTGGCCGGGCGATGGGCCAAGCAGCGTCTACTGGCCATACCACCTTGGATACGTCCGATCTCGGAAGCAAAGCAGAGATGGGTTCGGAAATACTTGGTTGGGACACCTCCTGAGAACACCAGGTATTGTAGACAATTTTGATGACGTTTTGCCATCTTGCCCAGCTCGGCTAGCATTGAGTGGCGCCTTGCTGGACACCGACCTTACGTAAAGTAGAGGCTGGAAGTCCCAAGCATCCCAAGCCCCCCAAGACCTCTAAGATAAGGACGCAACCCCGCCGCCTCTACCAGGCCTCACACCGAGCTCCTTGCCACGGCTAGGAGTGCTTATTGACCCCGCAGCCGGCCGTATGCAAATGATGGCGTTAAAAGCATCTCGCGCTGTGAAGGGGCCAGGCTTTCAGCAGCTGCCCAGGGGATGGTTTTAGAGGGCGACCGCCTAACGAGGGCCAGCAGAAGTAACGTCTTCTTCTTCAAAGAATCTTGTGTAACTAACCCAATCAGACAGCTGCCCAGGAGCTAACCTCAGTGCTAGGAAGGAGCGGGAGGGAATTGAGGGGGTGGTTCCTGCTAAGGCCCTGAAATAATAATAAGACAGGCAGGAGAGTCTGACGCATGGTGGCGGAAAAGCTGCAGGTGCAAATAGGGAATGTGGTCTCGTGCGAGCAACTTGTGCATGCTCGCTGTGTGTGAGTGTGCGCTTCCTAGGTACGGCGCGCTGCAGACAGTCAAAAGGGTTGCTCCCTTTCATTAAAAGTTAATCCCCGGCTGCAGGCTATTAGAAAGCAACTAACCGCGCTCTACTCACCCTACCCAGGTCTACCGGTGAGTCTCGCCGCTGCTCCCGGCCTGTGGCATTGGCCGCGACGCTGACGTTCCGTCGACAGCGCGGCAGCCGATCAGTGAGCTCAGCGGCTCTGAGCGGGGCGTTCTGTCTACAAGACCTTTTTAAGGAGCCAGCAAAAAAGTGAAGAGAAAGGAAAGCACAAAAGCACCTTGTCTTACTAAGCACTGGAAAGGGCAGCCGGCAACCGGACGTCAAAGTGGAAAAGCAGCAAGTGAGAGGCCTGTCTCTGCCTACGGCCACACCACCCTGAACACGCCCGATCTCGTCTGATCTCGGAAGCTAAGCAGGGTTGGGCCTGGTTAGTACTTGGATGGGAGACCGCCTGGGAATACCAGGTGCTGTAGGCTTTTGCCTTTTCTTACTTCCACCAGCAGGGGTCACTCTCCTCTATGCCTTTTTTCCATTCCTTTTTTCACAAGCGCACACATGCTCCTTTCTTCTTTTCATTTGCTTTCTCTCTTGCGCTATTTAATCCTTGCAAAATACCAACATCCTTCTCATCACCGTGGGCCTCCAGCATTGTTGCTTATTTACTTTTAATACTAGGCTTCTTTTCACCAGGACCAGCGACTCCCGCATGACTGGAGGCAACCACCGCTGACCTGGAGGCAACCACCGGTAACCTGGAGGCCAGTTTACAGCACAACCCAAGCAAAACACCTTTGCAGGCCACACGACCACCCCGAAGAGCAGCTCAAATTCACTCGCAACCATCTCACCCTCTTCCTTCATTCACTCCTGGGCGTTTCGCTCCACCCCAAGTTGCGGGTCCAGCATGCTCTTTCTGTCACATCCCCGCGATGAACGGTTTAGCCTGCAGGAGACCCTGCGCCGAGCCATTTTTAAACACATCTGATGCGGCAGGTGTTTCATTGCTCAACAAACAACACCTATAGGGACGGCACAGCCTATGCATCGGTCCTTCGGAGACCGCCCCAGAACGGCCAGAGTTCTCGTCCCCACGCGAGCCTGAGGAAGGCTGGCCGGGCGATGGGCCAAGCAGCGTCTACTGGCCATACCACCTTGGATACGTCCGATCTCGGAAGCAAAGCAGAGATGGGTTCGGAAATACTTGGTTGGGACACCTCCTGAGAACACCAGGTATTGTAGACAATTTTGATGACGTTTTGCCATCTTGCCCAGCTCGGCTAGCATTGAGTGGCGCCTTGCTGGACACCGACCTTACGTAAAGTAGAGGCTGGAAGTCCCAAGCATCCCAAGCCCCCCAAGACCTCTAAGATAAGGACGCAACCCCGCCGCCTCTACCAGGCCTCACACCGAGCTCCTTGCCACGGCTAGGAGTGCTTATTGACCCCGCAGCCGGCCGTATGCAAATGATGGCGTTAAAAGCATCTCGCGCTGTGAAGGGGCCAGGCTTTCAGCAGCTGCCCAGGGGATGGTTTTAGAGGGCGACCGCCTAACGAGGGCCAGCAGAAGTAACGTCTTCTTCTTCAAAGAATCTTGTGTAACTAACCCAATCAGACAGCTGCCCAGGAGCTAACCTCAGTGCTAGGAAGGAGCGGGAGGGAATTGAGGGGGTGGTTCCTGCTAAGGCCCTGAAATAATAATAAGACAGGCAGGAGAGTCTGACGCATGGTGGCGGAAAAGCTGCAGGTGCAAATAGGGAATGTGGTCTCGTGCGAGCAACTTGTGCATGCTCGCTGTGTGTGAGTGTGCGCTTCCTAGGTACGGCGCGCTGCAGACAGTCAAAAGGGTTGCTCCCTTTCATTAAAAGTTAATCCCCGGCTGCAGGCTATTAGAAAGCAACTAACCGTGCTCTACTCACCCTACCCAGGTCTACCGGTGAGTCTCGCCGCTGCTCCCGGCCTGTGGCATTGGCCGCGACGCTGACGTTCCGTCGACAGCGCGGCAGCCGATCAGTGAGCTCAGCGGCTCTGAGCGGGGCGTTCTGTCTACAAGACCTTTTTAAGGAGCCAGCAAAAAAGTGAAGAGAAAGGAAAGCACAAAAGCACCTTGTCTTACTAAGCACTGGAAAGGGCAGCCGGCAACCGGACGTCAAAGTGGAAAAGCAGCAAGTGAGAGGCCTGTCTCTGCCTACGGCCACACCACCCTGAACACGCCCGATCTCGTCTGATCTCGGAAGCTAAGCAGGGTTGGGCCTGGTTAGTACTTGGATGGGAGACCGCCTGGGAATACCAGGTGCTGTAGGCTTTTGCCTTTTCTTACTTCCACCAGCAGGGGTCACTCTCCTCTATGCCTTTTTTCCATTCCTTTTTTCACAAGCGCACACATGCTCCTTTCTTCTTTTCATTTGCTTTCTCTCTTGCGCTATTTAATCCTTGCAAAATACCAACATCCTTCTCATCACCGTGGGCCTCCAGCATTGTTGCTTATTTACTTTTAATACTAGGCTTCTTTTCACCAGGACCAGCGACTCCCGCATGACTGGAGGCAACCACCGCTGACCTGGAGGCAACCACCGGTAACCTGGAGGCCAGTTTACAGCACAACCCAAGCAAAACACCTTTGCAGGCCACACGACCACCCCGAAGAGCAGCTCAAATTCACTCGCAACCATCTCACCCTCTTCCTTCATTCACTCCTGGGCGTTTCGCTCCACCCCAAGTTGCGGGTCCAGCATGCTCTTTCTGTCACATCCCCGCGATGAACGGTTTAGCCTGCAGGAGACCCTGCGCCGAGCCATTTTTAAACACATCTGATGCGGCAGGTGTTTCATTGCTCAACAAACAACACCTATAGGGACGGCACAGCCTATGCATCGGTCCTTCGGAGACCGCCCCAGAACGGCCAGAGTTCTCGTCCCCACGCGAGCCTGAGGAAGGCTGGCCGGGCGATGGGCCAAGCAGCGTCTACTGGCCATACCACCTTGGATACGTCCGATCTCGGAAGCAAAGCAGAGATGGGTTCGGAAATACTTGGTTGGGACACCTCCTGAGAACACCAGGTATTGTAGACAATTTTGATGACGTTTTACCATCTTGCCCAGCTCGGCTAGCATTGAGTGGCGCCTTGCTGGACACCGACCTTACGTAAAGTAGAGGCTGGAAGTCCCAAGCATCCCAAGCCCCCCAAGACCTCTAAGATAAGGACGCAACCCCGCCGCCTCTACCAGGCCTCACACCGAGCTCCTTGCCACGGCTAGGAGTGCTTATTGACCCCGCAGCCGGCCGTATGCAAATGATGGCGTTAAAAGCATCTCGCGCTGTGAAGGGGCCAGGCTTTCAGCAGCTGCCCAGGGGATGGCTTTAGAGGGCGACCGCCTAACGAGGGCCAGCAGAAGTAACGTCTTCTTCTTCAAAGAATCTTGTGTAACTAACCCAATCAGACAGCTGCCCAGGAGCTAACCTCAGTGCTAGGAAGGAGCGGGAGGGAATTGAGGGGGTGGTTCCTGCTAAGGCCCTGAAATAATAATAAGACAGGCAGGAGAGTCTGACGCATGGTGGCGGAAAAGCTGCAGGTGCAAATAGGGAATGTGGTCTCGTGCGAGCAACTTGTGCATGCTCGCTGTGTGTGAGTGTGCGCTTCCTAGGTACGGCGCGCTGCAGACAGTCAAAAGGGTTGCTCCCTTTCATTAAAAGTTAATCCCCGGCTGCAGGCTATTAGAAAGCAACTAACCGCGCTCTACTCACCCTACCCAGGTCTACCGGTGAGTCTCGCCGCTGCTCCCGGCCTGTGGCATTGGCCGCGACACTGACGTTCCGTCGACAGCGCGGCAGCCGATCAGTGAGCTCAGCGGCTCTGAGCGGGGCGTTCTGTCTACAAGACCTTTTTAAGGAGCCAGCAAAAAAGTGAAGAGAAAAGAAAGCACAAAAGCACCTTGTCTTACTAAGCACTGGAAAGGGCAGCCGGCAACCGGACGTCAAAGTGGAAAAGCAGCAAGTGAGAGGCCTGTCTCTGCCTACAGCCACACCACCCTGAACACGCCCGATCTCGTCTGATCTCGGAAGCTAAGCAGGGTTGGGCCTGGTTAGTACTTGGATGGGAGACCACCTGGGAATACCAGGTGCTGTAGGCTTTTGCCTTTTCTTACTTCCACCAGCAGGGGTCACTCTCCTCTATGCCTTTTTTCCATTCCTTTTTTCACAAGCGCACACATGCTCCTTTCTTCTTTTCATTTGCTTTCTCTCTTGCGCTATTTAATCCTTGCAAAATACCAGCATCCTTCTCATCACCGTGGGCCTCCAGCATTGTTGCTTATTTACTTTTAATACTAGGCTTCTTTTCACCAGGACCAGCGACTCCCGCATGACTGGAGGCAACCACCGCTGACCTGGAGGCAACCACCGGTAACCTGGAGGCCAGTTTACAGCACAACCCAAGCAAAACACCTTTGCAGGCCACACGACCCCCCCGAAGAGCAGCTCAAATTCACTCGCAACCATCTCACCCTCTTCCTTCATTCACTCCTGGGCGTTTCGCTCCACCCCAAGTTGCGGGTCCAGCTTGCTCTTTCTGTCACATCCCCGCGATGAACGGTTTAGCCTGCAGGAGACCCTGCGCCGAGCCATTTTTAAACACATCTGATGCGGCAGGTGTTTCATTGCTCAACAAACAACACCTATGGGGACGGCACAGCCTATGCATCGGTCCTTCGGAGACCGCCCCAGAACGGCCAGAGTTCTCGTCCCCACGCGAGCCTGAGGAAGGCTGGCCGGGCGATGGGCCAAGCAGCGTCTACTGGCCATACCACCTTGGATACGTCCGATCTCGGAAGCAAAGCAGAGATGGGTTCGGAAATACTTGGTTGGGACACCTCCTGAGAACACCAGGTATTGTAGACAATTTTGATGACGTTTTGCCATCTTGCCCAGCTCGGCTAGCATTGAGTGGCGCCTTGCTGGACACCGACCTTACGTAAAGTAGAGGCTGGAAGTCCCAAGCATCCCAAGCCCCCCAAGACCTCTAAGATAAGGACGCAACCCCGCCGCCTCTACCAGGCCTCACACTGAGCTCCTTGCCACGGCTAGGAGTGCTTATTGACCCCGCAGCCGGCCGTATGCAAATGATGGCGTTAAAAGCATCTCGCGCTGTGAAGGGGCCAGGCTTTCAGCAGCTGCCCAGGGGATGGTTTTAGAGGGCGACCGCCTAACGAGGGCCAGCAGAAGTAACGTCTTCTTCTTCAAAGAATCTTGTGTAACTAACCCAATCAGACAGCTGCCCAGGAGCTAACCTCAGTGCTAGGAAGGAGCGGGAGGGAATTGAGGGGGTGGTTCCTGCTAAGGCCCTGAAATAATAATAAGACAGGCAGGAGAGTCTGACGCATGGTGGCGGAAAAGCTGCAGGTGCAAATAGGGAATGTGGTCTCGTGCGAGCAACTTGTGCATGCTCGCTGTGTGTGAGTGTGCGCTTCCTAGGTACGGCGCGCTGCAGACAGTCAAAAGGGTTGCTCCCTTTCATTAAAAGTTAATCCCCGGCTGCAGGCTATTAGAAAGCAACTAACCGCGCTCTACTCACCCTACCCAGGTCTACCGGTGAGTCTCGCCGCTGCTCCCGGCCTGTGGCATTGGCCGCGACGCTGACGTTCCGTCGACAGCGCGGCAGCCGATCAGTGAGCTCAGCGGCTCTGAGCGGGGCGTTCTGTCTACAAGACCTTTTTAAGGAGCCAGCAAAAAAGTGAAGAGAAAAGAAAGCACAAAAGCACCTTGTCTTACTAAGCACTGGAAAGGGCAGCCGGCAACCGGACGTCAAAGTGGAAAAGCAGCAAGTGAGAGGGCTATCTCTGCCTACGGCCACACCACCCTGAACACGCCCGATCTCGTCTGATCTCGGAAGCTAAGCAGGGTCGGGCCTGGTTAGTACTTGGATGGGAGACCACCTGGGAATACCAGGTGCTGTAGGCTTTTGCCTTTTCTTACTTCCACCAGCAGGGGTCACTCTCCTCTATGCCTTTTTTCCATTCCTTTTTTCACAAGCGCACACATGCTCCTTTCTTCTTTTCATTTGCTTTCTCTCTTGCGCTATTTAATCCTTGCAAAATACCAGCATCCTTCTCATCACCGTGGGCCTCCAGCATTGTTGCTTATTTACTTTTAATACTAGGCTTCTTTTCACCAGGACCAGCGACTCCCGCATGACTGGAGGCAACCACCGCTGACCTGGAGGCAACCACCGGTAACCTGGAGGCCAGTTTACAGCACAACCCAAGCAAAACACCTTTGCAGGCCACACGACCCCCCCGAAGAGCAGCTCAAATTCACTCGCAACCATCTCACCCTCTTCCTTCATTCACTCCTGGGCGTTTCGCTCCACCCCAAGTTGCGGGTCCAGCTTGCTCTTTCTGTCACATCCCCGCGATGAACGGTTTAGCCTGCAGGAGACCCTGCGCCGAGCCATTTTTAAACACATCTGATGCGGCAGGTGTTTCATTGCTCAACAAACAACACCTATGGGGACGGCACAGCCTATGCATCGGTCCTTCGGAGACCGCCCCAGAACGGCCAGAGTTCTCGTCCCCACGCGAGCCTGAGGAAGGCTGGCCGGGCGATGGGCCAAGCAGCGTCTACTGGCCATACCACCTTGGATACGTCCGATCTCGGAAGCAAAGCAGAGATGGGTTCGGAAATACTTGGTTGGGACACCTCCTGAGAACACCAGGTATTGTAGACAATTTTGATGACGTTTTGCCATCTTGCCCAGCTCGGCTAGCATTGAGTGGCGCCTTGCTGGACACCGACCTTACGTAAAGTAGAGGCTGGAAGTCCCAAGCATCCCAAGCCCCCCAAGACCTCTAAGATAAGGATGCAACCCCGCCGCCTCTACCAGGCCTCACACCGAGCTCCTTGCCACGGCTAGGAGTGCTTATTGACCCCGCAGCCGGCCGTATGCAAATGATGGCGTTAAAAGCATCTCGCGCTGTGAAGGGGCCAGGCTTTCAGCAGCTGCCCAGGGGATGGTTTTAGAGGGCGACCGCCTAACGAGGGCCAGCAGAAGTAACGTCTTCTTCTTCAAAGAATCTTGTGTAACTAACCCAATCAGACAGCTGCCCAGGAGCTAACCTCAGTGCTAGGAAGGAGCGGGAGGGAATTGAGGGGGTGGTTCCTGCTAAGGCCCTGAAATAATAATAAGACAGGCAGGAGAGTCTGACGCATGGTGGCGGAAAAGCTGCAGGTGCAAATAGGGAATGTGGTCTCGTGCGAGCAACTTGTGCATGCTCGCTGTGTGTGAGTGTGCGCTTCCTAGGTACGGCGCGCTGCAGACAGTCAAAAGGGTTGCTCCCTTTCATTAAAAGTTAATCCCCGGCTGCAGGCTATTAGAAAGCAACTAACCGCGCTCTACTCACCCTACCCAGGTCTACCGGTGTGTCTCGCCGCTGCTCCCGGCCTGTGGCATTGGCCGCGACGCTGACGTTCCGTCGACAGCGCGGCAGCCGATCAGTGAGCTCAGCGGCTCTGAGCGGGGCGTTCTGTCTACAAGACCTTTTTAAGGAGCCAGCAAAAAAGTGAAGAGAAAAGAAAGCACAAAAGCACCTCGTCTTACTAAGCACTGGAAAGGGCAGCCGGCAACCGGACGTCAAAGTGGAAAAGCAGCAAGTGAGAGGCCTGTCTCTGCCTACGGCCACACCACCCTGAACACGCCCGATCTCGTCTGATCTCGGAAGCTAAGCAGGGTCAGGCCTGGTTAGTACTTGGATGGGAGACCGCCTGGGAATACCAGGTGCTGTAGGCTTTTGCCTTTTCTTACTTCCACCAGCAGGGGTCACTCTCCTCTATGCCTTTTTTCCATTCCTTTTTTCACAAGCGCACACATGCTCCTTTCTTCTTTTCATTTGCTTTCTCTCTTGCGCTATTTAATCCTTGCAAAATACCAGCATCCTTCTCATCACCGTGGGCCTCCAGCATTGTTGCTTATTTACTTTTAATACTAGGCTTCTTTTCACCAGGACCAGCGACTCCCGCATGACTGGAGGCAACCACCGCTGACCTGGAGGCAACCACCGGTAACCTGGAGGCCAGTTTACAGCACAACCCAAGCAAAACACCTTTGCAGGCCACACGACCCCCCCGAAGAGCAGCTCAAATTCACTCGCAACCATCTCACCCTCTTCCTTCATTCACTCCTGGGCGTTTCGCTCCACCCCAAGTTGCGGGTCCAGCTTGCTCTTTCTGTCACATCCCCGCGATGAACGGTTTAGAATGCAGGAGACCCTGCGCCGAGCCATTTTTAAACACATCTGATGCGGCAGGTGTTTCATTGCTCAACAAACAACACCTATAGGGACGGCACAGCCTATGCATCGGTCCTTCGGAGACCGCCCCAGAACGGCCAGAGTTCTCGTCCCCACGCGAGCCTGAGGAAGGCTGGCCGGGCGATGGGCCAAGCAGCGTCTACTGTCCATACCACCTTGGATACGTCCGATCTCGGAAGCAAAGCAGAGATGGGTTCGGAAATACTTGGTTGGGACACCTCCTGAGAACACCAGGTATTGTAGACAATTTTGATGACGTTTTGCCATCTTGCCCAGCTCGGCTAGCATTGAGTGGCGCCTTGCTGGACACCGACCTTACGTAAAGTAGAGGCTGGAAGTCCCAAGCCTCCCAAGCCCCCCAAGACCTCTAAGATAAGGACGCAACCCCGCCGCCTCTACCAGGCCTCACACCGAGCTCCTTGCCACGGCTAGGAGTGCTTATTGACCCCGCAGCCGGCCGTATGCAAATGATGGCGTTAAAAGCATCTCGCGCTGTGAAGGGGCCAGGCTTTCAGCAGCTGCCCAGGGGATGGTTTTAGAGGGCGACCGCCTAACGAGGGCCAGCAGAAGTAACGTCTTCTTCTTCAAAGAAGCTTGTGTAACTAACCCAATCAGACAGCTGCCCAGGAGCTAACCTCAGTGCTAGGAAGGAGCGGGAGGGAATTGAGGGGGTGGTTCCTGCTAAGGCCCTGAAATAATAATAAGACAGGCAGGAGAGTCTGACGCATGGTGGCGGAAAAGCTGCAGGTGCAAATAGGGAATGTGGTCTCGTGCGAGCAACTAGTGCATGCTCGCTGTGTGTGAGTGTGCGCTTCCTAGGTACGGCGCGCTGCAGACAGTCAAAAGGGTTGCTCCCTTTCAGTAAAAGTTAATCCCCGGCTGCATGCTATTAGAAAGCAACTAACCGTGCTCTACTCACCCTACCCAGGTCTACCGGTGAGTCTCGCCGCTGCTCCCGGCCTGTGGCATTGGCCGCGACGCTGACGTTCCGTCGACAGCGCGGCAGCCGATCAGTGAGCTCAGCGGCTCTGAGCGGGGCGTTCTGTCTACAAGACCTTTTTAAGGAGCCAGCAAAAAAGTGAAGAGAAAAGAAAGCACAAAAGCACCTTGTCTTACTAAGCACTGGAAAGGGCAGCCGGCAACCGGACGTCAAAGTGGAAAAGCAGCAAGTGAGAGGCCTGTCTCTGCCTACAGCCACACCACCCTGAACACGCCCGATCTCGTCTGATCTCGGAAGCTAAGCAGGGTTGGGCCTGGTTAGTACTTGGATGGGAGACCACCTGGGAATACCAGGTGCTGTAGGCTTTTGCCTTTTCTTACTTCCACCAGCAGGGGTCACTCTCCTCTATGCCTTTTTTCCATTCCTTTTTTCACAAGCGCACACATGCTCCTTTCTTCTTTTCATTTGCTTTCTCTCTTGCGCTATTTAATCCTTGCAAAATACCAGCATCCTTCTCATCACCGTGGGCCTCCAGCATTGTTGCTTATTTACTTTTAATACTAGGCTTCTTTTCACCAGGACCAGCGACTCCCGCATGACTGGAGGCAACCACCGCTGACCTGGAGGCAACCACCGGTAACCTGGAGGCCAGTTTACAGCACAACCCAAGCAAAACACCTTTGCAGGCCACACGACCCCCCCGAAGAGCAGCTCAAATTCACTCGCAACCATCTCACCCTCTTCCTTCATTCACTCCTGGGCGTTTCGCTCCACCCCAAGTTGCGGGTCCAGCTTGCTCTTTCTGTCACATCCCCGCGATGAACGGTTTAGCCTGCAGGAGACCCTGCGCCGAGCCATTTTTAAACACATCTGATGCGGCAGGTGTTTCATTGCTCAACAAACAACACCTATGGGGACGGCACAGCCTATGCATCGGTCCTTCGGAGACCGCCCCAGAACGGCCAGAGTTCTCGTCCCCACGCGAGCCTGAGGAAGGCTGGCCGGGCGATGGGCCAAGCAGCGTCTACTGGCCATACCACCTTGGATACGTCCGATCTCGGAAGCAAAGCAGAGATGGGTTCGGAAATACTTGGTTGGGACACCTCCTGAGAACACCAGGTATTGTAGACAATTTTGATGACGTTTTGCCATCTTGCCCAGCTCGGCTAGCATTGAGTGGCGCCTTGCTGGACACCGACCTTACGTAAAGTAGAGGCTGGAAGTCCCAAGCATCCCAAGCCCCCCAAGACCTCTAAGATAAGGACGCAACCCCGCCGCCTCTACCAGGCCTCACACCGAGCTCCTTGCCACGGCTAGGAGTGCTTATTGACCCCGCAGCCGGCCGTATGCAAATGATGGCGTTAAAAGCATCTCGCGCTGTGAAGGGGCCAGGCTTTCAGCAGCTGCCCAGGGGATGGTTTTAGAGGGCGACCGCCTAACGAGGGCCAGCAGAAGTAACGTCTTCTTCTTCAAAGAATCTTGTGTAACTAACCCAATCAGACAGCTGCCCAGGAGCTAACCTCAGTGCTAGGAAGGAGCGGGAGGGAATTGAGGGGGTGGTTCCTGCTAAGGCCCTGAAATAATAATAAGACAGGCAGGAGAGTCTGACGCATGGTGGCGGAAAAGCTGCAGGTGCAAATAGGGAATGTGGTCTCGTGCGAGCAACTTGTGCATGCTCGCTGTGTGTGAGTGTGCGCTTCCTAGGTACGGCGCGCTGCAGACAGTCAAAAGGGTTGCTCCCTTTCATTAAAAGTTAATCCCCGGCTGCAGGCTATTAGAAAGCAACTAACCGTGCTCTACTCACCCTACCCAGGTCTACCGGTGAGTCTCGCCGCTGCTCCCGGCCTGTGGCATTGGCCGCGACGCTGACGTTCCGTCGACAGCGCGGCAGCCGATCAGTGAGCTCAGCGGCTCTGAGCGGGGCGTTCTGTCTACAAGACCTTTTTAAGGAGCCAGCAAAAAAGTGAAGAGAAAGGAAAGCACAAAAGCACCTTGTCTTACTAAGCACTGGAAAGGGCAGCCGGCAACCGGACGTCAAAGTGGAAAAGCAGCAAGTGAGAGGCCTGTCTCTGCCTACGGCCACACCACCCTAAACACGCCCGATCTCGTCTGATCTCGGAAGCTAAGCAGGGTTGGGCCTGGTTAGTACTTGGATGGGAGACCGCCTGGGAATACCAGGTGCTGTAGGCTTTTGCCTTTTCTTACTTCCACCAGCAGGGGTCACTCTCCTCTATGCCTTTTTTCCATTCCTTTTTTCACAAGCGCACACATGCTCCTTTCTTCTTTTCATTTGCTTTCTCTCTTGCGCTATTTAATCCTTGCAAAATACCAACATCCTTCTCATCACCGTGGGCCTCCAGCATTGTTGCTTATTTACTTTTAATACTAGGCTTCTTTTCACCAGGACCAGCGACTCCCGCATGACTGGAGGCAACCACCGCTGACCTGGAGGCAACCACCGGTAACCTGGAGGCCAGTTTACAGCACAACCCAAGCAAAACACCTTTGCAGGCCACACGACCACCCCGAAGAGCAGCTCAAATTCACTCGCAACCATCTCACCCTCTTCCTTCATTCACTCCTGGGCGTTTCGCTCCACCCCAAGTTGCGGGTCCAGCATGCTCTTTCTGTCACATCCCCGCGATGAACGGTTTAGCCTGCAGGAGACCCTGCGCCGAGCCATTTTTAAACACATCTGATGCGGCAGGTGTTTCATTGCTCAACAAACAACACCTATAGGGACGGCACAGCCTATGCATCGGTCCTTCGGAGACCGCCCCAGAACGGCCAGAGTTCTCGTCCCCACGCGAGCCTGAGGAAGGCTGGCCGGGCGATGGGCCAAGCAGCGTCTACTGGCCATACCACCTTGGATACGTCCGATCTCGGAAGCAAAGCAGAGATGGGTTCGGAAATACTTGGTTGGGACACCTCCTGAGAACACCAGGTATTGTAGACAATTTTGATGACGTTTTACCATCTTGCCCAGCTCGGCTAGCATTGAGTGGCGCCTTGCTGGACACCGACCTTACGTAAAGTAGAGGCTGGAAGTCCCAAGCATCCCAAGCCCCCCAAGACCTCTAAGATAAGGACGCAACCCCGCCGCCTCTACCAGGCCTCACACCGAGCTCCTTGCCACGGCTAGGAGTGCTTATTGACCCCGCAGCCGGCCGTATGCAAATGATGGCGTTAAAAGCATCTCGCGCTGTGAAGGGGCCAGGCTTTCAGCAGCTGCCCAGGGGATGGCTTTAGAGGGCGACCGCCTAACGAGGGCCAGCAGAAGTAACGTCTTCTTCTTCAAAGAATCTTGTGTAACTAACCCAATCAGACAGCTGCCCAGGAGCTAACCTCAGTGCTAGGAAGGAGCGGGAGGGAATTGAGGGGGTGGTTCCTGCTAAGGCCCTGAAATAATAATAAGACAGGCAGGAGAGTCTGACGCATGGTGGCGGAAAAGCTGCAGGTGCAAATAGGGAATGTGGTCTCGTGCGAGCAACTTGTGCATGCTCGCTGTGTGTGAGTGTGCGCTTCCTAGGTACGGCGCGCTGCAGACAGTCAAAAGGGTTGCTCCCTTTCATTAAAAGTTAATCCCCGGCTGCAGGCTATTAGAAAGCAACTAACCGCGCTCTACTCACCCTACCCAGGTCTACCGGTGAGTCTCGCCGCTGCTCCCGGCCTGTGGCATTGGCCGCGACACTGACGTTCCGTCGACAGCGCGGCAGCCGATCAGTGAGCTCAGCGGCTCTGAGCGGGGCGTTCTGTCTACAAGACCTTTTTAAGGAGCCAGCAAAAAAGTGAAGAGAAAAGAAAGCACAAAAGCACCTTGTCTTACTAAGCACTGGAAAGGGCAGCCGGCAACCGGACGTCAAAGTGGAAAAGCAGCAAGTGAGAGGCCTGTCTCTGCCTACAGCCACACCACCCTGAACACGCCCGATCTCGTCTGATCTCGGAAGCTAAGCAGGGTTGGGCCTGGTTAGTACTTGGATGGGAGACCACCTGGGAATACCAGGTGCTGTAGGCTTTTGCCTTTTCTTACTTCCACCAGCAGGGGTCACTCTCCTCTATGCCTTTTTTCCATTCCTTTTTTCACAAGCGCACACATGCTCCTTTCTTCTTTTCATTTGCTTTCTCTCTTGCGCTATTTAATCCTTGCAAAATACCAGCATCCTTCTCATCACCGTGGGCCTCCAGCATTGTTGCTTATTTACTTTTAATACTAGGCTTCTTTTCACCAGGACCAGCGACTCCCGCATGACTGGAGGCAACCACCGCTGACCTGGAGGCAACCACCGGTAACCTGGAGGCCAGTTTACAGCACAACCCAAGCAAAACACCTTTGCAGGCCACACGACCCCCCCGAAGAGCAGCTCAAATTCACTCGCAACCATCTCACCCTCTTCCTTCATTCACTCCTGGGCGTTTCGCTCCACCCCAAGTTGCGGGTCCAGCTTGCTCTTTCTGTCACATCCCCGCGATGAACGGTTTAGCCTGCAGGAGACCCTGCGCCGAGCCATTTTTAAACACATCTGATGCGGCAGGTGTTTCATTGCTCAACAAACAACACCTATGGGGACGGCACAGCCTATGCATCGGTCCTTCGGAGACCGCCCCAGAACGGCCAGAGTTCTCGTCCCCACGCGAGCCTGAGGAAGGCTGGCCGGGCGATGGGCCAAGCAGCGTCTACTGGCCATACCACCGTGGATACGTCCGATCTCGGAAGCAAAGCAGAGATGGGTTCGGAAATACTTGGTTGGGACACCTCCTGAGAACACCAGGTATTGTAGACAATTTTGATGACGTTTTGCCATCTTGCCCAGCTCGGCTAGCATTGAGTGGCGCCTTGCTGGACACCGACCTTACGTAAAGTAGAGGCTGGAAGTCCCAAGCATCCCAAGCCCCCCAAGACCTCTAAGATAAGGACGCAACCCCGCCGCCTCTACCAGGCCTCACACTGAGCTCCTTGCCACGGCTAGGAGTGCTTATTGACCCCGCAGCCGGCCGTATGCAAATGATGGCGTTAAAAGCATCTCGCGCTGTGAAGGGGCCAGGCTTTCAGCAGCTGCCCAGGGGATGGTTTTAGAGGGCGACCGCCTAACGAGGGCCAGCAGAAGTAACGTCTTCTTCTTCAAAGAATCTTGTGTAACTAACCCAATCAGACAGCTGCCCAGGAGCTAACCTCAGTGCTAGGAAGGAGCGGGAGGGAATTGAGGGGGTGGTTCCTGCTAAGGCCCTGAAATAATAATAAGACAGGCAGGAGAGTCTGACGCATGGTGGCGGAAAAGCTGCAGGTGCAAATAGGGAATGTGGTCTCGTGCGAGCAACTTGTGCATGCTCGCTGTGTGTGAGTGTGCGCTTCCTAGGTACGGCGCGCTGCAGACAGTCAAAAGGGTTGCTCCCTTTCATTAAAAGTTAATCCCCGGCTGCAGGCTATTAGAAAGCAACTAACCGCGCTCTACTCACCCTACCCAGGTCTACCGGTGAGTCTCGCCGCTGCTCCCGGCCTGTGGCATTGGCCGCGACGCTGACGTTCCGTCGACAGCGCGGCAGCCGATCAGTGAGCTCAGCGGCTCTGAGCGGGGCGTTCTGTCTACAAGACCTTTTTAAGGAGCCAGCAAAAAAGTGAAGAGAAAAGAAAGCACAAAAGCACCTTGTCTTACTAAGCACTGGAAAGGGCAGCCGGCAACCGGACGTCAAAGTGGAAAAGCAGCAAGTGAGAGGGCTATCTCTGCCTACGGCCACACCACCCTGAACACGCCCGATCTCGTCTGATCTCGGAAGCTAAGCAGGGTCGGGCCTGGTTAGTACTTGGATGGGAGACCACCTGGGAATACCAGGTGCTGTAGGCTTTTGCCTTTTCTTACTTCCACCAGCAGGGGTCACTCTCCTCTATGCCTTTTTTCCATTCCTTTTTTCACAAGCGCACACATGCTCCTTTCTTCTTTTCATTTGCTTTCTCTCTTGCGCTATTTAATCCTTGCAAAATACCAGCATCCTTCTCATCACCGTGGGCCTCCAGCATTGTTGCTTATTTACTTTTAATACTAGGCTTCTTTTCACCAGGACCAGCGACTCCCGCATGACTGGAGGCAACCACCGCTGACCTGGAGGCAACCACCGGTAACCTGGAGGCCAGTTTACAGCACAACCCAAGCAAAACACCTTTGCAGGCCACACGACCCCCCCGAAGAGCAGCTCAAATTCACTCGCAACCATCTCACCCTCTTCCTTCATTCACTCCTGGGCGTTTCGCTCCACCCCAAGTTGCGGGTCCAGCTTGCTCTTTCTGTCACATCCCCGCGATGAACGGTTTAGCCTGCAGGAGACCCTGCGCCGAGCCATTTTTAAACACATCTGATGCGGCAGGTGTTTCATTGCTCAACAAACAACACCTATGGGGACGGCACAGCCTATGCATCGGTCCTTCGGAGACCGCCCCAGAACGGCCAGAGTTCTCGTCCCCACGCGAGCCTGAGGAAGGCTGGCCGGGCGATGGGCCAAGCAGCGTCTACTGGCCATACCACCTTGGATACGTCCGATCTCGGAAGCAAAGCAGAGATGGGTTCGGAAATACTTGGTTGGGACACCTCCTGAGAACACCAGGTATTGTAGACAATTTTGATGACGTTTTGCCATCTTGCCCAGCTCGGCTAGCATTGAGTGGCGCCTTGCTGGACACCGACCTTACGTAAAGTAGAGGCTGGAAGTCCCAAGCATCCCAAGCCCCCCAAGACCTCTAAGATAAGGATGCAACCCCGCCGCCTCTACCAGGCCTCACACCGAGCTCCTTGCCACGGCTAGGAGTGCTTATTGACCCCGCAGCCGGCCGTATGCAAATGATGGCGTTAAAAGCATCTCGCGCTGTGAAGGGGCCAGGCTTTCAGCAGCTGCCCAGGGGATGGTTTTAGAGGGCGACCGCCTAACGAGGGCCAGCAGAAGTAACGTCTTCTTCTTCAAAGAATCTTGTGTAACTAACCCAATCAGACAGCTGCCCAGGAGCTAACCTCAGTGCTAGGAAGGAGCGGGAGGGAATTGAGGGGGTGGTTCCTGCTAAGGCCCTGAAATAATAATAAGACAGGCAGGAGAGTCTGACGCATGGTGGCGGAAAAGCTGCAGGTGCAAATAGGGAATGTGGTCTCGTGCGAGCAACTTGTGCATGCTCGCTGTGTGTGAGTGTGCGCTTCCTAGGTACGGCGCGCTGCAGACAGTCAAAAGGGTTGCTCCCTTTCATTAAAAGTTAATCCCCGGCTGCAGGCTATTAGAAAGCAACTAACCGCGCTCTACTCACCCTACCCAGGTCTACCGGTGTGTCTCGCCGCTGCTCCCGGCCTGTGGCATTGGCCGCGACGCTGACGTTCCGTCGACAGCGCGGCAGCCGATCAGTGAGCTCAGCGGCTCTGAGCGGGGCGTTCTGTCTACAAGACCTTTTTAAGGAGCCAGCAAAAAAGTGAAGAGAAAAGAAAGCACAAAAGCACCTCGTCTTACTAAGCACTGGAAAGGGCAGCCGGCAACCGGACGTCAAAGTGGAAAAGCAGCAAGTGAGAGGCCTGTCTCTGCCTACGGCCACACCACCCTGAACACGCCCGATCTCGTCTGATCTCGGAAGCTAAGCAGGGTCAGGCCTGGTTAGTACTTGGATGGGAGACCGCCTGGGAATACCAGGTGCTGTAGGCTTTTGCCTTTTCTTACTTCCACCAGCAGGGGTCACTCTCCTCTATGCCTTTTTTCCATTCCTTTTTTCACAAGCGCACACATGCTCCTTTCTTCTTTTCATTTGCTTTCTCTCTTGCGCTATTTAATCCTTGCAAAATACCAGCATCCTTCTCATCACCGTGGGCCTCCAGCATTGTTGCTTATTTACTTTTAATACTAGGCTTCTTTTCACCAGGACCAGCGACTCCCGCATGACTGGAGGCAACCACCGCTGACCTGGAGGCAACCACCGGTAACCTGGAGGCCAGTTTACAGCACAACCCAAGCAAAACACCTTTGCAGGCCACACGACCCCCCCGAAGAGCAGCTCAAATTCACTCGCAACCATCTCACCCTCTTCCTTCATTCACTCCTGGGCGTTTCGCTCCACCCCAAGTTGCGGGTCCAGCTTGCTCTTTCTGTCACATCCCCGCGATGAACGGTTTAGAATGCAGGAGACCCTGCGCCGAGCCATTTTTAAACACATCTGATGCGGCAGGTGTTTCATTGCTCAACAAACAACACCTATAGGGACGGCACAGCCTATGCATCGGTCCTTCGGAGACCGCCCCAGAACGGCCAGAGTTCTCGTCCCCACGCGAGCCTGAGGAAGGCTGGCCGGGCGATGGGCCAAGCAGCGTCTACTGTCCATACCACCTTGGATACGTCCGATCTCGGAAGCAAAGCAGAGATGGGTTCGGAAATACTTGGTTGGGACACCTCCTGAGAACACCAGGTATTGTAGACAATTTTGATGACGTTTTGCCATCTTGCCCAGCTCGGCTAGCATTGAGTGGCGCCTTGCTGGACACCGACCTTACGTAAAGTAGAGGCTGGAAGTCCCAAGCCTCCCAAGCCCCCCAAGACCTCTAAGATAAGGACGCAACCCCGCCGCCTCTACCAGGCCTCACACCGAGCTCCTTGCCACGGCTAGGAGTGCTTATTGACCCCGCAGCCGGCCGTATGCAAATGATGGCGTTAAAAGCATCTCGCGCTGTGAAGGGGCCAGGCTTTCAGCAGCTGCCCAGGGGATGGTTTTAGAGGGCGACCGCCTAACGAGGGCCAGCAGAAGTAACGTCTTCTTCTTCAAAGAAGCTTGTGTAACTAACCCAATCAGACAGCTGCCCAGGAGCTAACCTCAGTGCTAGGAAGGAGCGGGAGGGAATTGAGGGGGTGGTTCCTGCTAAGGCCCTGAAATAATAATAAGACAGGCAGGAGAGTCTGACGCATGGTGGCGGAAAAGCTGCAGGTGCAAATAGGGAATGTGGTCTCGTGCGAGCAACTAGTGCATGCTCGCTGTGTGTGAGTGTGCGCTTCCTAGGTACGGCGCGCTGCAGACAGTCAAAAGGGTTGCTCCCTTTCAGTAAAAGTTAATCCCCGGCTGCATGCTATTAGAAAGCAACTAACCGTGCTCTACTCACCCTACCCAGGTCTACCGGTGAGTCTCGCCGCTGCTCCCGGCCTGTGGCATTGGCCGCGACGCTGACGTTCCGTCGACAGCGCGGCAGCCGATCAGTGAGCTCAGCGGCTCTGAGCGGGGCGTTCTGTCTACAAGACCTTTTTAAGGAGCCAGCAAAAAAGTGAAGCGAAAAGAAAGCACAAAAGCACCTTGTCTTACTAAGCACTGGAAAGGGCAGCCGGCAACCGGACGTCAAAGTGGAAAAGCAGCAAGTGAGAGGCCTGTTTCTGCCTACGGCCACACCACCCTGAACACGCCCGATCTCGTCTGATCTTGGAAGCTAAGCAGGGTCGGGCCTGGTTAGTACTTGGATGGGAGACCGCCTGGGAATACCAGGTGCTGTAGGCTTTTGCCTTTTCTTACTTCCACCAGCAGGGGTCACTCTCCTCTATGCCTTTTTTCCATTCCTTTTTTCACAAGCGCACACATGCTCCTTTCTTCTTTTCATTTGCTTTCTCTCTTGCGCTATTTAATCCTTGCAAAATACCAGCATCCTTCTCATCACCGTGGGCCTCCAGCATTGTTGCTTATTTACTTTTAATACTAGGCTTCTTTTCACCAGGACCAGCGACTCCCGCATGACTGGAGGCAACCACCGCTGACCTGGAGGCAACCACCGGTAACCTGGAGGCCAGTTTACAGCACAACCCAAGCAAAACACCTTTGCAGGCCACACGACCCCCCTGAAGAGCAGCTCAAATTCACTCGCAACCATCTCACCCTCTTCCTTCATTCACTCCTGGGCGTTTCGCTCCACCCCAAGTTGCGGGTCCAGTTTGCTCTTTCTGTCACATCCCCGCGATGAACGGTTTAGCCTGCAGGAGACCCTGCGCCGAGCCATTTTTAAACACATCTGATGCGGCAGGTGTTTCATTGCTCAACAAACAACACCTATAGGGACGGCACAGCCTATGCATCGGTCCTTCGGAGACCGCCCCAGAACGGCCAGAGTTCTCGTCCCCACGCGAGCCTGAGGAAGGCTGGCCAGGCGATGGGCCAAGCAGCGTCTACTGGCCATACCACCTTGGATACGTCTGATCTCGGAAGCAAAGCAGAGATGGGTTCGGAAATACTTGGTTGGGACACCTCCTGAGAACACCAGGTATTGTAGACAATTTTGATGACGTTTTGCCATCTTGCCCAGCTCGGCTAGCATTGAGTGGCGCCTTGCTGGACACCGACCTTACGTAAAGTAGAGGCTGGAAGTCCCAAGCATCCCAAGCCCCCCAAGACCTCTAAGATAAGGACGCAACCCCGCCGCCTCTACCAGGCCTCACACCGAGCTCCTTGCCACGGCTAGGAGTGCTTATTGACCCCGCAGCCGGCCGTATGCAAATGATGGCGTTAAAAGCATCTCGCGCTGTGAAGGGGCCAGGCTTTCAGCAGCTGCCCAGGGGATGGTTTTAGAGGGCGACCGCCTAACGAGGGCCAGCAGAAGTAACGTCTTCTTCTTCAAAGAATCTTGTGTAACTAACCCAATCAGACAGCTGCCCAGGAGCTAACCTCAGTGCTAGGAAGGAGCGGGAGGGAATTGAGGGGGTGGTTCCTGCTAAGGCCCTGAAATAATAATAAGACAGGCAGGAGAGTCTGACGCATGGTGGCGGAAAAGCTGCAGGTGCAAATAGGGAATGTGGTCTCGTGCG